>NC_041220.1:20075766-20109559 GCF_002837175.3 Physeter macrocephalus
CGAAGGGGCTTCTCGTGTGTGGGAACCTCTCCTCCTTCACAGCTCCCTCCCACTGGTGCAGGTCCCGTCCCTATTCTTTGTCTCTGTTTATTCTTTTTTCTTTTGCCCTACCCAGGTACGTGGGGAGTTTCTTGCCTTTTGGGAGGTCTGAGGTCTTCTGCCAGCGTTCGGTGAGTGTTCTATAGGAGAAGTTCCACGTGTAGCTGTATTTCTGATGTATCTGTGAGGAGGAAGGGGATCTCCGCGTCTTACTCTTCCGCCATCTTGCCTCGATCTCCTCAAAATCATTTTAAATTGAGGTATGACATAAAAATAATCATCACAATTACAAATTTATTAGTCCACAACTTCCACTCCAAATTATGTTGACAGCCTTGTCTTACATTTTTTTTCTTTGCCAACGTCTTGCTATCGTTACACTGGTTAACCTGGTAACCTTGTAAGGAAGGGATGCTT
The DNA here is from genome assembly GCF_002837175.3 of Physeter macrocephalus. NCBI lineage: Eukaryota > Metazoa > Chordata > Mammalia > Artiodactyla > Physeteridae > Physeter > Physeter macrocephalus. The sequence continues at coordinate 20,076,223 of NC_041220.1, forward strand.
AAAACAATTTTCAAAGACTATTTCCCTCGCGTTACCTTTTTGTTCACCGCTGTATCTCCAGCATGGTACCTTACACATAATAGGTGTATAAGACATATACTGAGTGGATAATTATGTACAAATTTACATCTTACATCACCTACAGACTTAATCTCTTCGTGTTTGCTATTAAACTCAAACCTGGAATGGGCTTTCTTCATCGTTTGACTTGTCCAGTACATAAGACGCAGATCAAGTGCCACCCTTGCTGGGAAGACTTCCTTGACCCTTCAGGCCGGACAGGGGAGCTCTCTCTTCCCAAAACTATGGAACTGACTGCCTGTCTTACCCAGCCGGCACTTGCCATTCATCTTTATGTTGGTCACTCTCCTTGATTGACAGCACAAGTTTTGGAATCAAGAAGTCACAGGTTCAATCCGATCTGGGCCACTTACCAGCTGTGTGACTTTAGAAACATTACTCAGTTTCTCTAGGACTGTCATCTCATCTGTAAAATGGGGAAAATTGGGGGTGTTATATCGCGACGACAGATAATGTATTGGTTGGTTAGTATATTACCTGGATATACTGTCATAATTGTGCCCTTTTTTCTCCAAATTAAATGCAGTAATCTTCTCTTGTGGAATCAGCAGGAAATTATTATGGGGTTATGGGTGAAGCCCTATTCCGATAACTCTTGAGGATTCTTTTTGCCTCAGGCTCCCACGGCTGACAGAAGCTGCTGGAGTTCTGTCTGGTGGTGATTTGTGGTGAATGTAGCTGTGATTCAGTATGGTCTAGCTTTCACGTCTAAGTTTCACGATTTGTCAGGGGTGGTGCAGGAGGAAGGTAGGAAATATTTATTGTTACCCAGGGATTGCTTCAAAACACAATTTCAAACTCTCCTTGGATTCCCTTTTGTTGTTTTTCTTTATTTCCCCTCTTTTTATTCTGTAGTGTTATTTCTCTTTTTTGCATTTCTCTTCCTAAGAATACGTTATAGATATCAGAGCTAATTTATTTCCAAGGGAGTACTGAGTTTTTTGTTTTCCTTTTAAATAATCTCCTTTAAAATAATCTTTAAAATAATCTCCAGCCACCTTGAGCTCTATGCAGGGGCATATTTTCAAGGTTCTGAAACACAAAAGGCATGAGAGTCAAACAAATCTTTGAGTCTCAGAATTCTGAAAAAGAGATTAATTAAAACCATTCTCTTATAAGAAACTATACAAAGTTACATGAGATGTTTTTTCTATCCACAAAATCCTTGGGGATATGAATATATTCTACTATGTAGTTTATCTGTGTATTTTCAGAATTTTTTCTTATGAATATATAATGAATAAAAGAAGAGTTCTTTGATCAACAAGAAGGCTGGTGCATCAGAATAGTGTGCTCATTATACATTTGCTATAGGCCTCTAACTATTCTGGTTCATTCTCCATATGACAGTTGAGGAGACCTTCTGATCATCTTGCTTTCTGATTAAAGTCCCACCAGCTCCCTATTGCCTACAGTATTAAATCCAGGATGAAAGCCTTTGCTTATTCTGGCTCCAGATAACCTCCCCTGCCCTAGCTTCTGCCCCTGGAGCTTGTGCTCCGGGAGCTCCAGCTACAAAGGCCTTCTTACCCTCACTGCCTATAGGTGGTGCTCTTTCCCAGCTGGGCCTCTGCACAGGCTCTATCTTCCTGTTTATTGTCAAGAACCAGCCCAAATGCCCTTTCCACCCGGATGCTTCCTTGGAATTCCCCAAACAATTATTCTTTCCTCTTGGGTCCCATAACAATTCATAGATGACATTTACATAGCACTTATTATGCTGGTTAATAATTTTTCCATTTATAAATCTCTGATTAGCTTATGGGCTATTTGAAGGTGGGGATGTTGCCTCTTTTATTTGTATCACCCACAACAGTCCACATAATGGCTGTCATGTAGAAAATACCCAATACAAGTTAGCTATTCATGGATACATTCGTGCACACATATATTTTAAGGAACACCATGCATTTTGCTTCTATCAGGTTCAGTTTAATTTTGTTGATCTTATATACATGTAATGAATATTAACGCAATGAATACTTGTATCTTCTAATTAATTTTCAAAATTAGCCCAAGTTCACATTGATTTTTACAATTATGAGTATTGGAAAACACATTAAACATTTTTTTTCCTTGTGTGGACCTGTTATTTGAAGGCATATGTCAGCTCCCAAATGCCTCAGGTTGCCTGAGTTCCTCTGCTGTAATCAGCGTGTCAGTGCAATTGCAGTTCAGATTCCCTGTTGGTCACTCAGCTGATCTTTTTGGTCGGTAAGGGACCAAGACTACCCACAGAACTCTGTAACCATGGTGATAAGATGCCCTATTTTAACTTTTCAACAGAAAAGTTGAGATGCTCTAGCACTTCCGTGCCTGTGGTTCCCAGTGGAATTTTTGGAAGCCATTCAAGCATTTAAGCTATAGGATCAGGCCTTGAACTGATAATTACTTTTTCCTTTATACTAGATACCTTTTAAATTAGGGGTGGTGACGGATAGCACATACAGTCCATGAGCTGGTAAATGTGAGGTCTAGGGCAGACCTGGGAGGCTTGTCATTCTTACAATACATCAATTGGGAAAAACCTCCTTTAAGCCAAAGGATTTACTTTTTAAATAAAATTGGAGTACTTACCAAAATAATGACTGTGTGCTTTTTTACGTGTGATGAAATTAAACTATTATGGAAGATGGATGTGATTCTTGTATAAAATCAACGTGTTTAATTAGACTATGTTATCCAACAAGATTAGTCTTAGACCTTGCTAGAATGGGCAGTTGCGTGCATCTGAGATTTAGGGGCCACCAGGAAGGTACAGTGTTCAATCTCCTCCTTTGTCTTTAGTCTGAAAATCTAACTTGCCAGAATTTTTCCCTTTAAAGGTTTACAAGCCATTATAATAGAAGTATTTCTGGGAAAGGCATCACAGTAAGGGAGAAGCTGAAATTTAGTGGTCTGTGACATAAAACTGGTTTGTAGCCATATTTGCTTCGCCTGAAGAGTGTTTCACATATTGTTTTGAATCGACATTTAATCAGAAGGGGACTTCACAGAAAAAATCTGTATTACTGTTAAACAACAGGAGATGTGGCAAAACTAAATTCTAAGGATGTTGGAGTCCAATAGCTGTTGTCCTATTTAAGGAAGCCAGATTTTCTCTACATTGTAACAGCCTTCACTCCTCCCAACTTATATTCAGATACAATTCTTTAGGCCTTCCTCACTCATTTCCTTACACTCCTGGCTTCTGTTGGTAAAGAATACAGAGTAGCCTCAGTAACTGTGACAATTTGGGGGTTGACAATAAAGCATCTGCTTCGTGTTTGGCCCAGGATTGCCTTCATCTCTAAGAGATCTGTAAGACTTTTTCATGCCTCTTCTCTTGTGCTGTTCCTGCTTGCTATGGACTAAGTGTTGTGTCCCTCTCAAATTCATAAGTTGAAACCCTAACCGCTAACTGTGATGGTGTTTGGAGATAGGGATCTTTGGGAGGTAATTAGGTGGAGATGAGGGTGAGGCCCTCTTATGGGATTAGTGTCCTTGTAAGAAGAGACCAGAGAGCTCGTTCCCTCTCTCTTTCATATGAGGACACAGCAAGAAGGTGGCTGTGTCTATAAACCAAGAAGAAGGTCCTCACCAAGAACTCTACCCTGATCTCAGGCTCCCAGCCTCCAGAACTGTGAGAAATCAGTGTTTATTGTTTAAGCCATCCAGTCTATGGTATGCTGTTACGGCAGCCCTAATTGATGAACACACTGCCCCTATTCTCCCCTTGGGATATTATCAGAAAACAAACAAACCAAAGAAACATAAAATATGTGTTTCTAATACATTTCCCTTCAAGCATTCATTCAAAGACTTCTTATTTACATTTGTAGCACAAATACATACATACATACCACACACATACATAAATGTGCCAGAGAAATTCTGCTTTTACTTGAGGCTGACTTGAATTGACTGAGTTTTCTCAAGTTGTTGAGTATCACCTCAACTGGGAAGGTATTTTAGTTGTACCTGAGCAATGCAGAAAATCCGAGTTGAGGAATGGAACTTATTCTATAAATTTAATTGGTGTGAAAAAAAGTTGAATAATCTACTCCCAAACCCCATCCTCCACAGGAGAGACACTGTTTAGGCAAGAGGTTTACTTGACCCTGTTGCCTGACGAGGAGTTTGAGAAGAGCCAAAGCATTGGGCAAAGTCTGGCGATGCTTCAAGACTGGGAGGGGAAATATGGAGAATGCTTTCTTTCCTCCTTGAAAGACTTTAGAGTCTTAGGAGTTGATCAAAGTCCTCTAATTTTCTCTGTCCAAATTTCTTACATGTTCAATGATTTCTGAAATACAATTGTTATTTTATAATTTGCGATAAAGCTGAAAGTGCAGACATTTGTGCAGGAGTTTATATGCAAACATCCTTGGAAGCCTAAACACTTTGAGTTATATTCATTCACATTAAGCTCTATGTGGTGGCCATGGAGGTGCACCACTCTAATGTCCCTTTAAGGGAAGCTACAGTGGGGAACGTAGTGAACTGACAGCCCAGTTGTTACACCTTTGGATCCTCCATGGCCACACTTTCCCCAGGCTGCCGCTCACCAATCACCGATCGCAGTGTGGGGACCAGAGCCAGCTCAGATGCACTGTGGGGACACCCCATTGGCTGGCTGTGACTTTGCTTCTATCTGGGGCTCTTCCTGCCCCATCCCTCCCTCCCTTTCTCTATGCAAATGTCAGACCTATGTCAGAGTCTGAAGGCTCTCCCTGCCTTCTGTTGCTTTTTTCTCTTCACAGCCATTTCCTCCAATAAATCCCTTGCACTTCTATCTTGTTTCGACATCTGCTTCTCAGAGGATCCAAAATGACGCATTATAAATGACTAATTATTATTGGCATAGTCAAGAGGAATTATAGCGCAATGTCACATGAGAACCTGAGAAGGACCGTGTGGGTGCCTTAATAAAGGGCACAAAATGATCAAAAAAGACAAAGTTTCCTATCAATCAGCATGGGTATTATGTCTCTAGATACCGTGAGGATCCAAATACATTTTAGAACAAGATGCTGGTTACTGCTCTTTGGAAGTGGTAGCAGAGATCAAATCTAGTAGAGGCTTGACATTAACTCATTAAATAATAACAATAGATAATACAATAAACAGAAAAAGTTTCCGGTCAATAAATGTTCTGAGTTCAGAGAGAGGAAGGAGAGACACCTGGGACGTTAGAACTTTGGGGGAACATTTTAGGATAAACCTTTCTAAAAGCTGGATATCACAACTGAATAACGGTTGGTTACTTTCACCATTGAGGTGAAAGTAACCTTTCACCTCAATGTAATGGTGGAGGCTGAAAGAGTGGGGTTATATGAATATTAGGGCAGGTAGTTACCAAGCAATATTTCAGAGCTGTATTTCCATGAGGAATCATAAGTTATCGAAATTGAAAAATACTATGTCTTCATTTTGATGCTGAAACAAGAGGGAAGGGACAGGGACAACATTTAAAAGAATGACATCGCCTCTGAGGTTGCGACATAAACTGATTAGAACCAAATAGGTCCAAGATGGCAGACGAGTCGACTTCCACTGGACCTTGAGCCTCAGTATATGCTCATCATATAACACATCAGCAAGCTAAAGGACACACCCACAGGTGCCACGACAGTTCCAAGGCTGACCATAAAGGTCAAAAAGTGGGCGGTGGCCCAATTCCCCACCCCTTCTCCAAAATAGCTAGAATACTCTTTCCACTCATTAGCTTATGAAATTACCCACACCTATAAAAACTGACAACCCCGTACCCTGCAGCCACTCTCGCCTCTGAGATGGCCCACGCTCTGTCTGTGGAGTGTGTTTCTCTCTAAATAAATCCACTTTTTACCTATCACTTTGTCTCTCACTGAATTCTTTCTGCGATGAGACATAACCTGAGCGTCATTAAGCCCTGAGACCAGGTGTATGATCTCAGTTAAAAGACTGTGTGTTCGGGGTTCCCTGGTGGCGCAGCGGTTGAGAGTCTGCCTGCTGATGCAGGGGACGCAGGTTCGTGCCCCGGTCCGGGAAGATCCCACATGCCGCGGAGCGGCTGGTCCCGTGAGCCGTGGCCGCTGAGCTTGCGCGTCCGGTGCCTGTGCTCCGCAACGGGAGAGGCCACAACGGTGAGAGGCCCGCGGTAAAGACTGTGTGTTCAAGTCCGAATCTGGGTTTTGGCTGGGTTCAAGTCCCAATCTGAATTACACAGTTTCAGTGCTAGTATAAAAATATGGTATTTGCATACTTGGGGTCCCCTGAATCCTCTTCTAATTGAGGGCTACCTCTCAATTTCTTTGCCTCCTTTTGTATTTATGTTCATAATTATGTTGGCCCCAAGTAGTGCCACTTTTCTCATCACAAGGTGATGAGAAAAAACAGAAGCAGTCTTAATATGTAGATAAAGAATTCTTGTCAAGTGAAGGCCAAGTCAGCATCATTTGTGTACTGCAGAGATAATTATTTTGCAGAACAGTAGTTTGAATGGAGAATAGTTGTGACAAAATTGAATCAGCACCTAGTACAGGATTATATAGATCACAAATTCAAAGCCCTCGCGTACTGGTAGGTGTGACATGGCAGATTCAGCAAAACAATTTTAATTTTCACATTAAATGAATGTGGTAAATTTGGACATATTGCCTTTTAGTGTTTAAAATAGGATTTGTAAGTTTGATTTGCTAATTTGCATAAAATCTAAAAGCGTAAGGAGTCTATACTCAGTTTTATGTACAACACGATTCACGTGAGAGTATTCTCAGCCGTCCTCCTGTCCCCATCCCCCAAAGGGAGAACTGTTTCCTCACCCAGCTTACCTCTGCCCCCTCCCACTCCAGAGGAGGGGCTGCTTCTGAGCAGAAAACTGGAAAAGAACCCCATGGTAGGTGAAGCCCAGCTGACCTGGGGGACACCAGCAGGCGCGTGGGTGTGAGTGGAGCCCAAGTTTGAAATCAGTGCCTGCTTTAGCCCTTGAGCTGGTGCTTTTGTGTAGTGTACAGACTCCTCAGCCACGCTGGGGACCTTCAACAGGAACCCCGAATTACGGAGAGAGGGGTCAGAGTCTTAGCGAGAGAAGCAAAGTATATCAAAGAGCAGAGAAAGAAAAAAAAAGTCACAAGTTTAGGGGAGTTGAGAGTTTGGGGGGATTCGGGTAAGAATGGTGCCGAAAGCTCAGCTTCTCTGTACAGCAGTGCTGAATCAAGTCTCGGAGACAGAGTTTTGGGTGCAGTGGCAAAGGATAGCTTTATTACTTTTCCAGGCAAAGGGGGACATGGTGGTCTCCTGCCTTGAAAAACTATGTGTCCCAACTTGGAGAGGATAGTGAGAAGTTTTATAGTAATGGTTCAACGAGGGCGTGAAATGCTCGTGGACATTCTTCTGATAGGTTGGTGGTGAGGTAAGTAGGCGCCGGCATCATCAACCTTCAGGTTCCAGCTGGTCTGGGGTCCACATGCTGTGGGCAGCATGTCATCGTTAATCATTAACTTCTCCCACCTGGAAGGGGTTTCAGTATCTGCAAAGCAGCTCAAAGATATTGTTGTGTGTCTCCTTTGATGGGGAACCAGGACCCTGCCCCCGAGGCTGCACTGCACTATTGTTTCTCTTGACTGTTTCTCCCTGGCCTTGCATCCCCTCCCTTCCCTAATTAACAACCGCTTGAATCTGCTCGTTGGAACTCTGCAAAGGTCTGGAGGCTGAATGAAGGCTATTTCCTGTCATCAAAGAAACGGGGGACACAGAAAGGCTTTGTGGCCAGGAGCTGCCACAGGGCCCTCTCAGTGTCAAGGAAGAAAGTGTAGAGCATTTAAGGAGGCTGGAGAGTCTGGGAGCAAAGCCAACCTGAGAAACATTTCTGAGGGTTACAGATAAGATGCTCTTAGTGTCTTTCCTGGAGTCACAGGTGAAGGCTGGAATTCCTTTTTCAGAAGTGTGAAGAGGAAGACCTAGATAAGCTTAAAGGCAGGAGGGAATCCTCAGGGCTGTGTCTTTGGATATTCCCATCGCTGTAGACTGTGGATATGCTGGTTCCTCTAACTGTGAACCAATTAAGTTTAGCGGGAAATTTCTCAAGGACAGACATTACATTTCAAGGGAGGTATTGAGAAAGGAAATAGCCTCTCCTGTGAAAAGGCACCCAGCCCCAATCCAAAGTCTGAGCTGCTATTATTTTCTGAAGTAGGGGAATTAGCATTTGATTTCATTCCTGCTTTGCCTGGGGAGCTTACCAGAATAATGAGGGATACAGCTGTCTTGAGTAGCTCCGGGTTCGTAAATTCTTTAGGGTCACCATTCTCCCACTGCATTAGCTAAATGGAGTTTTATGGTAGTGCTTATCTGTAGCGAGAAACCTATGTCAGAGAAGGCAACTAGCGGCCAGGTAAAATGCAGTTAGCTCAGCATATAAAATGTAATTAGCAACCTGTCAACTGTACATCCCAAGAGCCCTTGCAGCTGCCTATTCCTCTCCATCTCCACTCTCTTTGATCTCATCTGCATTGTTGTAGGAGTTTTTAAGAGGAACCCCTGCTTCCAGGAGGTGTGTTTTCCTCCACGTGTTTGTGGTCACTCTTGGAACATACTGTATCTCATCAGCATCCCTGTGGGCTACTCATGTGTTAGATGCTGCAGGGAGGCCCCTCAGACAGTCTCTGCCCCTGCAGGTTACAACCTAGCGGGGGACAGAGACCTTAGATGAGAAATAATTCAAATGCTGAGCGTGAGAGCGCTTCTGGGATCTCATTACAGGGGAAGCGAAAGGGAAATTGGGAGCTCAGAGATAGGCAGCCTGAGATGCCCAGAGGGTCTTTACCCTGAGGCCAGAAAGATGAGGAGGAATTCGCCAAGCAGGGGGCCAGGCGAGAGCGGTTAGACCAGAACGTTCCCAGCAGCACCCGGGAGAGAGACTGAACAGTACCCAGGAGAAAGGAGAGGACCTGCGTTTCGGGGCCGAGTTAGCTGGGGGTCAGCCCCAGTGAGGAGGTCTGGCCTCAGTCTCAGATCTAGAATAGCCCTGTAATCCAGGGAAAGATTTGGTTTTTTATTCTAAGGGCTGTGGGAAGGCAATTAAGGCTTTTAACCTGGCAGTGATAAGATTGGCTGTAGAGTGGGGAATGCATTCCAAATGGCAGCTAGTCTTTTTTGAGTGCAATCTGATTACGTCACCCTTGCTTTACAAATGTTGGTGACTCCTTAACGCCATCAGAATGACATCTAAGTTTTCAATGAGGTGTGCAAGGCCCCGTTTGAGCTAATCCGTGCTACCTTTCCAGGCTCATCTTCGATCCCCTGCCCCCATCTCCCCTCTGGGTGCTCCTGCTTACCCCACACTTCTCCCCTGCTCCAGCCGAGGGCCTTTCATGCCTTTGTGACCTTAACCCAGTAAATCATTTTCAGCTTTTTACACTGTGATCCATTATGGAGACATGCACACATACAGAGAATATAACAGAGAAAAGTTTTATGGAAAAAATGGGAGATACATACTAATAGTCTCCCTCCTTTTTTCTTTTCTTCCTTAACAATGTGGGTTAATACCCAGTTAATTTTATGACCCAGGTTCTCCCTTTTCTTATGGGACTTCACACCAGTGCTTTCCCTTCTACTCTGTTCCCTGGGCAAGTCCTACTTGACCTTCCCGTCTCAACCTAACTAGAAGGGCTCAGAGAATCTTGGCTGACTTAGCAAGTCCAGCTCAGGAGCTCTTTTTTAAAAAAATATTTATTTATTTATCTATTGGCTGCGTCAGGTCTTTGTTGCAGCACAGGGGATCTTTTGTTGCAGCACGCGGGCTCTTTGTTGTGGCGGGCGGGCTTCTCTCTAGTTGTAGCGCATGGGCTCAAGAGCACGTGTTCTCTGTAGTTGTGGCGCATGGGCTTAGTTGCCCTGCGGCACGTGGGATCTTAGTTCCCCGATCAGGGATCGAACAGGCATCCCCTGCATGGCAAGATGGATTCTTAACCACTGGACCACCAGGGAAGTCCCCAGGAACTCTTTCTTAGACCCCTCATGGCACCCTGTCTGCCTGTTCTTCTTTAATCCTTTCCTTCCCTTCTTTTGTTTCACAAATATTTAATGAAAGCCTACTGGATGCCAGGCACTGTTTTAGGCACGGGGCAGGGCGGCTTCACAAGCTCTGAGCTCAGTAGAGTCCTACATTTGGCTGAATGCCCCGCTGTGGCTGTTTGAAATTCTCAACAATTTTTAACTTATTTTTTAAAATAAGGAGCCCCACATTTTCATTTTGTACTGGCTCTCATAAATTACGTTGCCGTTCCTGCACTGAGGTAATGGACAAAACAGACCCAAAGCCTTACCTTCATAGAGCTCACATTCTAGTGCTTACTATGTATTGACTTCCTACCTTAGCAGTTGTCACCTGCAAAGTATTTGCCTATTTGCCTGTCTATTGCCCCAAATAGATTGTAAGCTCCTTGAGGGCAAATACTACTTCCTGCTATGATCTCCAGCACACACTATACTGCCTGCTACCTTGCATACACGAACAAATTTATGTAGAACAAATTAATGAACATGCATGATGCTCCCAACATTTGTCCCATAATGCATGGTTCTCCTGATCAAGGTTATTCCTTGATATGCCTTAAAAATTTTTTAAAATAATGTTTTTATTTAATCTGGTATATATAAAATATAATTTCTATTTCAATTTGCAAAACATCAAGATATTTTACATTCATTTTTTCCATACTAAACCTTCGAAATCCAGTGTGCGTGTTTACACATATAGCGTATACTTGATATTCCTTTGATAAGATTTTACTTGTATTAAAGCTCCTTCACTGGCTATTTGCCCATCAACTCTGAAGTGATAGTTTTAGAGGAGTTAAAATTGGAAGTACATTAGTGAGTTTCATTTACATTTATGAGTGTGAAGAATTCACCAAGCAGGTCATTGAAAACAAGATTTTGAATCCAAGGATCATTTTCAAAGTGAACAGAGGACCTTTAAAAATGTTACAATTAATGAAATGGATGAGGGCAGAGAAGAGCATCAAGCACTGAGAACTCAAGGGAAACCGAGATGGAAAGCTTGCCTTATGCTTCTGAATGCCCTCTAAACTACAGCTGAGTTATTTTATAAGTTACTTATAATAATATTGGTTCAAACTTGAAGATAGAGGTATAGGAAGCACAGAATCTGTAAGATGTCATGATCATAAATTGGGCAAATAAAATGTTACTTGAGGAAACCAATTTTAGTCAAAGGACTCCAGTATTCAGGATTTTTTTGTTTGTTTCTATATCTAATTTTAAGAATAGTTTACAGGTTATATTCAGACACTCGAAGTTTTGTATATCTTTAAAACACTTTTAAGGGCTTTTAAGGCTTAGTCAAAAACACGGCCTAGGCTTATCTCTTACTTTTTACTGCCATCATGTGGCCATTTCATTTTTGAGGTAAAAATCCATTTGCAAAACCTGATTTTCCATCTTTATCACAGATTATGGTTTCAGATTTTATCAGTCCTCAATTAACAGAGATAAACGACAATACACATATTTAGTAGCATTTTGCTATATTAAGATGTTCCATCACACAGTAGCATAATATATAATCATTATGGAATTTTAATACCGAGCGAGCGTCTGTGCAATATTTTTCAAAAGGGCTCTCTTCAAACATCTCCTGTTTCTTTTCATCCCCGCTCCCTGACCTGGCTTTTCGGTGGATGCTTAGGCAGTAGCAGTTTACTGTAGTCTCAAGGACACACTGCCTGGGTTGTCTCTCTCTATTTGCAATGCAGATACATTCTTCTGGAATCCAGGTTTGGATTTCCTTTCTTAGATGTCCCATCTTCTGATCTTCTAGGCTTCTTCTAAGTCCCAGCGCCCTGAATCAATTTGCTCAAAGTCATATAGTTTGAGTCAGGATTTAGCAGAAGCAACATATATGTGCTAAATATTAATTGCCTTCTGAGTCTCTCATCTCGTCTTCCGGGTCTCCGGACCTGATCGTCTTTTCTGCCTCTCTCTGCACAGAGATCCTGTCCCAGGAGCTAACACCGCCTTTCTCTTCGAGCCATGAGATTCATTTTTCTCCTTCTCCTTTAGAGCATCTCGACTTTCCCTAAAGATTTGGACTCTCTGGCATGAAACCTCTCACTGTAACTTTTTGTTTATTTCTAACTTTGAATTATACAATTTATCACATAAGGAAGTATGTATTTTGTACAATTTAATAATATTTTAAAAATGACTACTTGTGTACCCACCACCCATCTTGAGAGAAAGAACATTCCAGCGCCTCAGAAGTCCCCTGTGTGACCCTCCTTAATTCTGTCCCCCCCCCACCCGCCAGAGGACACCAGCATCTTGAATTTTGTGTAAGACCTCCTCTTGCTTGTCTGTATAGTTTTGTTGCTCTATCAGTCAGGCTTTGATCAGGAAAGCAGAGCCACTGTGAGTGATGTGGGATAAGGGGTTTCTTATAGGAATTACACCTTAGACCTTTCAGTGAAGATCTGCAAAGGGCCATGGGAGAAATGGAGGAAAAACCATTAAGCAGCCTTCTGAGGCACGGTGGGCTCCGGCAAGCCAGACCTCCAGGGAAATCTAAGGATCCAAGCACATCCTCCAGCCAAGGAGTGGGGAGCCGACTGTGGACGTCATTGCCTCGGCACCGCCGCCCCTCCGCGGGACCACTGCCGACTGTCTGCCCTTGGTCCAGCGCCAGCAGCGGGAAAGAAGGCCTGGGGGCTGAGCGGAGGGGAGGAAGTTCAGCTGGGACTGCTTAGCACCTCCGCTCTGTCCACCACTGCATTTGATGGCCCACACCTGTCAAGAAAATGGGCTGCTGCTTCCCTTCTGCCTCCCATATTTTGCTCAAGTTCCTCAAGTCTAACCTCAAACCATTAAAACAAAAAAAGGGAATTCTGGGATTTGTAGTTTCTAGCTTAGTCAAATTGGCGACAGAACAAACCAGCACTGTCCCCTATGAGTGACTCCTAAGACAATATGCTGTTTAGTTGATCATCACAGAAGTCATGCCATATATCTTCTATGACTCGCTTCGTCTTGTTATTGTTGTTAATATCATTTTTTGAGATTCCTTCCTGATGAGTCATTCACTTTTAACTACTGTATATAGAATTCCGAAGTATGAAAGTATAATTTATTTATCCACTTAAATATCATTAGATATTTATTTTTTTCCTCAGATTTTGCTCTTCTGAGCAGTATTTCTATAAATATTATGTATGTCTCCTCATGACTTTCTGTAGCGTATACACCTAGGAGGGGAATTGCTGGGGTAGAGAATGTACCATGTGCAACTTTATTATATTTTGCTAAATTGTTTTCCACAAGGGCTGTGCTCCCACTGATAGTGTATAACTGTTTCTTTTTTTCTTTTTTTTTTTTTTTTTGCGGTACGCGGGCCTCTCACTGTTGTGGCCTCTCCCATTGCGGAGCACAGGCTCCGGACGCGCAGGCTCAGCGGCCATGGCTCACGGGCCCAGCCGCTCCGCGGCATGTGGGATCTTCCCGGACCGGGGCACGAACCCGTGTCCCCTGCATCGGCAGGCGGACTCTCAACCACTGTGCCACCGGGGAAGCTCTGTATAACTGTTTCTGATGCTACATAGCTCCGTTATGAAGATATTTGGCATGTCACATACTTTAATATTTGCCAAATCAGGGAGGCATAAAATGCCATCTGATTCTGATTTCAATTTTTTCCCCTAATTATGAATGAGTCTGGACATTTTATATATTTATTCATCACAAGTATTTCCTCTTCTCTGAAATGCTTGTTTATGTCTTGTCATTTTCTTCTTTACAGAGGTTGTTCATGAATTCTAGATACCAATTTTTTATTATTATTTGTGCTGCAAGAATTCTATTCCAGTTTGTGGCTCGTGACCAGTTTGAGCCACTTCTGCCTTGCTGTTCTATTCCAGTCATCTATTTACCGATCCCTCTTCCATTTCCATGCTGTCTCGCCTTTATGTGCTCTTTATAGTGTCTTTTGATGAACAGAAGGCCCACATTTTAGTATAGTCAAATGTGGCCTCTTTTCTCCCCTTATGGTAACTTTGGGTCTTACATAAGGGATCCTTCTTTTCTTCCAGATCATAAGGATATTCTCTGTTGCCTTCTAGAATGGTTTTGCTTTTGCCTTTCACAATGAAGTCTTTAGTCCTCAATTTTCCACAGATAATATAATACATACTCATTTATAATTGAGTTTCAGTATGTCTGTAGGTTTGTTTCTGGCTTCTAGTGTCTTCCGTTGGTCTTGACACCTGCAAGGGCAAGTGTCCCCAGCTTGTTTTTCTTTAGCATTGTCTTACTCTTCTTATAGAGAAAAGCCACTTTTTTTTGCATATATTTTAGAATCGAATTGTCAGGTTGCCCCCAAAACTCTGAAATCTTTACAGACTGCTAATTTTTTCCTACTCAGTCTGTTCTTCCTACTCATAAGCTTACGGCTGCAATTTGAAGACTCTCACCCTTCTCAGCTGCTAGTTTTAGGCATGTGTGGTAGAGTTCTTACAAACTGGCTGCAAGTATTCCCTTTGCTGTATCCATACTCTTTGCAATGGGACTTTGCTGCTTCTCCTTTCAATAGGTACAGTCTATTTCTTTACCCTTTGAATATGAGCTGGCCTTATGACTTGCCTTGCCTAATGCAGTGGGTATGCTATTGTATCAGGTCAGAGCCTAGGTCTCAGTAGGTCCTCCCTCTGTCTTAGAATTTTGCTGCTCTCTGTGAACAAGCCTGGGCTAGCCTGCTGGTTGATGAGAGACACATGGTTAGTCACGTCTTTTCTTCATTTGGCAGTCAGCCAATCCCCAGGAGCAAAACTGTCTGGTTGACCTGAAACTGACCAAAGATGCATGAGAAATTCCAACAGAGACCAGAAGAGCTACCCAACTGAGTCGAGTCTAAATTGTCAACCCATTGAATGATGAGCTGGATAAAACAGTTTTTGCTTGAAGCCAGTGAGTTTTGGGGGTAGATTGTTACTCAAATAACCAATGAATACCAAGTGACCAAGTTCTCACCAGTATAATATGAGCAGAAGTGACACCTACATGTTTGGCTTCACTAGCTTTCCCCTTAAAGAGGCTGATATGGAGGCACCTAACCTGGACCATGCAGACGTGGACAGGACTCCAGGGCAGCTGATCTCAAAGTGTGGTCTACAGACTCCTGCAAGTCCCCAAGACACTCTTGAGGGTCTGAGAGGTCAAAACGATTTTAATAATAGTATTAAGTTGTAATTTGTCTATTGACGCTGATGGCGCAAAGCCAACAGTGGATAAAGCTGCTGTTACTTTAGCGCAGATTTAGGCAGTTCACTATACTGGTAGGGCAGGAGAGACAGATCAGAATTGGCTAGTTTGAATGACTTTGGGGAGGTTGAGGCTACAGGGATGGCCCCTCATTGCCCGGCACCTGGCCCTGAGATTTTTAAGATAAAGGAATGTTGCCTCCTGGAATGCACAGATGCTTCACATCTAGGCCAGCATTTGGTGTCGTCAGTGTTTTGGATTTTCACGGGTTCTCCGTAATTTTTAAGAGTATAAAGGGATTCTGAGACAACAGGTTTGAGAACCACTACCCTGGACAGTCCCAAGCATGAAGATGGCAGGAACTTTAGTCCTAAACTAGTTAATCAAGCAAAGTAGCCTCTCCAGTCCAGAAGAGTCAAGCTTCAGTCTTACTTAATCTATTCTATTTTAGGTCTCTCGGTTACAGATGCTTAGCCTTCAGCTAATTATAACAGTCATATTAGAATGGGACTCTTCATGCTTCAGCTTCAACTGAGGCACAAATATAATAGGTACTGATAGAAGAATTGGGTGTGAGGCAAATCTGTAAATGAAGAGTTTGGTAAGAGAAACCTCTGAGAGCCAGTTCCCTGACCTAGTGGATCAAGGACATCGAAAGTATTGAGAGTATGGAGAGAAAGAAGAGTGCCAAAGAAATGTATGTAAAGAGAAGCATTTTCATGGTCTGAGGCTGCATCACCTGCCTTTGAAAGAAGGTGGCAGGGGATTTTCCATCCTAATCCAAGCTTAATGAAAGAGGGGGTGCCTGGAAGACTTTGAAATGGGTTCCCTTAAGTTGTGAGACGCAGCGGAAGGTGCCTCTCTCCTATCCGAGAAGCTGGAGGGAACTGTGCCCGGGGGTCTGATTCTTGTCCATAAAGTCTCGAGGGAGAGATACTTTGGTGGGGAGCCAAAGGGGAGCTGCCTTCAAGACATTGTTGGGGTGGAGGTGCCTGAGTGTCTCCCCAGGTGCGGGCTGCACCGGGGCAATCCAATGGGAGCCCCACCTCTGTCCGAAAGGCCTCCTGGTGTGTGGAGGAGTCCTCGACAGAAGGAGCCTGGAGGTGACCCCCCGGAGGAGGAGTGCGGCCTTCTGGGTCAAGCGGACAACAGGAGGGAGGGGCACGATGGTAAAGCACCGAGCAACCCGCTACAGCCCCACCACCAGAGACAGGGGTCCCCTTGGTCGCCCACCGGGACCAGGGAGTATGAGGCTGTCTCATGGCTAATTAGTCCCTTCTTTCCCCTGTCCCTTCATCCCTCCTCTGAACCAACCCCAGAGGGCCAGGAGCCCGTCGCGCTGGCGGCTGGCGAAACTACAGGAGCAAATTGAAATGAAGCGACCACACGCACCTTGCTCGCTGCAGACGTCCAGCCTGAAGCCAGAGCTGGGGGGAGAGCAGGAGCCAGAAGTCCAGTTTGGAGTTTTAATTATTATATGAGACTGGACATTTAACATTGGTATTGAGACTTTTCTGGGGTGATTTAAACTCGTTGAACGTTACTGAAGAGTGAATTTAAAAAGGCCTTGAACCTGCTACAGTTCTCCTGGCGTGGAGATTGCCCAACTGAATGTATTTAAAGAGAGGATGGGGAAGCAAAAGTAAAGTTGCATTTTAATTATGTCATGTTTCACGCTTGCATTTTCAACATACCCCGTATTAAAATAATCCGTCTGCATTTCCACATTTTGATTTTTTCAGGTTTTCTTAAAGAGGGTATATTTATAACAGTAAATAATATTTAAGAACATGCTTAAAGGATTTGCAGGTTTGTGGGAACGGCAGTGAGGTTAGTTTGGAAATGTTGGCTTTGTATTATCTGACCAGCGGATTGATGGATTGGATGATTTTTATATAAAGTCTTATAACAGTGCTGAACAGATAGTAAAGATTGTATAATTTTTAGCTACGATAAGAATATTATTTTGGATTTAAATATCTGATGTAAACCTATTCACTTCTCCATCCTTAGACATGACGGTCATATCCCATGATTTAAAAGAGGAAGCAGAGTAAGCAAACAAAAAAACACCAGTTTTCCTAACTGCAATAGAGTATGTTTTCTCATTCTCTTCCCACCTGGATTTGAAGCATTAGAGTATAGATCCTCTGAGACTGTAAATCCTGACTGCATTTCTGAGCGCTACAGATGTCAATCGCTGTTCAGAACACTACTCTGGCAATGAGTAGAGTGTTCTTCCCAGTAAATTATAATCTAGTTCAGTTTATATTAAGTATACTTTAGTGGCAATGACATTATGTAAATTGTAACTTTATTAACTTAATATATTTTGACTGTGGTCATACTGCAAATTAGAGATGATTTAAGTGTTTTTAAAAATTTTATTATGCTCTACTTTTGCTGAGTACTAAAGCATGCAAAATGCATTTGAAGCACATCAGTGAATACAAGTGTAGTTATCTCCATTTCGTTTATGTTACTTGAAGTTTATTTTCTGGAAAACGTTTTCATATTTTGATTGAATTCTTTAAAAACAAGTTTAGCGGCTTCCCTGGTGGCGCAGTGGTTGGGAGTCCGCCTGCCAGTGCAGGGGGCACGGGTTCGAGCCCCGGTCCGGGAAGATCCCACATGCCGCGGAGCAGCTGGGCCCGTGCACCACAACTACTGAGGCTGCACCAAAAAAAAAAATAAAGGCTTGTGGGATGAGGCTTGTAGGATATTACTCCCTTGACCAGGGATAGAACCCCGGGCCCCCAGCAGTGGAAGCACCGAGTCCTAATCACTGGACTGCCAGGGAATTCCAATTTATTTTAGATTCCACATGTAAGTGATACCATGCAGCATCTGTCTTTCTCTGTCTGACTTATTTCACTTAGTATAATGCCCTCAAGTTCCATCCATGTTGTCTCAAAGGGAAAGATTTCCTCATTTTTTATGGCTGAGTAATATTCCATTGCATATATATACACCACATCTTCTTTACCCATTCATCTGTCGATGGACACTTAGGTTATTTCCGTGTCTTGACTATTGTGAATGATGCTGCAATGGAGGTGGGACTGCAGTGAGATTGGGAATTTCTGTATCAGAGGGTGAAGGCAGAGAGCATTACAAAGTAAAAGAGACAGTTTAGCTCAGTCGTGCTTTGCCTTGACTCTCAGAAGGAAGGCACCCAGCAGGCCAGCACTCCCTGGGCAACCTTCGCTGCCAGAGGCTGGCTCTCCTACCCTCAGAGTGTTTTAGTTTTTATCCTTTGGTCATTGCTCCACAAAAACTACCCTTTTTAAAACAAGCTTCTCAGTCTGAAAAATCTGCAATCCACTCCCCCCATGGCCCCTGCCAGTGCAAAGTCTCCGGGGAAGCTCACCCTTTGGGGGAAGGTGGTGAGTGTGGGTATGGGGAGAGGCGGGGCTCCAGTTCCCTGGTGGGGAACAGCCTAGCAACCTGAGTTTCCTTTTCAACATTCCCAGGGAGACTGCAGGCCTGCTGCTTCCTTTACTGGCCAACCTGTAAAGTCAACGACACCTTTCAAGGACAGACATTAATTTTGTTCTCAGGGACAGTAAAGTTTGAAAGGATATTGAGGGAAGAACATTTGTCCATTAGTGAGAAGCCTGCCCTGACTGGTCCCGGGAGTCCATAAACCACAGAGGGGAGGCCGAATGGCAACTGTTTGGCCTCTGAGGGATGGGGGCATCAGTAGCGGGGTTTCCTCTGATTGGGGGCTGCGGTGTGGGGAGACGAGACTGACAATGCCTCCAGCCACATAGAAATGAAGGACATGGTCCCCCAGTCCCAGCCTAAAGAGAAGTCAAGCATCAGCCATCCACACAATGAGATGAGCTCTGTAACAGTCAGGCAGGAGTGCCCTGGGGGTACAGAAGAAAAGATCTTAATCATCCCTGGGGTTGTTAGATGGGGAGCTTCAGGGAAAGCTTCGCTAGGAAGTGCCCTTTCAACTCAGTCCTGAAGAATGAGCACGCCGTTTGCCTGAAAGGCTGAGGGGTGAGTGGGGAGGAAATGGCGCCGAGTCATGGAGAAATAGTCTTAGAGAGTTTTCTCAGTTTAGTAGATTTTCTTTTACCTAGACACATGTCTTCCTTGGCTTTGGACATGATGTTAAAAAAGAGAAATATAAAATATCACAGGCTAACCCATTTGTCACCTACTTTTTTTCATTGATTG
This sequence comes from Physeter macrocephalus, assembly GCF_002837175.3. Taxonomy (NCBI): domain Eukaryota; kingdom Metazoa; phylum Chordata; class Mammalia; order Artiodactyla; family Physeteridae; genus Physeter; species Physeter macrocephalus. Next base: position 20,095,726 of record NC_041220.1, read on the forward strand.
CCTCTTTCTCCTTCCAATTTCCGAAAATACGTGTTAAATGTCTCGTATGAACAAAACTACCAAAAGTACGTGGACTGGGGTTAAGGCATCGTTGCTAGGCTTTGCTGCCTACTAACTGTTCAACCGTGAGCAAGGTGCGTCAACTTCCTCCCTCTAACCCGGGGATCATAATAACGTCCACCCAATAGTGTAAGGATTAAATGGGTTACACATGGAAGGCACTTGGAAGAGGGCCTGGCACATAATTAGATATTGTCATCATGACCCAAAAGATTGCACATGGTGGGCTAATATGGAAAATAACAGCCTGACTTGCCAAGCGTATAGAATGTGGATGAGTGGGAAGAAAGGGCTGGGAAGGTAGAAGGGGGCAAGATTGTGGAGAGCCTTGAATGCCAGTCTCAGACACACGGATTCTGACAGATTTATTCTTACAGATATTAGGGCACCACTGAAAGTTTTGAGCAGTTAAGAAGCGTGATCAGTCTATCCACAGCTTTAGATAAATTCTCACATTAAAAAGTCTACTGTAATTTTACCAACCTCTCCACAAGTTACTCACTGAAGATGCACTTGATGGAAAGGAAATCTTGAAGTGTTAATTTATTGGGGGATTTGCGTACGTGAATGGGTTTGCTTATATTCACTTGTTTGGGGAGCTGTTGCTTTTGCAACAAAAGCTGAAGAATCTGTGATGCAGTTTATGTTTGAGAATTGGGCAACTTATAGATGGTTATTAAGCTGTGTTGTAGACGTACGTCCTTGGTCTTTGCCTGGAGCTGTGATAAATAGTCAGTGTGTTTATTTAAAAATATATATATATATATTCAACAGATACCTATTTTATTTGCATTTTATGCAAAAAATAAAACAAATAGAAGACCGATCCTTACTGATTTGAAGCTTGTAGTCCATTGGGCAATACAGACAAATAAATTGCACTTTTATAATGTAGTATGATTAATGCTATCCCATAGGAGCACCTATTGGATACCTGGATTTAGAGAGATGTGAAAACTGAGATCTGATGGATTGTTCAGAATTTTCTAGGCAGAAAGAAGCTATGGGTTTCCTCTGACAGAGGAAACAGACTGTTCAGGGGCCTGGAGGCAAGAGAAAACATGGGGAGGGTTTTGCTAATGTGTATATATTAGTGGGAATATCATTTATCAGTACTAATATTTTCACTTTTATTCCTGAAATTATATTACGGACAGTGTCACAAAGCCAGGCAGGGCTGCATAAAGCTAGTGGCTGTGGGTTGCTTACCAATGTATTAGATTCTTACCTAATCAACCTTTGGTAGGGGAAATACACTTAAGAAATAAATTACTGAAAAGCTAAGGAGGTAGCTTAGTTAATAATCTGAAAACTAGATGAGGAGAGAGGATATCAGTGATGACACATGTCAAGATTTGAATGTGGAAGGAAAGAGCTCAAGCAAAAGGCTTATGAGTTGAATCCTCAACCGATTCATGGGAAGAGGATTCTGTTTACTGTTTATATACACACAGATACTGCCAGACACAGTGAATTTCAAACACAGGGTGCCCTAGTGTATTTGGTTTTATGTTACTAGATTAGCCTACTGTTCCCTACTGCTTTATTTTGATGGCTTTGCCTGGCATACAGTAAACACTCAATAAATATTAGCTACCATTATTACTTCATCATTATAAGAATAATATAGGATTCAAAGTAATTTAACAATGAAGCCGTGTAGAGGGTGAAAGTTGGAAAACACTGCAAATATAGTTGACTCTTGATTCTTTTCTCTCTCTCCCATAGCCATTTTTATTATTCATGGCTATTTCTATACAAAGGGGATACAGAAAGATGTGACTGAATTCTAGTGACAGATTAGTGTTGGGAGTTGTGCAATTTTGATCCCCTGAACCAATTCCACCCCGACCCTTAAGCAGTGAGCGCCGGTGGATTGCACACCAGGGGATTTTTCAATAAAGCTGCGGATAGGTGACTGTTCAAGGTGGAGGACCAAAACTATGGTCTATATTGTTAGAATCAGATCCGATTGGCGCAAATATTAAAGCAAGGCTGCTACGCTGATATGAGCATATTCAAGAAATATATTCACGGATGAATCCATGTGAAAATGTAAAGCTAGCTACGCAGGAGCTTAGGAGTGACTGAGAAAACACCTGGGCCTTGAGCTGTTAGGAAGACTGAAAGATAGAAATAAAACAATCCCCTCACTCTCCGACCCCTAAATTCACCAATACAAACACTACCACCACCACACCCTCTGCAAATAATCTGGACTTTCCAAATTATGGAGAAAGAGAAATTTATGTTTTATTTTTATTTTGTATGAAACCATCATTTAGGCAGGTGTAATGGAGGAAAAAATTTGTAATTAGTCATATATGTTGTATTTAGCATAAACAGATTTTTTTCAAGGAAACTTGCACCATGTTTGTAAAGCAGAAAATTTAAATGGCATTAATTCATATTTATTGGGCATCTTCTAACAGACAAGCCGACTTACTGTCTAAAGGAGGAGGTTAATCACGAGTCAAACAGCCACAGAACTAAACGTCAAAATGTAACTGTGATAAGTGCTACAAATGAGATCCTGTAGTGGGACATTTGACTCTGCTTGGGGCTGGGAGTGTTGGTTCAAGTCAGACCCGAAGGATAAAGGATAATTGAATAGTTAGGAAGGGTGGGCTGTGCAGGTGGAGAGTGATCCAGAGGAGAAGAGAGCATGCAAAGGCCTTCTGCTGGAAGGGACTGAAATCTGTTCAAGGACCAGGGGCAGGTCTGTGTGGCAGAGCTTGGCGGGGGGGTGGTGGTGGTGAGCACAGAGCAAGGGGAGGCTACAGAGACAGGAAAAAGGCAGTAATAAAACCCCACGTTGTAAGCTGGTACATCGCTACTTGGGAAAAAGACTATATTTCTCAGCTCTCTTGTGGCTAAGTTTGGCCATGTGGCTAAGTTTTGGCCAAGGGGATGTAAGTAGAAGTACTGACTGCAACTTGTAAGAAGTTATTTTTATTGAATTATAGTTGATTTACAATGATTCAGGTGTACAGCAAAGTTATACATATATATGTATATTCAGTTATACATATATATGTATAGTCTTTTTCAGATTCTTTTCCATTGTAGTTTATTACAAGGTATTGAATATAGTTTCCTGTGCTATACAGTAGGACCTTGTTGTTTACCTATTTATCTATAGTAGTTTGTATCCGTTAATCCCTAACTCCCAATTTATCCCTCCCCTTTCCCCCTTTGGTAACCATGTTTGTTTTCCATGTCTGTGAGTCTGTTTCTATTTTGTAAATAAGTTCACTTGTATCATTTTCTTAGACTCCACGTATAAGTGGTATCCTATGATATTTGTCTTTCTCTTACTTCACTTAGTCTGATAATCTCCAGTTCCACTCATGTTGCTGCAAATGAACTTATTTCATTCTTTTTTTAATGGCTGAGTAATATTCCATTGTATATATGGATCACATCTTCTTTATCCAGTCATTTGTGGAACACTTTATTAAATAAAAGCTTGCTTGGAAGTCATATGTATATCAAGCTGGCCTCACACAGCTGTTCTGATTGGCAGGGACGTCAGGGATATAGAATCCTTCCTGAATCCCCTCCAAATCTCCCTCCAGTAGTGACTCCAAGAGGGGTTTTAACAGAACACCTTAGGACTCCAAGGAACGATGTTTGAAGAGCAATTTTGGGGAAAAAGTGGCACAGTAACTGTTACAAAATAGCATTTTTCTGGCTCCGCCTGACTTTCTCTGGAAAAAGTCCAGCCCCATTCTGATTCTTTCTAATTTTTTCTGGGCATTTCTGAATGTTATCAGCTCAAATGTCACCTCCTCAAAGAGGCCTTTCCTGATTACACAGTCTGGTAAAGAATAGCACCCCTCAATCACTCTTTACCACATCACCATGTTTGACATTTATCTATAGGGCTTTTCACTCTCACAAATTTTCTTGTTTTATTCACCAGTGTGTTATCTCTTTCTTCCTTGTTAAGACAAACTCTGTGAGAGTGATGTCTGTCTTCTTTACTGCTATTATATATTCCCAGTACCTGGCATGGTGTTTGGCATAGTGAATGTGCTCAGTAAATATATTTTTTGCAAATGTATTAATTCCTGGAGTTGCCTTTAAAAATTACCACCAATTGGGTGGCTTAAGGAAGCAGAAATGTATTCTTTCACAGTTCTGGAGGCCACAAGTCTGAAATAAAACGTTTGCAGAGTTGTGCTCCCTCAGAAGGGTCTGGGGGAGGATCCTTCCTTACCTCCTGCAGCCTCTGGCAGCCCTAGGCATTCCCTGCCTCGTGGTTGCATAACTCCAATCTCTGTCTCTGTCTTCACATGGCCTTCTCCTCTCTCTCTGTGTTTTTGCTGGGTCTCTTATAAGGACACTTGTCATTGGATTTAGGGCCTACTCAGATAATCCAGGATCTCATTTTAAGATCTTTAATTTAATTACATCTGCAAAGACCTTTTCCCAAATAAGGTCACGTTCACAGGTTCAGGAGGTTGGACACGGACAAGTATTTTGGGGGCCACCATTCGACCCACTTCAAGCGCACTTGAAAGAGGCGTGAATGAACAAATTAACTAGCCCTGTGGCTGCCTGTGCTGTCTGCCATTTTCCTCTTCTGCTCTGGCTGTCTGGGGTCATGTTTCCTGTCACCGTTGATGCCCAAAGTGACAGTTCTAACTCCAGTGATTAGGTCAGGGATGTCGGCAGGGCAGCCAGAGACACTAAGGTTACACATTTCTAAAGATGTGGCCCTTAGCGGCTGTGCCCAGGCTGCTGTCTCCAGGCGCCGCTGAAGCTGTGGTGACTTGTCTCCTAGCAGATGTCACACCTGGTGACTCTTTATCTCCTCTAACTGCTGCGGGAGGAGGTACTTTGGGGCCTCTTTGTTGCCTCATTCCATATACACGATGGAATATTACTCAGCCATGAAAAGGAACGAAACTGGGTCATTTGTAGAGATGTGGATGGATCCGTAGACTGTCATACAGAGTGAAGTAAGTCAGAAAGAGAAAAACAAATATCATATACTAACGCATATATGTGGAACCTAGAAAAATGGTACAGGTGAACCGGTATGCAGGGCAGAAGTGGAGACACAGATGTAGAGAACAAACGTATGGACACCAAGGGGGGAAAGCCGCGGGGGCAGGGGGTGTGATGAATTGGGAGATTGGGATTAACATATATACACTAATATGTATAAAATGGATAACTAATAAGAACCTGCTGTATAAAAAATAAATAAAATAAAATTCAAAAATTCAAAAAAGTAAGTAAATAAAATAAAATCACCCCTCCCACCCCTCTTTGAAACAAGCTTGTATTTATCTCCCCAGTCTTTCCCCAAAAGGAGAAGTTCCTACCCGGAAGTGTCTTGGTACTTCGTGTAAATAAATCCCTGCTGGTCCATCTTTGTCCTCCAGACACCCCTGGAGTGTAGGCTGAATAATTTATTATTTATTCCCCAGCATTATAAAGCTTTACTGCTTATTTGCACCAGAGCTAGAGGAATAAAGATTGAGGAAGCAGAAATGCACGAGCTACAGCAGTTTGTTTACGAGCAGGACAGCTCGACCTTTGTCTGTTTCTTCCCCGGTGTCTGCGGGAATGTCTCTAAGGAGGGGCCTGGCCTGCGGTCCCAGGGATGCGGTCCTCAGGAAAGGAGGGCTGAGACAGGACACGCTCTGCTCTGCTGGCTTCCTTCATGCCGCACCTGCTTGCCCTGCCTCCTGCTTTCCTGGCTGAGGATAACAAAGAATGGTTTAGATCTCTCTCCCGATTCGAAGCCACCTTTTTTGATACCCATGCCACATAGCACTCCAATTTCTAAACCTAAGGCCTGTTCAGGAGGTTACAAAGCGGTTCCTTTCAAACCACTAATTTCCCAGGAAAAAAACCCTGATCACTGGGAAGAGAAGACAAATACAACTGAAGCTCAGGTGTTTTCCCCAAGGCCACAAGCTTTTTTTTTTTTAACGGAGAAACCTATGACTCCTGATGACCACTGGGGGTCCCCAGCGGGCTTTTCCAAGGCACCAGAGGCACCTCATCCCTCACCCCTCCCGTCCCTTCCCACGGATGCCCGGACGCCCGGAGGCAAAAACAACGTTCAGCGGTGACGTCAGCCAGACGGGGAGCCGCGCTGCGGCTGTGTCCATAGGTACAGCTAAGCCTGCGAGGACTGGGGCCTTGTGCTTTCCCTGCCAGCCCAGCTTTCAGCTTAAATCATTGCCCTAATGTTATTTTAATGTGCTTTGGGGCCCTGGTGGGTAGAGGGGGTGGCAGGGGAACAGCGTTTAATTTGCTGACACTTCTTGAATACTTGGAATGAGAGAGTCCATACTCCTTGCCGTGACAAGCAACTTCGGGCTCCTCTTTTTTCATGGCAAAGTTAAATAGGGGAGAAGAAAAAAGGAAACAAATATTTATGAAATGTCGAACATGTATCATGCAGTTTACATTCATTATATTATTTCACCTTCAAAATAACCTTATGAGGTTGGGGTTTTTGTTCTGAATGTCCGGATTAGGGAGGAAACATTCAGAGAGATTAACTTGTCTACTGTTTTACTGCTGATCGGTGACCTCGTGGAGCCGTCCTCCTGGTCCATTTGGATGCACGGTGTGGGCTATGCTCTTTGTACCATATCCCTCAGCCTTCTGGTTTTACCGGGAGGGCTTTTGCAAAGGCCTCTATTCAGAGTTCTACCTGAAGCCTTCAAAGTACATAACCAAATCCAAAAGGTGAAGTAGCACTTTTTTGGATAATAAAATTCAAGTCTAAATTTAATCAAGCAAATGCTGATTAAGTACTGTTTATCCACCGGGTGTTATGTCTGCTGTGGGTTCAGTTGAGGGCCTCCTGTGCTACATCAGGATAAGACAAAAAGCACTACTCTTGGGGGAAACGTGTTATTTTGACCGGAATGACGTAGATTGGCTGTGTCTGCATGAAATCAGTAAAGGGAAGAGGACAATGATCTGTTGAATTGCTGCAGAAGAGAAACACATGATTCTTTACTACACCATCAAACGAAGGGTAGCTTGACAAATAAAGAAGAATGACCAGCCTCAGAGCACCGAGAAAAGTGCCAGTCGATACTCAGAAAATTTAGCAACAGGGAAAAAACATAAGGGTCTCTTTTAATCAGCTCTGTCACAGGGCCCAGCCCAGGGCCTGCTGAAATGGGGAACCAGTGTCCAGTGACGCTTTCAAAAGTGTTGATGGGCCCGCAGCGTGCGTCCACACTCCCTTCAGCAGACGTCACACTCACGTGTACTCCATTCAACCTGCCCTCCAAAGGAAAGCTTAAAATGAGAAACCAACCCTAAACACTTCAAACCCCACAGCACCCTCTTCTCAGATTCCTCCCAAGTTATTCGCAGAGGAATGTATTTGGCTACTAATAGCCACCCAGAGCTTATATATTTACAGGAAATATGCCTCATCCCCAAGTATTACACTCGCTACATCCTCTAGTTTTATCATGCAGAAATCCCAAAGATTTGTGGAGGTGAAATGACTCCAAAGTCCGTCAGATGAGGCATCTTAAATGGCCCGTCTCTTCTGGAATTTGAAGGAGCTGAACTAGAGCAGGAAGCGCTGATGGCCAAAATACATGCTATATAATTTTTAGTCACTTGCACATGATTGAAAGCTGAATCACTGTCGTCTTAAGAGAAAATCGTCATGATGAAATTTATTTGTGCTTATGCTACCATCTCCCCACCAAAGGCCTTAAAACTAACTTTCAATTGTGTCTACAGGGACTTCCCTGGCAGTCCAGTGGTTAAGACTCTGCACTTCCACTGCAGGGGGCGCGGGTTTGATCCCTGTTCGGGGAACTAAGACCCCATACCCTGCAAGGCGCGGCCAAAAAAAGTTTTTTTAAAGTGCCTATAAAATAGATAAGCCAGTAGAAGTCTTTGTAGAAACATTGGTGCCTCCTTTTTGAAAGAAAACGAAGTGCAGAAAGGAAAAAGAAGCTCTGGAGAGGAAAATTCAAAGTCAGGGTCTTAATTTCATCTGGGCTCATGGGTGATAGGAAGTGAGCATTTGGTAAATAAGATGCTTGGAAATTCAGAATCTTAAAAATAATAATTAGGGTTGACATATATACACTACCGTGTGTAAAATAGATAGCTAGTGGGAACCTGCTATAAAGCACAGGAAGCTCAGCTAGGTGCTCTGTGATGACCTAGATGGGTAGGATGGGGGGGTAGGAGGGAGGGGATATAGGTATACATGCAGCTGATTCACTTCACTGCACAGCAGAAACTAAAGCAACAACATAAAGCAATTATACTCCAATAAAAAAATAAATATAAAGCAATTAAAAAAATAAAGCATGACAAAAATTAAAAAAAAATAACAGTCTCAATCTTTTCAACTTATAAAAGGGGAATAGCAGTAAAAACATTCAGCATTTATTGGGTGCTTACTATGTGCCAGGCACTGATCTGACCTAAACGCTAAAATAACAATTTCTCTTAATCCTTAGAAGTATTTTTTTTGTTTTTTTTTTTTGCGGTACGCGGGCCTCTCACTGCCGTGGCCTCTCCCGTTGCGGAGCACAGGCTCCGGACGCGCAGGCTCAGCGGCCATGGCTCACGGGCCCAGCCGCTCCGCGGCACGTGGGATCTTCCCTGGCCGGGGCACGAACCCGCGCCCCCTGCATCGGCAGGCGGACTCTCAACCACTGCGCCACCAGGGAAGCCCCAATCCTTACAAGTATTAACCCCATGAGTTTGAGGAACAAATTTAGAGCAGTCAAGTATCTTTGCCTATCATCAGACAGCCGGCAAGGTTTGATGGTTCCTTGAGCTGTTGGAAAGATTTGCTAACCCAGGTGGTCTCACTGTGGTTTTTCATTAGGGTACACGGTTATGTTAAATAGAGGTGACCTTGGCCTAGTGTTGACAAAAATAACAGCTACAATTTATTGAAAGTCTACTGTGACTCAGTCTCTTCACATATATCATCTGTTAATTTTCACCAAAATATCTGCCAGAAAGGTTCTATCTTTTCCTTTTCACAGAGGGGGAAACTGAGGCTTATACTGCTAGAAAGTGTTGGAACCAGGAGTCAAACCTAGCTTTGTCTGGCCTCAAAACCTGTTCCTTCCACGTTCCAGGGCTAAGTTCCTCAGGAGAATCATCCTGAGCGCTGACCTGCTCGCACGGGACAAACTCCCCCTGGTGGAAGTGAGAGGTACACCATCAATGCCGTTGTATGAAACCGAAGCCTTCTTCCTGGTTTCAAGAGAGAGCCCTCAGTCCTACTTCTTACTATTTTTTTTTTTTTTGTCATCTTCCGATCCTTAGCCAGAGACCCTAAATTTGCATCTTCTATTTGGGACGCACTCTGTTTTTCTGTTTTGCTCATTATTAATAAAAATAGCTGACAAAACAAACAGTAGGACAACCCACTAAATATGAATGAACAACACATCCTCACAGCGTTTTCTTTTTTTGTTTTGTTTTGTTTCCCATTTTAGACACACTGGGTGGTTGACAAAATCTACCAGAATATATCTTACTTGTTTTCAGGATCTGTCAGAAAATTGTTATGTTGTCTTGGCTCTTGAGCCTGCTTTTTAGCCCACACCCTTGCTTGGCATGCGGTGAGCCCAGGAATAAGAGAATAAACAGTTGCTTGTACGATATTTCCATAGAGAGGAAGTTTTTATATGTCACCCGAATGGAGAAGCTCGCCTTCTTAATCCAGGGTGACTAAGGGTACCAACGCTCTCCCCTCAGCTCTGCAGCCACAAGCCTGCCTTCTCTCACTGCCTTTAGCACCCTGCTTCTTCCCTTTACATATGAGTTTATTTATTTAGTGTTTTCCTCACCCATGACACAGTAAACTTTATGATAATGGGGACCAAGTTTCCTGTTTTAGTTCTTTCTAGCAATAATTGGTTTTCAGTCAAAAGTAGTTGGGGAAAATATTAAGAAGATAAATATTAAGAAGATAAATAAGTTGGGTATGAGTTCAAGGACCTGACAAGGAATTTGGACTTTATCTTATAGTCTGGTGGTTCTCAACTTCGGCCCCTACGCTAGCACGTAAAGGATGTGATCCGCTCCTACCAGTAATTCTTATTCTCTTCTTGAGCGCATGTGGGCTAAGGAGGCAAGCAGAGAGCAGTCATGTAGTTAGACTCTCCCAAGAGAGGCATCTGGGGAAAAAAAATCTCTTAGCGAATTGCAAAAACCATTTTCTCAGCCACCACCAGAGGCAGTGAAGAGAGGGAAGAGTCAATGAAATATTTGAATGGGAGCAGGGAAAGATGAAGCAGCATTTTTGGAATGACATTGTTCAAGTGTCCTGGGTCGGGGTGGGCAAGAAATCAGAGACAGAAGGAAATTATAGTCAGCTTGTTTTAATGCTATACAAATCTGGGCTATATTGTGGTTAGAGGCCTAAAGAGGAAGGGTGAAAGTGAGAAATACTTTGAAGGAAGAATTGATAGGAGGAAGAAAGAAAAAGTTACCACTACACTTAGAGAATCTGAGCTTCACTGATTGAGGAAGAGTGATTCTAGTAACAGAAATAGGGTAGGAGAAGGAAGACGCTCGTTTAGGGCAAAGGAATGATGAGTTTTCACTTACCTTCCTAAGTTGGCATCAGTTAGCATTAACTATTGTTTAATTTTCATTTCTGCAAATAGTTTTGGAATCAAGGATTCCCCCTTACAAATATTTAGTTTTGGGGGTGTTTAGTTTGCTAGGTACAGACAATTTGATGGCATCAAAACCCGTCTTTACACATGTTTCTTCCTCTGTGAATTAAGACCGTTTTATTTCCCATGTAATCTTTCTCTGTTGATATTAACATGTGAGAGCTTACACCTAATAGAAATAGCTGTGAGTAATGACAGTTTGAACAGGTGGAATTGGTCAAATTCCCTTAGGGTCGATTCATGTCTCTAGATCAGTTTTTATAACTCAGATCACCGTCCTTTCCTCTATGGGAAAAATATTCCATGGCTTAATTGGCAGGTATCCTTCAAAGACAGCTGTCAATAAAATCTCCCCCTTTATCTATGCACATGCCACTTTTTCCATCAAGAGGTGGATTCTATTTCCCTTCCCCTGAATCTTGACTGGTTTTGTGGCAGGCTTCAACCAATAGGGTTAGTGGCAGAAGCGATGCGCTGCCAGTTCTGGGCCTAACCCTTCACGGCCAGGCAACTTCTGCTTTTGCTGTAGGGAGCTCTAGGCTATCCTGCTATAGAGAAAGGTCTTGAGGAAAGGCCACTGATGATCAGAAACCATGTAGAAGGAAAAGACATGTGAAGGAGAACCAAAATGCCCCAGCTAAGAGCCCGCACCACAACCCCTAGATACAAGAGTAAGGTCTTCTTGGACCTTCCAGCCCAGCCCCTCCACCTGCTGGTACAGCTTCATGAGAGACTCCAGCTCGTACCACAGAGAGCGGAGGGGCTTCCTGGTAAACTGACAAAATTGAGAGCAAGAGTAAATCATTGTTTAAGCCACTAAGTGTTTGCATGATTTGTTACACAGCGATTGATAGCTTATATATTTACATGCTTGAAATTCCTTTTTCTCATGTAACATAAATAGATGCAAATAAATATAAAAATATATATAAAAATATAGGTCATAATGGAGGGCGGAATGGAGGGCGGGAAAGTTTCTCCTCTACATGCTTTGGGATAAATAGATGCAAATAAATATAAAAATATATATAAAAATATATATAAAAATATAGGTCATAATGGAGGGCGGGAAAGTTTCTCCTCTACATGCTTTGGGTTTCTGGCTGGGTCTGACATAAGACATATTAAGAGGAGAAAAGCATACACATTTTATAACATTTTATGTGTACGTGGAGTCCCCACAGGAAGATGAAGACTCAGAAGAAGTGGCTAGTGCTTCTATACTAGGTTGAACAAAGGGTGGCAATTGTGGAAAAGTAAATACAAAATATGGGGAGACTAAAAGAAGGTAAGAGTTATTTTAACAAGGTCTGTTTGTACCGATTTCTCTTGGCCTTGATTCCTCATCTCTGGTGATAAGAAGTTTTCTTTCCTTCTGGTTTAGGGAAGGCATCCTTCACGTGGGAATTTCATCTTCTGCTACCGGAAGGGAAAAAGGAAGGTCAGAGCACCCTTCTTGCATCTGCTGTTTTTTCAAGTGCCTTTAACTCAAAATAATCAATATGCCAAAGCAGCATATTTTGGGGGGGTGTGTTTTGAACCCCTTCAAATGCACAATAATAAATCACTTATGTGAACCTGCCACATAACAGCTAGAATATTTTCAAAATCATTGAAACTAAATCTGTGACCCAGTGAGAAGTAATCACTATCCTCAATTCTGTATTGATTATCTCTTTGCTTAAAAAAAAATAGCATTATCATTTATCTGTTACCAAATAACATAACATTTTAGTGAGATGGGCATATTTGGAGAAAGCTGTGTTCTGAGCCCTATCTCTTTTCTAACCTCTGAAAGGGAGGGTGGATGGAGATTATATCTCCTTAACTTCAAGACCAGAGAGGGAGACTTTTTTTTTTTGTTGTTGTTGTGCTAGGCGGGCCTCTCACTGTTGTGGCCTCTCCCGTTGCGGAGCACAGGCTCCGGACGCGCAGGCTCAGCGGCCATGGCTCACGGGCCCAGCCGCTCCGCGGCATGTGGGATCCTCCCGGACCGGGGCACGAACCCGTGTCCCCTGCATCGGCAGGCGGATTCTCAACCACTGCGCCACCAGGGAAGCCCCGAGAGGGAGACTTTAAGTAGAAGACTCAGAAAGCTCAGCATGTGACCCCTGCTGTTGGGGTTTTAGTGGACAGAAGTCTGTCTCTCACTAGGGAAACCTAGAGGATGGGAGATGAGCTAACTAACTCAGCTCATCTCAGATGTGCTTTGGTGGCACAGACAGGGGGATGTCTATTGCTTTGGAATCAGCCTGCAATCCCAAGATTTATCAAGGCAGAGGTTGTACAAGGGTTTTCCATGCACCATGGACACTGAGAGACAGAGAGTGAGAGTAAGAGACATAGACACACACAGAGAGATAGATGCAGAGAGAGATAGACAGACAGACAGACAGAGAGAGAGAGAGAGAGAGATAGACACACACAGAGAGAGAGAGAGAGAGAGAGAGAGATCTTTTTAGTCTTGGCCAGTAGGGGCAGCCAGAGGGCCAAAGGGAGCCTAGCAGCAAGAAGATAGAGGTAGATCTAGATTCCTAAGGGCTGGTGAAGAAAAAGCAAGTGAGAACCCAGAAGAGAGATTTATAAACCAGGTCAAGATAACTGCAAGTTGGAGACCCCCAGGGATACAAATCTCTGGGGAGCTCCTGAGCACCCCCATAAGATAGTTTGCTTTAAACGTCTGCCGGCCCCAGGAGGCCCCAAGCCTCTTCGTTCACCTGCTCTCTCTGCCCTCCAGCTCCTTGCTGCTCAGAGTGTGGTCCTAGGACCCGTAGCATCACTCGAGAGCCTGTTAGAAGTGATAAAACTCAGGCCCCACCCTGGCCTATGGAATGACCCACATTTTAACCAGATCTCTGATGTGCAGACACATTGGAGTTTGAGGAGCAGGGTAAGCCAAGCTGGGGTTCACAAATCTGTAGGGGTGTGTGTGTGTGTGTGTGTGTAAGCTTTCTGGGAATGAGAAACATGAACCATCAAGTGGTTCATTTTCACTGAGGAAAGCCTTCTTCACTGAACACATAATAGAGGCAAAGTTGGAGATAAAAGTAAAGAAGAGGGCTTCCCTGGTGGCGCAGTGGTTGAGAGTCCGCCTGCCGATGCAGGGGACGCGGGTT
>NC_041220.1:20109682-20127846 GCF_002837175.3 Physeter macrocephalus
CGCTGAGCCTGCGCGTCCGGAGCCTGTGCTCCGCAACGGGAGGGGCCACGACAGTGAGAGGCCCGCGTACGGCAAAAAAAAAAAAAAAAAAGTAAAGCAGAAATGTATTTACATCCCTCATGCTGTGAGAGAGTTCATGTTGCTCTCGTTCAAAATACTAGGCACCGGCATTTATGTAAGGCTGGTATATTTCCTTCCTTTCTATATTTAGAATAGCTGTTTCTCAAAGCGTGGTCTGCTTCAAAATCACCTGGGCTGCTTGCTCTCCAGAGCTGATGGACTGGACCCTACGTGCACTTTTAACAAGCACCCTAGGGAACCCCTTTGGACACTAACATTTAAGAAGACTGACCTAGCATTTCCTGGGCCCCCAAACTTTGCCCTGATGCTGCTACTGCTTTCTCACCCTGCTGTTTCCTTATCGTTATCCACAAGCTGATCACATCGGAGACCAGGAGAGAGGGCAAGGCTGACGTGGGTGGAGGGGGAGGGTAAATTCTATCCTGTTGCTGAGTAAGACCGTTCCCCTCAACCAAGCCCCTCTCTTCCCATCTCTTGCTCTGTGCACACGTTATCCCATTTTCAGCGCAGCCCGCCTGAGCTCCCTACCTCTTAACCCTCTGGTGTTCTTAATGCAGATTAGCGGAGCTCAGCTTGGAAATGGGGTGAACCCACTCTCCTTGCCTCAGAGGTTTGTGGGGTGGGGAGAGTGGGGTTGGCGGTCAGCTCTCCCTGCCAGGGCGGAGGCAGTCGGGATGAGACGTATTTTCAAGTCCCAGTTGAGTCTCTGAATGACTCTGGTTATAGAAACAAATGTTAACACTTTATATCAATTCCGTGGGCTGGTCTGAGAGAACGACTGACATTGGTAATGGCTCTTAGTAGAAAATCCATTAGAGTTTGACTTCTGAATCTGGAGTCCAACCCATTTGTACACTGGGGACTGCTTATGTCACTGTCTAAGCTTGCAAATGGTAAGAATGCCTTCACGTGTAGACTCCTTGGCAGGTGATAACTGCCTTTCTGGACAAAAGAAGCTTACAGACATCTCAGTAACACCTGAAGATGACTTAGTCACCAGCATATGGCTACCCTGAATATTATATCTATTACATTAGGTTCATCAGGAAGACCAGCTTGTTGTAAAAAAGCGTCTTTTAGGTTTCAAGTGCAATTCTGATTTTTAAATAGGATTCCAAAATCAAATGCCTTTCAATAATCTGTTTTTGTTTAAGATAAGCTTTGTGGTATTTCTTAGGCTGTAGAGGAGCTGAGAAGAGGAAGGAAAGTGATGAGCAAATGGACGGCCCTTTCAGGGTGGTGCCTGCGCTCCTCCTGGGACTAGTTTAGCTAGAGAATTAGACTCCGCAGGCTGCATGTTTCCGAGGGATGACTGCAAACCCAGCTGCTGACAGGGACACAGCGAGAGGCAGGGTGGTGTCGATGCCCTGTTGCCCAGCATGTCTTCTTGCTGCAGACGTGAAACAGAAATTACAAAGGAGGAAAATGTCATTTGTACAAACTTACAGCAGGTCTTGAGAGGGTTCCTTCGTGTCTTTGAACATTTTTTCTGTAAGCGACTCACATTCACAGAGAGAGGAGGCTATTTTCTCTAAAGACATTAGAAAAATAATTGTTTGCCAAGGAAGGTTTATTCACATGCCCCACAGACAGCCCTGTATGGGATTTGGGAAGGAGCAATTCGGAAATCTTGGTTTTGGAAACTGTGATGATTCTCACATGTAATAGAATCACGGATACTGACTCTTAACACAACAGTGTATTACATAGATACATGTCACCTACTGTGCTTGTATATTTATAAATTTCTTTTCCACTAAAGCAATGTGGTTTAGTGGAAGAAATACGCATTTTAGAATCAGACAGAGATAGGTACAAATTCTAATTTGCCCACTTCAGTGTTCCTGGGGGAAGCATTGGGAATCTATCAGGGTTTCTCATTTAAACAATGGAAATAGAAATAGCTACCTCACAGGGCTCTCGTGAGGATGAAATGATGTAACAACGTCGAGAACATGCCTGCACGCAGTGGGCTCAATAATGTGTGTTCAATAAATTGGATATTTCACTTTCTATTCTGATACCATTTTCACGTATATAGTAAGTTAAAAGTACTTTTGAAAATCAAAATCAATTAATCGTGAGAAAAATGTTATGAATGTTTAAAGTAAGTATAGAATTTAATTTATGATGGTGACCCACTTCGATGGGTTAAGGAAGTATATTTATTTTGTATTTCCTACTAACTGCCTTTCTTGCTTGACTACACAACATGGAATGAAAAGTCATGAAAGAATAAGTAAAAATTTATCTTCCACAAATTGTATGTAAATCCAAAAATAAAATGTGATGAAAAGGAATAAGAAATACTAGATTGAATGAAAGATTGATCAGTTCGTTGATTGATGGCTCCCAGCCCTCTTTTCCTTCTTCAAATAAAGCCAATTGCATTGTTTTCATTTTGAGGAATTTACTGCTAATCTGTACAGAAAGAGAGGAAGAAATAAACAATAACAGCATGGGGGAGTTGATGAAGCTTGGGACATGGTAGAGTTCTTTACACCAGAATCTTTACACCCAGGTCTATATATGTTAACTCCCTGCTAAGACAGTAAATGGAAACCCTCTTTGCCCTCGGTTTCTAGTTTGGGGAGTATTTTGAAACTTACCAAAGCTTCCATCATCTCCATTCTGTGTCCATCTGATCATCTTTGCCAACTGCCACACAGACTAATTCCTCCTCAGTGGCTCTTCTCTCCAGTCCAGAAGATTCCGACAAGGCAGAATACCAGGAAAAGGCTCCTGGTCTCAGAGGCAGAATCTCTAGTGCTGGTTACAACTGTACCGTTGTCTTGAGCTTCTGCTCCAGATATCCAGATGAATCTCATGCATATTCATTTTTCACTTTAAAATAGCTATGCTTATATGTTGAAATATATTAATTTATTTAAGAAAAAGTTATTAAGTGCCTATGTGGTGGCTTGGTACTACGTCAGCTTTACTAAACTGAAACTGGTTTCCAGAATTCTCTTGCATGTGTGTTTCAGGGTTAGACGTGTCCACAGGAGAAATTTGCATGGTATTGGGAAGACAAAAAAGAAGCACAGCCATTTTTTCACTCTCTGAAATTTGGTGCAGGGTGCCAGGCACTGCGGCGGCCTGTGAATGCTGTCATTGATCTGCTGGCTTACCTTGGCGGCCAGGTGGGCCACACCTGGGCCTGCAGCTCCTCCGGCTTTCGCTGGATCGTCTGCTGCAGCTTCTCTGTTCCCTAGGTGGGCGCACGTGCTGCTCTGTGTCAATGGCATTAGCTTTTCCTGCAGATCACCTGCGTCATTGAGGCTGGAGGTGGTGAGAGACAGATGTGGGCTCCTGTTTCTCCTCACTCTCCCCTGCTTTCTATCCAGTTGTCCTTCTCAAGTACTGTTCCAGCTTACCTATCGCAGCTTCAGGCCGCACCTCAGAGGCAGACAGCAAGCTCCTTTATTTTACAGCACTCATCATGGTTCTGCTTCTCTGGTCGACCCATGACCAATACAACCTGCATATACCAGACACCGTGCTGGGCTTTAGGGATAAAAATGGTGAGCCAGAGACGTCCTGACCTTCTTTACAGAGTTTAAAGTCCAGTTGAGGATATTATTATTATAATACAAAAGGAGTAACACGTGGTGTTTTTCATTTTCAATCAGCCTGAGGATTGGTAATAATATATTTTTATAACATTTAAAAATGTTCAAAGATTTTTCTTGTTATTTAATCACTGTCACAACATCTTTACAGAGGCAAAGAAGACTAAGGGGGGATTTAAGGCTTCCCTTAAGGCTAAGCAGGGATTTCAGGTGACTCCTATCCAAAGGTCATACAGTTTGTAAGTGGCAGATATTTAATCTTCAGGTTCATATTCCAGCACTTGTTTAAATGCAATAGTTATGAAAATAAACCAATTTCTTAGTTCCACGGAGCAAATATTACTATCAGTTGTGTCTCTGCATGACCAAAATGCTTATCAATACAGAAAAATACATAAATCCAAAATGATACCAATGTAATTGGCACTATGCCAAAAACCACAGGGGCTTTTTCAGCTTTCAGATAGTTATCTTGATGTTCAGCAGATGTGACCATAGAAATATGAACAAATAAAATGTCAGTCATCTTGGCGACCTTTCTTTAAATGCTAATCTTCACATGATAGGCACCTACAGGTTTCACATTTAGATCATGTCTTCCCATGGAGTTGCGGGAGAGTTGCTGAGATCTGCACTGACACCTGTGCTAGAGATGATTAACTCCAATCTATCCACACAGGGGCAGAGCTGGAGAGACAGACACTTCTGCCAGTTATGCCATCTAGATGGAATTTGACAAAACGTGATTGTTCTGATAGTGTTTCCTCCAGAGCTGAAGAACTGCTAAGTAGGTCAGACCAGTAATCCAGCCAGCAGTGTATTCTGTCTCTCAAGAGAGGGGCCTTTGCCCTCTGTGATGTCATTCCTTAAGAGTTGGGGCATATACCCATCATCTTTAACCTGTTCTTTAAATTTTTTTAATAATAAAATGAATACATGTTGGTTTGTAAAATTAAACTCTGTAGAAGCGCGTGGAGAAAAAAGAGGGCTCCTATCCACCACCTCTGCCTCCCTTCCATCCTACTCCCATTCTATTCTCAGAAAGTAACACATACATATAATACATCAAGTATTTATTGAATGCCTTCTAATTACCAGGCACTACTCTTGGTCTCGGAATTATGGCAATGAACAATACTGACCCAGAAAATCATTTAGTTTAGGTCTTAGTCTGTTCAGGCTGCTGTGACAAATCACCATAGACTGAATGGCTTAAACAACAAACATTTATTTCTCACATTTCTGGAGGTTGGGAAGTTCAAGTTCAAGACACAGCAGATTCAGCGTCTGGTGAAGGCCCACTTCCTGGTTTGCAGATGGCTCTCTTCTCATTGTTCTACCTCCTAACACCATCACATGGGTGTTAACATTTCAACATGTGAATTTTGGGGGGATAGAAACTTTCACTCCATAAGAGTTTACATTTAGCCCATGGTAATATATATACATGTGTTAGTTAAGGTATGCCAACACTTGTAACACAGAGACACCAAATATTTAATAGCTCCAAATTATAGAAATTTATTTCTTGCATATGTAACATGATTGGACTGTGAACAGTCACTCAGGCACTAAGGAAGATGGAGGCTCTACCACCTTTAAGAGATATATTCCAAACTTGCAGAACAGTGGTCTTTATCCTGGTCAGCTGGATGCGTCATGGAGGAGAGCACAGGGGAGGTTTCTTATGGGCGTAGCTTGGGAGTAGAGCACCACACCTCCATTTACATTTCATTGGCTAGAACTTTATTGACCTCACCACACCATTTACTACCTGTATGACCTTGGGAAACTTACTTAACATCTCTGTGCCTCAGGTTCCTCATGCATAAAATGCAGATAATGAGTTTCTGCTCCTAGGGCTGTTGTGTTAACTAAATTGTATAATACATATAAAGCCTTTTGAACAGCTCCAGGAAGAAGAAGTGAATAAGCATTTTAGTGAGAAGTTAGCTGTTCCTGCTCAACAGGTCTAACCTTTTTCCTTTATACAAACAGTATTCAATTTTAACTACTCTTCTGAAACATGTTTTAAATTTAATATGTCTCAAGTATTCTTCCATGTTAGAACTATAAGTCTACCTACCATTTTAACAGCTATTCAGTATTTGCCTCCATCCTCTGTGGACATACCATAATATACTTAACTCTTTGATGAATACCCTTGCTCACCAGTTGTGTCTCATATCCATGCTGTGCGCTGTAAATCCTTGGCAGTGAAATTCCTAACTTGTACTGTCATATTCCATGTACATGGAAACATTCAGCTATCAAACCCAGGAAAATCACTCTAGTCTTTTGTGAGGTCGTCTCATGGTTTTGAATGACAAGTCCAGTCTTATCATTATTACACTGCCTATTATAAGCCAAAATGGGGGAAATATTAACACTGTTTTAAAAAGATTTTTTTAAAGAGAAAAATAGTTCATTTTATAAGTAAATAATATTAACAATAGCTAGCATTTATTGCATCTG
Organism: Physeter macrocephalus; assembly: GCF_002837175.3. Classification (NCBI taxonomy): domain Eukaryota; kingdom Metazoa; phylum Chordata; class Mammalia; order Artiodactyla; family Physeteridae; genus Physeter; species Physeter macrocephalus. The sequence goes on from NC_041220.1 coordinate 20,115,811, forward strand.
TTTTATTTCTAATTCCTATAATGATCTTCTAAAAAACATCACTGTGTCCATTCAACAGATGAAGAAACTAAGGATCAGAGAATTTAAGTAAATTGTCTCCAGTCAATTTTGTGGGAGAAGTTTATGGGATAGCTGCCACTTGGACTTAATTGAGCCTAATTCCAAAATCCCTCTTCTATGTGAGTCAGTCTCCAAAAGAGGACAACCATTATTCCTTGGGGCTCACTGTGCCAGTAAATGGGATTAGAGCTTGAAACTGACAGGCTGGGTTTTAGCTGCAGCCTCAAGTCCTTTGTTCATCTTACCTTCGCCCCAGCTGGGCCGGAAGCCCTGCTCTGAGCTAGGCCAGCATTCAGCGCTCTGGGACTTATTCTCATTGTAGCATCTTTCCCACTCTCCTCAGATGGCCTCTTCCTTTGTCTCATTCACCAGAGCTGGGCTTCTGTATGTCTGGTCTGCAGAGAACTTGTATGGAAATCACTTGGGATGCTGGTTTAAAAGGTGCCTTCTTGGCTTTGGGGGTTGGACCCAGTAATCTGCATTTTAAACAAGTTCCCTAGGTATTTTTATGCACAGTAAGATTTCAGAACCACTTTACTTAGCTTTTTGCAGGGAAGGACTGTCTTATTCATTGCTATTTCTAGGGGGCCTGATAGTCATTAAGCACTCCATTTATTTCTTAAGAAAACCAATGAACCAGGCTGTAGTTCCTAAACAAATACAGGTCCTTGGTGTTCATCTCTGTAGCCTTGGCACCGAGCCCGCGTTTGGAACATTGTAGGAACTCAATGTTACAAATGAAGTCTAATTGTAACTGGTTATGTGCTGATTCTGTGACTTTGGGAAATTCACCAAACCTCTTTTAACCTGAATTTCCACGTAAATCGGGTCATGATATTCAGCTATATAGCTCACAGCTCATTGTGGATACCAAATCTGTAAGTGAAATTTCATATATAAACCGCTTGACATGACGTCTGGCACCAAGCACCTGCTGAATAAAATGGTGTTCACTGTAACGATAATAACAATAACGATGCCTGTAGAAATGCTCTATAAAGCACCACGCAGCCATGCAGCACTGTGATTATTCTCACTGTGAACTTCATCAAGCAGGCTGTGTGGACCACGGAACTTTGCTTTGCCCATAAAATAGGAACAGCAGCAGGTGTTTGATGTGTAGAGGGGTCCAGAGAAAGACAGGAGGTGAGTTGCAGCCTCCAACTACTTGCCTCCTGTGTGGTTCAGTGGAGAAGGCTGTGCACCAAGACAACACCTGACCCCACTGGTACTGTGTTAGCATCTTTCCTTGGGGGAGCAGCTGCCTTTTCAGGTGCTGCTGCTGAGGTCCGGAAGGGAAGGGCTGATGAGAGCACACAAGACCCGACAAGTAATATCCGTCAGCTTCTTGCCCTAAGGTGAAAATAAGACACAGATGTTACATGCGAAGAATGTTACAGTCAGTTTCAGGCCTTGCTTTTGGATATTTTTCCAGTTCAGGGGTTTTATCCTCCTTCCGCTGACAAATCATATTTTGATCCACTTCAAAGGGATTTTCCATTAAAGTAACAATAACCAGGGCTTAGGGTAAGCCTCGTGCCTGCTACTTGCAAGGCTGCCCTGTGGGTCTGCACGGAAGACGTCAAGTCTAATGGATTTCATTTCTTTAAGTAAGATACACGTTTTGAGGGTAGTATTTAGAGGTTTGGGAAGATGACAAAATTGTCTGAAGGAAACGGCAGTGGACAGATTTCAGCTGTAAGTGGAGTCCTATAGCTGAGCAGAAGCTTTCCAATGAAAATTCATGGGGAAAATGACCGTCTACTGGGAAAAAAAATCAGTCATCAAGAAAGCTAAGCAAATTCCCATAATCACGCAACGTGACTGTCAAAAAAGCAAATATTAATTTTTTGAAGTACTAACTATATTTCCGGGTACCCACTAGCCTGCACAGCTTTCTGGGGAAATTTACCCTGTATAAACCCTGCAGTTTATGGTCATGTCTTATGGTAGGCCACTGTCCCAAAGGTCAAGTCTAATGGGAGGAGGAGTGGGCACCTTGTCCCAGTAAGATCTTCGTGTAGGCTGGCCAGTGAGCTACTACAGGTATGGCCTGTCTCAAGGACATGAGCTAGCCAATTGATTCTTAATATTGAGTGAACAGAAGGAAGTTGGTGTTGAGCATAGCAGGTAAATCTACACGCAGCGTGGCCACAACGGCCATATGTAAATTGTGCGTGCAAAGCCTGGCTGCTAGGAGGAAAACTTGAAGCTGGTATACAGGGAGGTCATAGTGGTCTCCCCAGAAACCGACAGGGAGTAGCCTCAGTTCCTTCTGGTTTCCCAGTTCTAGATCCCAGGAGGCTTGACTGTTCTTTGGCCTTGTTCTTAGTTTGCTCCAAGATTCCACTCTGTATGATATCTCCCCTCTTGAACTGGAGCTTGCTTGGATAAGCCTTTCTTCCTTCTAACCAGTAGAAGTTCAATCAGAGTGGTCAAAGAGATTAGTCTCAGTTGCATTATAGTGTAATGGTTAAGAACATAGGCTCTGGAAGTAGATGAGCTGTGTCCACCTCTAGAGGCAAGTGATGGGGAGTGGAGGATAGAAAAAGGTTAGCTGGAGGGCATATCACCCGTGAGGAAATGGTGAAGTGCAGAGTTCAGCCCTGACTATCCGCTGGGACCAGAAAGCACCAGCATTAGATTATAATGGAACTGCTCAAGCAGGACCTGTTTCTTTTTTTTCTCACCTCTTTGTCATCTGATGGGGTGGGGACACTAGTGTGAAGTTTGCGTGGGGTGAAGGATTTAGGAATTATGATAAGGGAGCTGGGAGGAGAAGAACTAGCATTGTGGAAATAGAGAAGGTTGACCAGGTGTTTCATCCCTTCCCTGCTACAGGTTTCTGCCTGAAGTAGACCTGAGGTAAGGGGGAGAAGTTAGAATGTTACAGTAAACTGGACTCTGCTGTTAGGTTTAGCAGCAACTGAGGACACTATATGACCTGCTCACGTTTTTATCTAGGGACAAGGAGAAGGGTGAGGGGGTTTGCAGGGGGGGATATTTGTGATAAAGAATAGACTTGTTGCAGTTTTCACCCCTTTGAGTTCTACTTGTTCACACATTACCAATTATATACAGCATAAGAGTTAACCTACACAATGTAAGCAATTATATATATAATATATACAGTTTTATAATATGTATTTTTAGCATATAAGACATTATTTCACATTTTGAAGTTTAAGGGGTTCAAAAATTTGGGTGATGAATGAATATAGCACAAACATTTTTTCCAAAGAGGCAGTATTGAACTTACAGTACGAAGCTTAGGTCATTTAAATTGACCCAAAACATTCTAACAAGAATTCACTAAAAGTGGGTAAAGCCACACAGAAAATTTGGTGTTCCGTCTCCCCACCTCTGTCTCTAGAATTCACCGAGGGTAGCAGTTGTCAAACATTATCATGCATCAGAATTGTCTAGAAGTTTGGTTAAAACCCAGCTTGCTGGGCCCTTCCCTCAGGGTGGATCCTGGGGAATCTGTATTTCTAACAAATGTCCAGGTAATGCTGAAGTTTCTGGCTCAGGGACCACGCCCTGCACTCATCCGGACCACAGTCTGCTTGCTGCTTGCTGGTCCATGGACGCTATTTGTCTCCAAACCTGGGCTCTGGGAATTCACTTACCGTGTCATTTGTTTTGAAGATTTTTTCTGTTTGTGTTACTCATGGTCAACCTTAGCATTTCCTTTGATATTAGTCCGATGGCATCAGGAGTATCTGTGTGTTTTGAACGCTTACCTTACTTGGGAAGAAAGATGGAACAGTTTTCAGCTGAATTTTTCTTTTCAGCTAAGGAGAGCGTTATGAGCGTTATGGTGTTGGCAACCAATAATGATGGAAGACTTGCCCATGAATAAAACAAAGCAAAGCGAAACAAAACAGAGACCCTTCCTCTGTTTAACCCAGGGCTCCCCAACCCCCGAGCCGTGGACCAGTACCGGTCCGCGTCCTGTTAGGAACAGGGCTGCACAGCAGGAGGTGAGCGGCGGGCGAGCCAGCGAAGCTTCACCCGCCGCCCCCCATCGCTTCCCCACTGCTCGCGTTACCGCCCGAACCATCATTCCCCGCCGGGACAAAAATTGTCTTCCACGAAACCAGTCCCTGGTGCCAAAAAGGTTGGGGACCGCTGGTTTAACCTCTCAGATTACCTTCCAGAAGTTACCTTGTAGCTAAAGAATCACGTGGTAGCCTCTGGAACCACCACTTTCCATGGAGAAATAAATATATATATTTTACATTTAATTGTCTCTGCTAGTTATGGACAGTTCTTTTGGAAGGAAAAGGATACTTTTTAATAAATTTTTCTTCCATACGCGCATAGGCACACACATTAAAGATTTATTGTTCACGGAGGACTCCACAGACTCAAACTTCACTTAGGTTTCAAAGTATTCCAGATTGTACAACTTCTAAGTCAACTTCTTTCATATCACAAGGTCACGTCTGTCGTTTTGCTCTACTCACGGATCCATCACTCCAACTGCAGGGGTGCACACTTGTGCAGCTGCATGCTTTCTAACAGGTAAGAGTCCTTGCTCTGTTTAAGCTTGCCTAATGCTGGTGTATGTTATTGAAATGTAGAAGTTACATACAGATGACAGGTTATGGCAGTATTGCAAATATATTTCCACAATCATTTCTACAGATGAAACATGCTGTAGCAAAAGAGGAGACGACTGGTTTCTAAAGCATAGGAGATATGTTCAAACAGCTGTCTTCCCCAAAATGTAAACTTGACCAACTTTGACGTCAGATCTTGGCATGTACTCTTGTATTCTCTCTTCAAGGCAGGATTTGATTTTTAAGTTTTCCATGTCTCTTTCCATGCCCACTACTTTTCTTTTCTGATTTTGGCAGTTCTCCTTAGGTATTTCAATGACTAGTCAAGAAATCACACAAATAGAAACCTACTTAATGAATTGCTTATGAGAATTAGCACGAAGATGATTCAACTGCGTGTAGCCAGTGCTTGCCTGTTCCACATGCTTCTTTTTCCCTCTCTTCTCTCCTGATACAGTTGGCCTTCAAGGTTCTAAGTGTCACCACCTTGGAAGATTCTCAGACAGTCCTGTATAAGAACATGCTTACCCAGCATTTTAAGAATCCTGTTGTAAGGTTTTATCCATTTGCCTACTGTGGTTTGCTCTGTTAAATAAAGTACCTTAAAAAATAATGAAGGTAAGATTCACTAGAACCTGATTCCATTTAGTCTCCCTTCGGCCTTTCCTAAGTCTTTCTTGCTAAAATAAAATATTGCTACTATATTTGTTATAGGTTGAATTTTTAGAGAAAGTTCTGGCATGATCTTCATTAAGTACAAATCCCATCAATTTCATAAAACAGCAAAAATAATTGTATCACAAACGCTACCCAGTAAGAAGTTATGCAAATGCAAAGAAAATTTTCTTCTAGAAACTTTATTTCCTTTTCACTTCATCTAAATCAGTTATCCTTGCTTTCAAGTTACTTCTCGAATAACAGAAACCCTGTCAAATATACTTTTACAGAGGCCCCAAATACAACCATGAAAAGCTTTTTTTTTTTTTTTTTTTTTAAATTCTCTTTTATTTTTACTTCTTTGGCTGTGCCGCACAGCTTGTGGGATCCTAGTTCCCCGCCCGACCAGGAATGGAACCCGTGCCCTCGGCAGTGACAGAGCAGAGTCCTAACCACTGGACAGCCAGGGAACTCCCATGAAAAGCTTTTGAGAGCCCTTGCTCTCAGGCTGAGTCAATACGAAATAATATTTTACAGTCACCTGAGAGCCTCTTAGCCTCCCCTAACTCCTCCGATGTCTCCTCTCTCATCCTCCAGTGACATCCTGACAGTTGCCGTTCTTCCAGGCCATCCAGCTAATATCTTTGTGCAGAAAATATTACTCAAGGGAAAAATAAATATCCTTACCTCTAATCTCTAAGAAGGAATCTATAATAAAATAGTAAACATATTTACATATATATTACCTTCCTCTTAGATATTCCAACACTAGAGGACACTGGCAGATAGAAATAATGTGGATAGATTCATGACCTAGGAAACTTCCAGAACTGCGCTGGGTCAGTCAAAGGTAGTTTCCTCCACAGCCTTGGATAAGAGCAGTTTTTTTTTTGAATAAGACTCATTTATTCTTCTTTTTACTTTTAGCATGCAGTATCTGTAATACCTTTTCTTCTATAATCAGAAAATGTTAAGAGATGTGTTTCAGGATGCGTGCCATAGCAATAGTTTATTGGACTGCAAATGGATAAATGACCTAAAAGCCATTAAGCCACAAACTGGTCAGCATTCTGTGAGGCCTAGCTCTAACACAGGAGCCCTACCAGGCAGGGTCTCCCTGGTGAGACTTTTGTGCTAAGAAACTCGGTGACAACTGAAACCAGCTACAGGGTTTGAGCTGAAAAGTCACATAGAGTAGGGGTTAGGGAAGTTGTTTTGAGGCTACATGCAAGATGCTTAAACAAAGGAAGCAGAGAGAGAATGGTGCAGATTCACAGAAAGAGGCAGAAGAGAGAAACCACAAGTCCTGGAGAGTGAAAGCAGAGCACAGAGAGAGTGAGCTTGGACCTTGAGTTTTTTTGGTGTTGGTGTTTCCAGAAGCTCAGCTTTCTTTTGCTTCTTTTTTTTTTTTGCATTATGCGGGCCTCTCCCGTTGCGGAGCACAGGCTCCGGACGCGCAGGCTCAGCGGCCATGGCTCACGGGCCCAGCCGCTCCGCGGCATGTGGGATCCTCCCGAACCGGGGCACGAACCCGCGTCCCCTGCATCGGCAGGCGGACTCTCAACCACTGCGCCACCAGGGAAGCCCTCTTTTGCTTCTTGATACTGAAGTCTATGAAATCCCTGTACCCTAAAAGTAAGCCTCCTTTTTTTCCCCACTTTACTTGTTAATTTGAGTAGGTTTTTGTGCTTGTGTAGCAGGGTAATATTTTGACATAGTCACTGAAGTGCTGTTTTTGCTCAGGACGTCCTGTTCTTTCTCCCTATTTAGGCAGCAGGGGGGGCCTTCCACATTCCATGTCCCTAGGCTAGGGTTTTCACTTGGAAAAACGTTCAAGTCTTAGCATTTGAGCTTTTCAAGTAGACTTTCACAAATGCATGGCAGAGATCACCACTGCCAGGCATTGAGAAAAGACTTTTCAGGGATCAACGGCCAAGATCACTTGGATGCCTGGACCACAGAGAGGGACAGGAGGAAGGATGAAACCTTGAAGGACTAAGATTTGCCAAGACCTTTGTTTGACTAAGACATCAATGAATTTGTCTGAGTTTTATCCAGAAGCGAGTGAATTAATTTTCTGCCATCGGGGGAACATTGGCGACTGAGAAAGAAATAAAGTCCATCTACAGAAAAATTTAAAGTCAATGTAAAAGAAAGAGCTCCATTTTCCTCTCTGAGTTTATAGCCTATGAAAATTGTATCCAGAATACCAAGCCATAAGAAAACATAGCAATTCGGAAGGGAAGTAATACAAAGAAATAAAAATAACATATTTCCTCTTTCAACATACACATATAACAGCCTGGGATGGGCACTCGCACATAAAACCCTGCAGGGAGCCGAGGCAGTCTCCATATGTCAAAGAATAGAATAACAGCTAACATTTACTGAATGCTTGTCACTACTGAACTATGAAATAAGAATTCTACTCCAGTTATCTCATTTAATCTACAGCTACCACACGGCAATAGACTTACTATTATCCCTGCTTTGTAGATGAGGAAACTGAGGCCTAAAGAGATCAGTGTCCGTGGTTTCAAAGCTATCAAGCCAAGCTCCGTTATAATTACATATTTGCCAGCTCCACTAGGGCAGTAAACTCCTAGAGCAGGGTCTGCGTACCAGTAGAGCTCTTCAAGAGCTGCTTGTCTTCATAGTCTCTGGGAAGCATTTTGGTACCATGAAATGATCATGGACTTTGGAACCAAACTTGGGTTTTAAGTCTGTGCTAAATTAATTAAACATCCTGGTCATTAGAAATGAGGTGACTCTAATGCTGTGGCAGCCTGTGTAAGCAGCCCAAAATCTAAGCCCGTAAATGCCTCAAGGTTATAAAATTGAAATCTAAGGACAATCAACCACAAACAGTCAACTAGGCTTTAAGCTATAGCAAATCGTATAATTTCCTTTCTTTGCTTCCACAACTTCCCTAGATAAGCCTCTCCCCAAGCTCATGTTGGTGGAGCACCCCTAACCACTTCCAGTTTGGGGCTGCCCTGTTAAAATCAGTTTTTGCTCAAATAAACACTTAAAACTTTTAATATGCCTCATTTTATCTTTTAACACCTGGCTCCGTTAAACATAATAAGCATGAGAACGTGGAGAAGTTAAACCTCTCCGAGCCTCACTTTTCTCATCTATAAACAGGAGCTGTTATGTCTCACTTGCAAGCTGTCATGATAATTAAATAATGTAAGGAATATAATGAGTGCATAGCATGTGTTTATTTGATGGGAGCTTTATTTACCCAATGCCTGGCTCATCAGGGATACTCAGCAAATGACTGCTGGGTAAAGGAGTGCATAAGAACCACCCATATCTAAGCATTAAGGATTATTATTCAGAAAATGTATTATTTGTTCCACAAAATATAGATTTTGATCTGAGGAAATAATATTTTTGAATAGAGAATGCTCTTTTAACTGAATTGGGAGAAAAATGAATATTTCAACCATTTCTTGTCTGTTGATTCCTACCCATGTTTTATTTGGAAAATATGCCCATGCAGAGGATATCCCTGTGGTAAAGCATTAACAAATTAAGCCAAATGTCATTAAGTCTGTCTCATTTCTCATTCATGTGGAACTTTAGTAGATCACAGAAGCGGGCATACTAATTTTCCATGCTCTATATTTTTCCATTTTTCAATTGCTCTTTATTTTATCCTGCTTATTTAATTAAGGATTGCCTACTTATCAGGCTGCAGAAGAATCCTTTTCGGCTGCCTTCCATTTTGCAAAGTTTAAGGAGAGAGGTGTCTCATTTGCATTGTTCAGACACCTCTGACTTTGCTCATTCATATTCATGAGCCACCCCTCCCCCCCAGTTGTGTTTTCTCTGTGTGAATTTCTCTTAACAGATCATTCTCCCTCAAACCCACAGGAAGGTGAGCAGCAGGTGAAATCTCCATTGCTGGTGGGTAGACAGGAATGATAATTGATTTCAAATATTAACCATTATTTCCTCTAAACTTATCTTTTAAATATTTCACTTACAGCTATTTGAATTTAGGACTTTCTAAAGACAAGACTGCTTCAATGTGAATAGAAGCCTTACAGTAGTAGGTGAAGCAAAGACAACCATGACAGTTTAACAAGCCTTAAAATTACCTCCAGATTACTCTAGGGTTGATGCAGGCATGACTGGAGAAGAAACTTTTAAAATTTTCTCCCTCACTCTTTTTTTTTTTTAAATAAATAAACTTATTTACTTATTTATTTTTGGCTGCGTTGGGTCTTCGTTTCCGTGTGGGTTTTCTCTAGTTGTGGCGAGCAGGGGCTGCTCTTGGTTGCGGTGCGCAGGCTTCTCATCGTGGTGGCTTCTCTTGTTGTGGAGTATGGGCTCTAGGCTTGCGGGCTTCAGTGGTTGTGGCGTGTGAGCTCAGTAGTTGTGGCTCATGAGATCTAGAGCTCAGACTCGGTAGTTGCGGTACACGGACTTAGTTGCTCCCCAGCATGTGAGATCTTCCCCGACCAGGGCTCGAACCCGTGTCCCCTGCATTGGCAGGTGGATTCTTAACCACTGCACCACCAGTGAAGTCCCCTCCCTCACTCTTAATTTTACTAGTTCATCCTGTGCTTGTGGTTTATGTTTCCTGGATCTTAGCAGTGCTAGTGAAGAAGGTGACTAGAATTAAACGCCTTTTAGAATAGGTCTTAGAACCTCAATAGACATTTCTCCAAAGAAGACATACAGATGGCCACTAGGCACTTGAAAAGATGCTCAACATTGCTAACTATTTGAGAAATGCAAATCAAAACTATAATGAGGTACCACCTCACAAATACTGGAAAGGGTGTGTAGAAAAGGGAACCCTCCTACACTGTTGGTGGGAATGTAAACTGGTTCAGCCACTATGGAGAACAGTATGGAGGTTCTTCAAAAAAACTAAAAATAGAGCTACCATATGATCCAGCAGTCCCACTCCTGGGCATATATCCAGAGAAAACTATAATTCGAAAAGATACATGCAGCCCAATGTTCATAGCAGCACTATTCACAATAGCCAGGACATGGAAACAACCTAAATGTCTATCGACAGATGAGTGAAGAATATATGGTATGTATATATATGTAAATATATATATGCATATATATGTAAAATGGAATATTACTCAGCTGTACAAAAGAATAAAATAATGCCATTTGCAGTTACATGGATGGACCTAGAGATTATCATACTAAGTGAAATAAGCCAGACAGAGAAAGACAAATACCATATGATATCACTTATATGTGGACTCCAAAATATGACACAAACGAATTTATCTACGAAACATAAACAGACTCACAGACATAGAGAACAGACTAGTGGTTGCCAAGGGGGAGGTGGGGTGGCGAAGTGTTGGCTTGGGAGTTTGGGATTAGCAGATGCAAACTATTATATATAGAATGGATCGACAACAAGGTACTACTGTATAGCACAGGGAACTATTGATATATTCAATATCCTGTGATAAACCATAATGGAAAAGAATATGGAAAAAGGATATATATATATGTATAACTGAGTCACTTTGCTATATACCAGAAACTAACACAACATTGTAAATCAACTATACTTCAGTTAAAAAAAAAAAAAAAAGAATAGGTCTTAGAAATCATTATCTTGTCCAAACTTCCTCTGTTTAAGTGGAGACTCAAAGAAGAGAATTGACCAACAGTACACTCTAGTGAGTGTCAGAGCTGGGCCAAACACTCAGGCTCCTTGAGTTCTCTACTAGCTACAGCATGGAGTATAATCTTCATGAAGTCAGGGGCCAGTCTAACTGGAACCATTCAGTAGACCTAAAGGGTATTTAATACCACGCGGTGTCTAACTTAAGTTCACCAATGGGGTGAAGTTTCCTTTTGAATGGACATCTGGGAGGGCTCCTGGCCGCAGCTGGGCCTATGTCTCGGCAGTCTCTTTGGGGTTTCCCTTCTGGCAGTGTGAGACGCTTCTCTCCTCTTTGCACTTTTCCCTCTCATTTTTCCCCCAATTAATTGGCTCAGAACAGAGGAATAGCCATTTGTTTTACTCAGTAGGGAGCTGACTGGGCACAGGTAGAATCCCATTCTGCTTTAGGGCTGCAGAGGTGATGGGTTCTTGGTGTCTCCAGTTGGAACTCAGGATACCTTGTCTTAGACACATGAGATGCAGTGGGTAGGTTGGAGGCAGTACTGAATAGTGGTTAAAGTGATGGGTTTCTGCAACTGAAAGACCAGTCTTAAGAACTTTTGCTAGCAATTAGGAGCTCAAGCTTCCGTTTTCCCACCTATTCGAGCTGCTGCTGCTGCTAATAATAATAATAGTAAATACCTAACTCATCGTATGCGGTAAAGATTAAATGGGGGTAATAACTGGCGCATGTTACGTGTTTAAAACATGTTAGCAATTAGTTTCAGTTTTAGGATACACTCGCCACCCAAGTTCCAAATAGGCTAAAATAAAAGCCTTTCGTGGATTTGCCTAGAAATCAATGTGTATTATATAAGGTTGTATATATGGGAAAACGTTCTGATTTCTGAATGAATTTGGAACGTCATCTGTTTGTAAATTAGCTCTGGCCCTTCTCTCTCTTTCTTTCCTCCTTAATATCTCTTTAATTGGATATAATGACTGAAATATCCTGAGTCATTTTGAAGATTTTACTACTCACGTGAATCTGCTTTCAGAAAGGTACTCTGGGGCCTCCCTGGTGGCGCAGTGGTTGCGCGTCCGCCTGCCGATGCAGGGGAACCGGCTTCGCGCCCCGGTCCGGGGGGATCCCAC
>NC_041220.1:20127924-20236370 GCF_002837175.3 Physeter macrocephalus
GGCTGGGCCCGTGAGCCACGGCCGCTGGGCCTGCGCGTCCGGAGCCTGTGCTCCGCAACGGGAGAGGCCGCAGCAGAGGGAGGCCCGCGTACCACAAAAAAAAAAAAAAAAAAAAAAAAAAAAAAGTACTCTGTACTTCTGTACATATACAATATACATTAAACAAATTATTTGGTTTGGCTCTGTATGTAGATCAAAAGGTTAGGGTGACCAATCTCTTATTCATTTGCCCTGTAGCTAGAACCCAAGTGCACTCTCTCCATGCGTATGTGTACTTGGCACCCGCTGGCTTGGCCACGAGGGGTGTGCACTGATGCCTTGAAGGTATCAAGGAAGGGGCCCTGATTAGTGTGCTGAAAACCCAAAACACACTTGAAGACCCCTGAGCAATTTTGGAGACTCTTTTTGAGAAGGTACTTTTGAATGATAGACTGTTTTAATAGTAACATCTTAAAGAAAGGAAAAAAAGAGGCCCAGTGATTATGGCCGTTTTTCATCATCTTGTTTCACTGGATGGATGATCCCTACTGGGATATAATTTGGCCCAGAAAGCATGATTTGCTCTACATATATGTCAAAAGATATAAAGATCCATACGATCAACCAAGATGTTTCTTTTTCTTACACACAGAAAAGTGTTAGAATCCACATCTGTGTGTGTGGCAACTAGCCTGGGGGTAGGATGGCAAGGAGGTTCCTGGAAGAGAAGTGAAAAGTGAGCATAATTCGCGGAGAACTCCTTTGCTCACTGTGTTGGGAGAGAAAATCAGGTGTGACTAAGTGCAAATTCCATAAAGTTTTGGTGTTGGAAGCAAGACAATTAAGTAGAACCAGATGGAATTATCTGAATTCTTTCTGTTTTTTAAAGGTTTGATTAAAGCTGGAAATTATTCAGAATTCAGAAAAGTGTTTAAAAAACAAGATACTTAAGAAAAGGTAGGAAGGCAGAAATTGAATTGAACTTCCTAGGGCCTGAGAGAAATAGTTACTTCTAGTAAAAGTGAGTAGAGGATACAGGAAAAGAAGCTGACTGTACTGGCACCCACTGCCCCCCCAGCCCCAGACAGGGCCTAGTGCAGGCTGAGAACACAGTAGAGACTTAGATGATACCTGAGTGACTGAGGACTGAAAAAGGGCTCAGTGGTGGTTTAATGAGAAGAAAAATTGACCTGTCAATTTTATTTCACATTTGAGCAGCTTTAATCATTAGGCATTTCCTCCTAATATTGAAATAAAACCTGCCTTTGTGAACCTTTATTCACTGCTTCTAGTTCTGCCTTCTGATGTGATAGAGAAGAAATCATATGCTTCCTCTGAATGACAACTTTTCAAATATTTAAAGACAGCCAAGTTATATCCCTGTAGCTTCCAGTCCATTCTTACCCGTCCCAAGCCATCTTTAATTTTATTTATTTGGTTAAATATTACTGACTTCTTCAACTATTCTTTGTATGATCTGTTTTATAGATACTTTATTCTCTTGGCTTCTGGAGGCATTACAGTTAGTCAATAGACATTTTTTTTTAACATTCATCTATTGTTTTTATTATGTTTTATTAGTTTTCTTTTAACCCAGAACAATCCTTCCACCTTTTCTTCCCCCATGACATTATTTTTTTGTTTTGTTTTGGAAGAATCCAGGCCAGTTGTCTTGTACCACATTTGGATTCCTGTAACTTCTTCTTTTTCCCTTCTTTTCTTTTTTTTTTAAAATCTTTATTAGATTATAATTGCTTTACAATGTTGTGTTAGTTTCTGCTGTACAACAGAGTGAATCAGCTACATGTATACATATATCCCCATATCCCCTCCCTCTTGCGTCTCCCTCCCACTCTCCCTATCCCACCCCTCTAGGTGGTCACAAAGCATCTGGCTGATCTCCCTGTGCTATACAGCAGCTTCCCACTAGCTATCTAGTGGGAAACATTGCCCTGAACAAAATATTACAGGCTTAGGGTAGCCATTTCAAAATAGTGAGAGACCATCCTTGTCTTGGATGCTGTGCTTCTAATGAATGGAAACTAACTTTCCCTTAAATTTTCTGGTGGCCTCATCTCATCATCGGCTCAATCTGAGTTTTCATTCAGTTAAATACCTAGGTCTTTTTCATGCTGACTTTGTTAAGAAAAATCTCCTTCCTCCTATTCTTCTGTGGTTAATTGAAAAGTATTATCTTAAAACCTTATTCTGAGGTTTCAAATTAAAACTCATTTTATTTGTTCAGCTTACTGTTCCAGCATGATCTAAGCTTTTTGAATCTTAATTTTTGCCATCAAAAGCATATTTTCTTTCTTACAATTGTGGCATAGGCTGATATGATAAACATGCCTTCTGTGCTAAATAGAAATGTCAGTTGAAGTAATGTCAGTTGAAGTAATGAGGTTGCATTTTACACGCTAAGTTAGAAAAGAAGTAAAAGAATGAGACAGGTATGGGGGGAAGAGCCATTTTCATAAACTATTAGTAGGAGTATAGACTGATGCAAATATCCTGGAAAACAATTTGACAATAGGTAGCAAAATGTCGAAGAATGCACATTATTTTGGAAGTATAATTTCTCGGAAAGAATGCAAAGGAATTAATCTGATCAGAGAGAATAGGATATTTATTTCAACATAATTTAGAATACTGAAAAATTAGGGAAATCTAAATGTATCAGTAGACGATTGAGTTAAATTCTATGTAAACCATAAAATGGAATATTAAACAGCCAGTAAAAATGATATTTTTATTTGGTTAAATGAGAAAACAACTATATATATATGTATATGTGTATAGAGGATACAGGAAAAGAAGCTGACTGTACTGGCACCCACTGCCCCCCCAGCCCCAGACAGGGCCTAGTGCAGGCTGAGAACACAGTAGAGACTTAGATGATACCTGAGTGACTGAGGACTGAAAAAGGGCTCAGTGGTGGTTTAATGAGAAGAAAAATTGACCTGTCAATTTTATTTCACATTTGAGCAGCTTTAATCATTAGGCATTTCCTCCTAATATTGAAATAAAACCTGCCTTTGTGAACCTTTATTCACTGCTTCTAGTTCTGCCTTCTGATGTGATAGAGAAGAAATCATATGCTTCCTCTGAATGACAACTTTTCAAATATTTAAAGACAGCCAAGTTATATCCCTGTAGCTTCCAGTCCATTCTTACCCGTCCCAAGCCATCTTTAATTTTATTTATTTGGTTAAATATTACTGACTTCTTCAACTATTCTTTGTATGATCTGTTTTATAGATACTTTATTCTCTTGGCTTCTGGAGGCATTACAGTTAGTCAATAGACATTTTTTTTTAACATTCATCTATTGTTTTTATTATGTTTTATTAGTTTTCTTTTAACCCAGAACAATCCTTCCACCTTTTCTTCCCCCATGACATTATTTTTTTGTTTTGTTTTGGAAGAATCCAGGCCAGTTGTCTTGTACCACATTTGGATTCCTGTAACTTCTTCTTTTTCCCTTCTTTTCTTTTTTTTTTTAAATCTTTATTAGATTATAATTGCTTTACAATGTTGTGTTAGTTTCTGCTGTACAACAGAGTGAATCAGCTACATGTATACATATATCCCCATATCCCCTCCCTCTTGCGTCTCCCTCCCACTCTCCCTATCCCACCCCTCTAGGTGGTCACAAAGCATCTGGCTGATCTCCCTGTGCTATACAGCAGCTTCCCACTAGCTATCTAGTGGGAAACATTGCCCTGAACAAAATATTACAGGCTTAGGGTAGCCATTTCAAAATAGTGAGAGACCATCCTTGTCTTGGATGCTGTGCTTCTAATGAATGGAAACTAACTTTCCCTTAAATTTTCTGGTGGCCTCATCTCATCATCGGCTCAATCTGAGTTTTCATTCAGTTAAATACCTAGGTCTTTTTCATGCTGACTTTGTTAAGAAAATCTCCTTCCTCCTATTCTTCTGTGGTTAATTGAAAAGTATTATCTTAAAACCTTATTCTGAGGTTTCAAATTAAAACTCATTTTATTTGTTCAGCTTACTGTTCCAGCATGATCTAAGCTTTTTGAATCTTAATTTTTGCCATCAAAAGCATATTTTCTTTCTTACAATTGTGGCATAGGCTGATATGATAAACATGCCTTCTGTGCTAAATAGAAATGTCAGTTGAAGTAATGTCAGTTGAAGTAATGAGGTTGCATTTTACACGCTAAGTTAGAAAAGAAGTAAAAGAATGAGACAGGTATGGGGGGAAGAGCCATTTTCATAAACTATTAGTAGGAGTATAGACTGATGCAAATATCCTGGAAAACAATTTGACAATAGGTAGCAAAATGTCGAAGAATGCACATTATTTTGGAAGTATAATTTCTCGGAAAGAATGCAAAGGAATTAATCTGATCAGAGAGAATAGGATATTTATTTCAACATAATTTAGAATACTGAAAAATTAGGGAAATCTAAATGTATCAGTAGACGATTGAGTTAAATTCTATGTAAACCATAAAATGGAATATTAAACAGCCAGTAAAAATGATATTTTTATTTGGTTAAATGAGAAAACAACTATATATATATGTATATGTGTATATATATATATATATATATATATAGTAAAAAGATAAATATGCATGTGTGTGATGAGTCCATAGTGAAATATCTGGAAGGCCAGTTTAATAACAATTATATATTGGTGGTAGAATTGCAGGTGATTTTGACATTCTTGGTTATACTTTTCTCTATTATGTAAATTTTCTAAAATGAACAAGCCTTAGTTTTATAATTAGAAGAAATTCAATTTTGGATTTTGGGGGGAAAAGTTTGAGTGAATCACGGTTATCCTCATGGCATATCACAGGAAGTTCCTCTCTGGTTTGACACAGATGTTTTAACAAATCGTCAGATCTGCATCACAGTTACGACTTGCAATAACTGTATTGTTCTAGCCAAAGCCTCTCTATGTTCTGTAAGGTGGAGTCAATACCTCTTCCTCTTTAGTTTTTACCCTATTGATTGCGTCTGAGGTTGGGTTCCCTGGAAACAGACTCTGAAATGGAGTTTGGCTGCCAGGGTTGACTGAGGAGTGCTCTCCTTTGTATACACTCGTATGGAGCGAAGGGAGCAGGGCTGAACAGAGGCAGAGGTTGAACTGCAATGCAGTTGCCACAGAGGCCTCCGTCAATCCTCTGAGGAGCTCGGAAGCTGAGGTAGCCGTTCAGATACGTCCTGTATTGAGGCAAGGGCAAGGCTGTGTTCTCTGCTCTTCCTTTTTTTTACTTTATATTTTATTTTTAAAATTTTTATACAGGTTTTTTGTTTGTTTTTTTTTTTGCGGTACGCGGGCCTCCCTCTGCTGCGGCCTCTCCCTTTGCGGAGCACAGGCTCCGGACGCGCAGGCTCAGCGGCCATGGCCCACGGGCCCAGCCGCTCCGCGGCACGTGGGATCCTCCCGGACCGGGGCGCGAACCCTTGTCCCCTGCATCGGAAGGCGGACTCGCAACCACTGCGCCACCAGGGAAGCCCTATACAGTTTTAAAGGTTACTTTCCGTTTACAGTTATTACAAAATATTGGCTCTATTCCCCGTGTTGTACAATACATCCTTGTAGCCTATCTTTCACCCAGTAGTGTGTGCCTCCCACTCCCCCGCTCTTATTACCCACCCACCACCACCACTGGTAACCACTAGTTTGTTCTCTATATCTGTGATGTACTCTGGTCTTGACTAGTCATTGGAGGGGGGCTGCCCCACCGGGAACATAACCTTGCGTGAGACACCTCCCTTTGACTGAGGGCAATTCTCAAGGAGGGGTTCATCTGTAAGTCACCAGCAAACATTCTCAGCAGTTGGAGGGCTGGGTACCTTTATCCTGAAGGACGCACCTGGGTGATGCACCACGGATCTACCACAGAAGGGTACTAGTGCACTCCTGCCCTTTGCCCTAATTATCTTATGTGTTTTTTTTAATGAAAATAATTCTATTTTTCCCCTCACAATCCTTTCCTTCTCCATCCGTCCATTTACAGATTCCCACGGTTAAAGCACCAAGATTCAAATATGATTCTATGAAGAGATGGACTGAGGACTCATTCATTAATTCATTATTTATATTTAATGAGAGTCTTCTATTGCAACAGGCATTATTCTAGGTGCTGAAAACACTACAGGGAGCAAAAATCCCTTCCTCATAGGTCTTATATTCTAAGTGGCTGCCTCTTGGCCATACTTAAATTTTTATGTCTCCCATCATCACTGAGGCTTTGTCATTGGGCCAGGTTGACTGACTCTACTTGTACCGTGAGTCTGCTCCCTTTAAGAAGTGCCTTAGTCACACGTGGATATAGATTTCTGACTGCTTTCCTTAAGAATTAGTCTTTCACACGTGCCCAGAAAAGTTTGAATCCTATCTGTTCCACTTTTGGTAAAACTAAACAAGAAACAATAAGTAAACAAGCTAGAAGTATTTGCTTAGCATTGTGCAGGTGAAATAGGCAATTGTCTGATGACTGTTCCCTTCTCCAGCGCTTTCTATCACCATTTAGATACAACCTAAAATACTCTGTCTCAGATTACTTCCAGGGATGTTTTTCCTGAATGAACACAGACTTTAAAATAGCTTTCTTGACTCCTATTTGCTTGGCATCTCTCCTAGATAAATATGATTTGCTTTCGGGTCTCAGTTATAAAATGAAATTGAGCAAGTAACTTTGTGCTAAGATCAGTCTTAAAAAGTGGGGGAAGAGTAAGAAAATTGGTAAGATGATTTCTCCCAGTGGTACAATTCCCATATTTTGAGAAGTAGGGCCACATTATTTCAGATGTGCTGAAGAAATAACTTCCCTGGCTATTAAAAAAAAAAAAAAAGATCTAATGGGAAAGAAATGAAACCAAGTGGATAGAATAGGAATGCTACATTTTTTTTCCAGATTTTTCTCCTCAAGACTTAGTGAGTAGTTAACCATAGAAACTAAATTACATTTTTTAAGCTTGTAATTATTTCTTTGTGGGTTTTCTTTTGTTGTTGTTAAATAAAAGTTTGGTGATTGAATTCAATTTTTAAAAACTAACCCTGCAGTGTTTATTCTTTCATATGAAAGTGGGAAAGGATAATTGGTGTAACTAATAGACATAATTTTGTTGACCATTATCTCTACATTCAGGGTTAGAATCTCATTAAGCTCCTGTGAATCTTCGGAAAATGATTGAGATACTTAACAAAATGCTCATGCATTCATAGCAATTTTCTCCTTAAAAACAAAGCAAAAGTTAATTATGCAGATTTATATTCTGACCCACTCTTGCTGATTCAGATTAAAGGCTCTACATGAAACAAAGCACAGTCACAAATCACGTACTGTTTCTTCTTTTCAGTGGACAATTGTATTTCCACACTGGTAAAACCCTAAGGCTGGGAATCTTGCCATGAAATATTAAAATAATCGACAATAAAAAATACACAGCCAATTATACAAATTTATCAAGCTAAATCCCCTAACTAATCCTCATCCTGAAGTGAGAGTTCAAGTTAAATTCACTGACCAACATTTTACAAAATCAGTCATATTCCATGCAGGAATCTTTTGTATAAAACTACTAATGGGGTCATTCTTACTTAGGTTTATTTGTTCTATTCATTCTTTAGCTTATCAGAACTTTCTTTTTCAGGTACTAATAAGCAATATCTTAAGAAAAAAACACCATCGAGTTAAATTTTTAGCCACCCACATCAGCATCATCTTTATCACCATCATCATTATCAATTCCACCAAAGCACCGCATAAATATTCAATAAAAGTGACGTTTTGAGAATTTCCTACTAAAAATAAGTGCTGTTTTGATTTGTGTTCCACTAATCAGTTTCAAATCACTTAGAATGAAAGTAGGTTTTTATTAAGTATCTTCTTTTTACATTTATTACATTATTTCAAAAGAGTTTGTGACTAAGATATTAAAAGGAAGAAGAGTGTTCTTATTAGTGTGGATGAAAAATAATATTAACCAGAAGAATGTCCCTGCAAACTTTTACTTAAGAGTTGGTTCAGTCAGGTTCCTGGATATTAGTTAGGGTTCTCTCGAGAAACAGACACAGAAGGGTATCTATCTCTCCGTGTATGTATATATGTATCAGTCACCTATCTATCTAACCAATAGGAGTCATTTATTTTTTTAATTGTAATATTTATTTATTTATTGTAAGGAATTGGCTCATGTGATTAAGGTGGCTAGCAACTTTAAAATCAGCAGAGCTGATGTCCCAGTTTGGGTCTGAAGGCTGGCAGGCTCCTGTGGAACCAGGAAGTACTGATCCCCCAGTTTGAAGGCCATCAAGCCAGAGACTTCTCTTCACTTGGGGTAGGGGCAGGCATTCAACTGATTGGATAAAGCCTACCCACACGAGAAGGAGCAACCTGCTTTGCTCAGTCTACTGATTTAAATGTTAATCTCATCCAAAATTCGCCCTTACAGAGACTTATCCAGAATAACATTTGATCAAATATCTGGGCATCGTGTAGCACCATCAAGGCTTTTGTCTCAGTGACGAGGCAGGGGAGAAGGACCCAGGTTGTCTTGCCGCCTCCCATCTTTCTGGTGAGCAAACAGTTAAGTCTGTGAGAAAAGCCAGTAATTTTTCATATGTCTGCAGCTCCCAGGGTTATATTATTCTCACCCTAGCCTATACTTGGCCTTAAGTAGTTAAATAAAAAATGTAGCTGAATTCTTCTTACTGTCCCTTATGGTGGCTTCTTCTCACGCTTTGCCACTGTGACTTGTACTTGCTTCCCATCTGTCCTTGGAGTCAATGTCTTACTTTAGATTTCAGGTTATTTGGTTGCCATGTGACTTTAGTTATTTGGTAAGTTCAAGAAAAGTTGTGGTTTTGCAGATTATCTGGTAAGTTTTTTGATGTAAAGTTGGGAGTGATGATCTTTCCAGCTTTCTACATCCTAAGTGGAAGCTAGAAATGTAGTAATTTGTTCTTAAAGGTAAGGTAAGGATCAGCTGTTTTCCAGATACGATTAAGGTGACGAAGAGAAACTAATCACCTTGAGAGATGAATAAAAGCTATTAAAAATTGGTAATTGCCTCAGTCCATTGGGGCTTGTAAAACAAAATACCATAGACTGATGACTTTATTTCTCACAGTCTGGAGGCTGGAAATTCAAGATTAAGGTGCCCACATGGTAGGGTTCTTGTGAAAGCCCTCTTCTGGGCTGCAGACTGCCAACTTCTCATGGTGTCCTCACATGGTAGGGGAGCTAGCAAGTTCTGTGGGGCCTCTCTTATAAGAGCACTAACCCCAATCATGAGCAGCCCACCCTCATGACTTAATCACCACCCAAAGGCACCACCTCTTAATACCATCATATTGAAGATGAGGGTTTCACTATATGAATTTTGAGGGGACACAAACATTTAGACCACAGCAGTAATCTTCCAGGACTAAAAAATAGCTTAACCTTTGGACTGGCAGCTTGATAAGAAACTCATGCTGGAGGTAACCTCATATAAATCAGAACTAATTTAAACATCCAGTTACTTATCACTTGTCAGTGTAAAGTAGCGTGGGAAACTGGAATGGATCTAGCGCCAGGATATAGATAGAGGCTGGATGTCTTTTAGTCTAGGGAAAAATGTAGAAGAAATCTAAGATCAGGTAACAAGATAAATCTTTACATTTTTCTCCTCTTTGACCAGATGTCTTCTGAGAACTCTTCAGTATAAGTTATTCTAGGCTCATAGTGTGCCTGTCTTGCTTTGTATCTGGTATCTGCTATTTCTCAAATCAGCCCTGGCTTCCTTTAGTGGGAAATGATATTTCAGGAACACCTGAGCATAAGGGAGCTCTTTGCTACTGTTTTGGTCATTGTTTCTAAACATTTTCAGTGGACAAAACTAAGAAATACATAACACACACACACGTGCACACACAGACACATATACACTAATGTAAAAAACCTTATTAAGTTAAAAAATTTTAGGACTATAGGGCTTTTTATTTTACCTCTTCTGTTTTATATCGCTATCTCCTTTCTTCCAACATCAAAATCCCTAGTTCTCAAGGACACAGGGAATAATAGAATTTGAACATCCCATAATTATTCATTTACTTTATTCTGTATAGCAGTCTCAGAATAACAATAATATTATTATCACAGCAATGTAATTACTAAGTACAGTTATTTTGAATATGTTTTTTCCATATCACTCCCTTTACTAGTTGTACTATTTCCGCATTTTCGGATCATATGACCATTGCATCCAATATTCTCTCTCTGTTTACCTTCATTTTTGCCTTAGTTCTATAAATAGTTATGTTTAACCTTATCCACTAGTTCTTATGTTGATATCTCTATAGTTATTTTAGTTTTTTGAAGACTGTTCTCTAGTAGATTCCTCAGGAAAGACCCATGAGAATAATAGTCTCTGAGTTCTTGAATGTTGATAATTCCTCTGTATCCTTTTTTAAAAAATCCATTTTCTCTGGATATAAGATCTGTACCTTACATTTTCTTTCCTTGAAAATCTTAAATATGTTCTTCCATTTTTTTCTGGCATAAAGTGTTGCTTTTGAAAAAAAACCCTATTTTTCTTCTGCTAATAAGTCATTTGTTGTTTCTGCCTAGATTCTCAAAGGATTATCTCTTTATTTTTAAAAATTCTTTTCTATTACTATTATTTTTTAAAAATTAACTAATTAATTTATTTTTGGCTGAGTTGGGTCTTCATTGCCGTGCGCGGGCTTTCTCTAGTTGTGGCGAGCAGGGGCTGCTCTTCGTTGCGGTGCGCGGGCTTCTCATCGCAGTGGCTTCTCCTGTTGCGGAGCACAGGCTCTAGGCACGCAGGCTCAGCAGTTGTGGCGCACGGGCTTAGTTGCTCTGTGGCATATGGGATCTTCCCAGACCAGGGCTTGAACCTGTGTCCCCTGCATTGGCAGGCGGATTCTTAACCACTGCGCCATTGGCAGGCGGATTCTTAACCACTGCGCCACCAGGGAAGTCCTCCCTTAGTCTTTAGGGAAATCTTTCCCTCCCTCCAAATGTTTTCTTTCTCTTATGTTTTAGTGGGCTCCATTGTTTATTTCCTGGATGAGCTCACTGACTCAGGGAAGAGCTGTCCAGGATGGCGTTTTTCAACCAAGTTCAGTTTCCTTTGTCTCCTTTATTGTTCACTTGAGCTCAGGCAACTTTCCTCAATCTAAACCTGAAGGTCAGGATGTAGCGTTTTACTCTTATTCTGTTTGTAATGCCTGATGGGTATTCATCACAAATGACTATGCTAGGACTGAAGTGAAACTTGTGCTCTGGCTGTGCTGGGCAACCAGCTGAAGTTCTCTGAACCATGTCATGTATGAAGCAGTACACCCATCTCCGCACTCCCAGCTCTTTTGTCTCGTTTAATTTTGTGTGTGTGTGTGTGTGTGTGTGTGTTTGAAATACAAGACATGCTTGGAGACTATCTTAATGCTCCTCTCTAGTCCTACTAATAGAATGGAAAAATAAAAAGAGAAGAGAGCTGATGGAAGCGACAGAAAAGGAGGACAGGACATGGTCACTTCTGAAAATAATTACTTGCTTGTTTTCCTACAGAATCTAGCCATTATATTCTGGAGTTTGTTATACGAAGGGGAAATGAGTCAGAGGTTTTTCCTTTTCTCTTCTTTGGTGAACAGCTTTTGCTTTTGGGTCAGATGATTATGATACAGAGTCCAATAATTTGCTTTTCAATCTACCCTTACTGACAATGTATTTAGGGGAAATTGCATGGAAAATTTGGTACATTATTATTTTTCTTTTCTTTTGCTATTGTCAGTTTTTGTCTTCTTCTTTTATCTTCATGAATGTTTTAATGGGAGAGAGAAGACCAGAAACATCTAATCTGCATTCATGTTCCTTATAAAATCTCATTTGATTTTGGGGAATTGTACTAGTGTTTATGAAGACAAAAACTCTATTAGTAAATTTAACAGGTGCTTGTTTATATTTTTATTGCAAAAGACAATAAAACAGAGATAGCCTCTGTTTCTGGGGCACAGAATCTCTACAGTACAGTGAGTAATAGCATGGACTTTGAATCAGATAGATTGGGTCTAAATTTAGGCATCACAACTTTCTGTGACTTTGGGCTACTTACTCAACCATTCTGAACCTCTTTGCTGAAGTTTTCTCACGTGTGAAATGGATATAATAGTACTAACTTTATAGGGTTGCTGTGAGGAATGTACTTAGCATTGTGTTTGGCGTATCATAAATACCCAGTAGTTGGTAGCCATATTGATTATTACAAATATGATAAAAGATATTATCTTTGAATTTCATGAGTGCCTGTGAAGTTCATAAGCCTTGTAAGCAAGATTATCGTATTCAATACTTTTAGAAAATAATCTTTATGATAGACCTAAGCCATTACATAAGCTAACATATAATTATTTTAACAATATGCCACAAATAATTTTCCTGTGCTACACACCTTGCGCATGTATGTTAGCATGCAAAAATATCGCTAGGCAATTTGTGTAGGACGTGATTATTTAGTTACTCAATTAGGAAAGTGGCAATTGATTCACACAGAGCATATGTCTAAAATAAAATTGGTAACTTGATTTGCCTACAGGCATAATGGTCTCTTTTAAGAAAACAACAATTTCCCACATAAGAAAGAAAACAAAAGGTTCTTGATAAAAATAGGAAGACAAGTTTGCACTAGTCATGTAGAGTTTTGTCAGAGTCCAGCAGAGGAAGGTCTGTCAAAACACCACGTGAGTGCATCCAAAAGCAAACCAGCAGAGGCCCAGCTCATAGTCAGTGGGTCTCAAGGTCACAGTTTTGTCCTGCTGTAGCAGGATAGGCATTATGGATCAAAGAACACGATTTGCATCCAAACTGGCATAATTCTGAAAACAGAATATACATATGTTCTTGTTAATTTCACCAAACCATTTCATATGCCAAGAAAGTTACTAACTAAAGTATCCACCTAAAGCCAATTCTTTTTTTTTTTTATACATAGGGTTTTTTTTTTTAATATTTATTTATTTTTGGCTGTGTTGGGTCTTCGTTTCTGCGCGAGGGCTTTCTCCAGTTGCGGCAAGCGGGGCCACTCTTCATGGCGGCGCGCGGGCCTCTCACTATCGCAGCCTCTCTTGTCGTGGAGCACAGGCTCCAGACGCGCAGGCTCAGTAGTTGTGGCTCACGGGCCCAGTTGCTCCGCGGCATGTGGGATCCTCCCAGACCAGGGCTCGAACCCGTGTCCCCTGCATTGGCAGGCAGATTCTCAACCGCTGCGCCACCGGGGAAGCCCGCCAATTCTTGATTGCACTGGAATGAATTGCATAGTTTATCGCTTATCTGGCTATATTGTTGTTTATTCTCCTTTTCTTCTTTCTCCGCTGCTTAATCCTTTTACAATCTCACTGCTTGTTAAATTCCTCACCCATGGAGTTAGTCCCCTTCTACAACCGAAGTGTCACTATTTCACCTCCGATAGCCACTCATATAAAATATTTGAAAAGGGAGAAATTTGAAACTACAATTTTTAACAGGGTATTTAACTATGTGAATTTCATTTATTTGAGACTATTATCCTTAAAAATAGCAGAGTGTATTTTTATTTTAAAACATATCCAGCTTGGGGCTTCCCTGGTGGCGCAGTGGTTGAGAGTCCGCCTGCCGATGCAGGGGACACGGGTTCGTGCCCCGGTCTGGGAAGATCCCACATGCCGCGGAGCGGCTGGGCCCGTGAGCCATGGCCGCTGAGCCTGCGCGTCCGGAGCCTGTGCTCCGCAGCGGGAGAGGCCACCGCAGTGAGAGGCCCGCTTACCACAAAAAAAAAAAAAAAACAACAAAAAACAAACCATATCCAGCTTCATGCAGTGTATTGAAAAAGAGAGTAAAAGAAAAAGTTTAGCAAACGCTAGGTTGTAAGATAGAAATGACCATCAGTTAGGGAGGAGCTGTTCGTTCAGAGAAAAGCTGACTTGTAAGGGCATTCACTGCCTTGGATACAGTGGAAGGAGAACTAGGCAATTAATGCACGGTTTGATATAGAGTCATGTCTTCAAGAAATTCAAAATGCCGTCTGCTAAGTGCATGACTTTGAACAAGTCCCTTTTTAATATCTTTGACTCTCAGCATGGTTAACTGTGTGGTTCAAATATAAACTCTATCATGTTTATACAGATTCTTCTAATGAGGAGTCTGAGAAAATGCAGGGGTTGAAAGTTCAAAACAGCACAGTAAATGAGACCTTTGCTTGGAGAAATTAAGCATAGTCTCGGAGAATAGAGAAAATTCTGAATGAAGGGGACAAGGCAGCATAATGTAATGGATAAGAGCATAAACCCTGGGTCCAGAATGTCTGGGTTTGAATCTCAGGTCTGCCACTTACCTGGTGTGTTACATTTCTGTTCCTCAGTTTCATCATCTGTGAAACAGGGATGATAATAATGGGGCTTACCTAGTGTGGTTTTAAGGATAAAATACGTGTAAAATGCTTAGTATCCAGCCTATAATGCAGTCTATGGAAATACTTATTAAGTAAATTTTGAGAAGAGAAAAATCAATTTTTAAACAAATAGCCTTGACAGTTTGGTCTTAAGAGCATATACTTTATACATGGGCACTTACTATGTGAATATTTATTACTCTAACTTGGATATTATGTGGTCTGGAGAAGAAACGAAAATTAATTTAAAAATCTATGTTTTAACTTGCATATAGGATTAAACAATGAAGTGGCTTGAAAGTAATGTATGCTTGGGTCTTGGTGCTGTTGTCTGTACCAGTCATAGGAGATCTATAGGGTGTCACGACAGTCCGTCTGAATTTGAATAGCACAAGCTTCCCTAAAGTCCTTAAGAAAACCAATAAGAAGGATATTCGGAGGAAGGAGATCTGAGTTTCCCACAGTCGGACCAAAACACTCACAAAGTATTATAAATAGCTGCACACAATTCTATAAGAGGAAGCTGTAGGAAAGTGTACTATCTAGCTTTAGCTCCTATGGTGTGAAGAACTGGAGTGGTGGATGGGAGGTATCACTGCAGCATAGTATTGTGACAGGTGGGATTAGTCTCAGTTGTTTGCTCTCTGTCATGTGCTTTGGCCAATGAGATGTGAGTGGGTATGATAGTTGTCTCACCCGATAGAAGCTTAAATGCAGTTGGGTGCTTTGTCTTGAGCCCTTTCCTCCTGCCCTTTACGGTGAGAATAGCGGTATCAGATAGTGGCATCTGGATTTGGGAATGGGAAGACACATGAGGCCTGCTGAGTCCAGCTGAGCTCAGCAGGGCCCAGCCTTCAAGTAACAGGAGGAAGAAGCAGGTGCTTGTTGTGAGCTGCTGAGTGATTGGGGCTGTTTTTTCCTGCAACAATAGTTGACACATACAGTACAGCTTGGTACAGTTTCCTCTTCCTACTCCTTAAGGACATGGTCTAAGTGGTCTAGGGAAATTTGTGGTGCCAGAAAAGCACTTTGGTACATTAGTCAAACTTAAATGTCCTTATTATCATAGTCAGGATGCCTATATGATGTAAAGTCAGTAAATATCAGAATTGGTAAATTGATATTCTAAACTTGGGGCCCTTTTGGTTTATACCTTTTTTTTTTTTTTTTTTTTTTTTTTTTTTTGCGGTACGCGGGCCTCTCACTGCCGCGGCCTCTCCCGCCGCGGAGCACAGGCTCCGGACGCGCAGGCCCAGCGGCCACAGCCCACGGGCCCAGCCGCTCCGCGGCACGCGGGATCCTCCCGGACCGGGGCACGAACCCGTGTCCCCTGCATCGGCAGGCGGACCCTCAACCACTGCGCCACCAGGGAAGCCCTGGTTTATATCTTTGAGGGATTAGTAATACAGGACCCTTGGGGGACAAGGGTCTGTTGTCTTTCTCTACTGCTGTTGCAAAGTACAACATATATTTGTGGCACTTGAGCTGTAATAATTTATTTGGAGTAGGTGAAATGATGATAACACTCTGACTTTTCTTTTCTATAGCTTCTTCAGTCTAAGGCAGTCAAAGAACTCTTTAGACAGTGTCTCACTGGTTGCTACAATTCTTCCACAAGGAGTGAGGTACCTATAATTATTGCACAGTGTTCGCAAGGTGGAAATATAGAAGCTAGTGAAAGATGGTTCTGGGCAATAAAATACCCGGGTATTTGAAATTACATAGACAAAGTATCAGTGACCAACTACATTTAAAATAATTTCTATTATAAATTATAATATATAGTATACTATTTGGGGACAATAAAATGTTCGACTTTATAGTGGAACAGAGCAGGTAAGTGATGTCAGATATAAGATGAGGCATCTGTTTTCAACCCTACTTTGAATATTCTGACAAATGTCCTTACTTTCCTTGTAATTTCCTTACATTCTCTGTAAAAGTGATATAATTTTTTTTCTCCTTTCATTAACTGGAATTTTTAAAAAGATTTCTTTGTGGTTAAGTACATGATTCAGTTATAAACATTTAATAGATTCAATATAACAATATATATTCTTGGTTAACACGGTACATAGTTATAGACATTTCTATCAAAGTAGGTTTATTCATTGTGAATTGCATCTCTTTAGAGCCTTAATTATGTTTTCTCTGCTTGATTTATTAAGTTCTGAAAGAGGCATATTAAGATCCTTCACTGTGATCATGATTGCTGTCAAAATTAGTTATCAATATTCTGTTCAATCTTATCCCTTCATTGAAGATTTCAGCACAGTTCACTACTCCAGTCCTTTTTCTTGATGATTTCAGCATTCCTGTAGATGAACCAACCATTCAACACTCTTTTCTCTTATTATCAATTATTTTTTATTCCACCTCTCCTCAGCCACCCTCTCAGCCATTATCAATAATTTTCAAAATCGTCATTACCGGTAACCAAAATGGTTTCAATTTCAAGCATTCCACATTCTGTCCATCATCTTTCCCCATCTTTTTTCAGCCCATTTCCCATTGTCACAGTTCTTCAACTACCATATCCAGCCTGTTAACCCCACCATTCTTTTATTGTCCATCATCTACCTCATGTTTTATTTTTTTCTGCTTACCCAGCTTAAAGTTCGTGGTCCCTCACTGTAATCAGTCCTTTGTATAAACCTTCAATTCCTTTGCTCCACTCTACCTCCATTATATATGCTGCTTGAAAACTCTGGTTACTTCCAACTTGACCTACTCCACACTTACCAGTGAGCACTGAAACATGGCTGGAGAAAATAAGTCAGGTTGGCTAGTTTCACTTTTCATCTGTAACCACGAAAGGAGAACTGTCACTTTTACTACATTCCTCGCTCACCTAGGAAACTATTTTGCAATTCCTCTTTGTTGTTTCCCCTTCACAGTATCTTTATTCTTCCTTCCCACTTCCTTGTTCTCAGCTAATAATATCACTTTTATTTCACTGAGAAAATAGAAGCTCTCAGAAGACAACTCCCAGCTCTTCTTACCACCAGATCTACCCACTCACCAGCATTGTATCTATATACTCTTCCTCACCTTTTCTTATGATGATGGATTCCTGCTTCTTTGGGGAGCAACCTCTCCCTTTTGCCTACTTTTGTCTACTTTTCTACTCATGGATTTGTTTGCTCTATTCCAGCAATTATTCTTTCTCTTTCCTTCCCTCCAGCATCACTAATCTTTTACTTTCTATCAATCATTCCCATCAGCATATAAACAGACTGTAAACCACCCACAAAAACACAAACCTTTCTCAGATCCCGTACCTTCCGCCCAGATACTGCACCATTTCTCTTCTTTCTTGAACTATTCATCGTGTCCAGTTCTCACTCTGCATTCACTCTAGAACCCACTCCTCTCAGGCTTTGTCTTTCCAGTTCACCAGAACTATTCTTTTAAAATTACTGATGACCTCCGTGTTGCCAAATCCAGCGATCAGTCTTTAGTCCCCACCTTCAACTACCTGGCAGCATTTTTATACAAAGAATTGTTCCTTCCTTGAAATAATTCACTTAGCTTCTGGGACACCTCACTCTCCTTGTTTTCCTTTACCTCCCTCTCTGTTCCTATCTGTCTCCTTCAGAGCTCCCCTCCTCTTTGTCATGTCCAAATGATGGAGCGCCCCAGGGCTTAGGACCATTTCTCATCTCCATATACAAGATTTTTCTGATTTTCTCAACCAAGAGTATTATAATGCTTTATATATTGAAGACTCCTAAATTAGCCTCTCCAGTCTCAGCTTCTCCCCTGAGCTGTAGGCTTGTAAATCCAACTTTCTACCCTTTAGATGCCTAACAGGCATTTCAAACACAACTCTTGATTTTTTCTGTTCACATCTGCTGCTCTCTTAGTCTTTCCATCTCTGTGACACTATCACAACTAGTTATCTATGCCAAAAAATCTAGGGGTTATCTTTGATTCCTCTCTTTTCCTCATACCACACATCAATCTATCATCTTTTTTTTTCATTTTCAATCTGCTCTTAAAATTTTTTAAATTTTGTATACAATTTTTAAAGGTTACTTTCCCTTTACAATGATTACAAAATGTTGGCCACATTCCCCGTGTCGTACAAAATATCCTTGAGCCTGTCTTACTTCCAGTAGTTGTACCTCCCACTCTCCCACTCCTACACTCCCCTCCCCTCTTCCCTCTCCCACTAGTTTGTTCTCTGTATCTCTGAGTCTGCTTCTTTTTTGTTATATTCACTAGTTTGTTGTATTTTTTAGATTCCACGTATAAGTGATATCATACAGTATTTGTCTTTCTCTGTCTGACTTAGTTCACTTAGCATGATGCCCTCCCAGTCCATCCATGTTGCTGCAAATGGCAAAATCAATCTATCATCTTTAAAATATAACCCAGATACAGTCATTTCTCAGCACATTCACTGCTATCACCCTGGTCCAAGACACCACCACCTCTCTTTTTGATTCCTACCAACCTCTTAACTCCTCTTCCTTGCTTTTGCTTGTGTCTCCCTTCAGCCAGTTCTCTAGGACAGTAGTGGGAGTGATGTTTTACCAATGAAAACTGCTTAAAATCTTCCAGTAATATCCAAAATCTTCCAGTAATATCCAATATTTTTAATAAAATGAAACTTCCCTGCAGCGGCTCACAGGGCCTACGTGACCTGGCCCCGACTGCCCCTCCGGGCATCTCCTGCCCTGCCTTTCTCCGTCAGCCCCGGCCACACCACTTCTCTCACTGCTCTTTGAACACTGCAGACTTGCTCTTGCTTTAGGGCCTTCGTGCTGGCTCCTCTCATTGCTCCATTCAGCACTCACGGCTGAATGGGGAATGTCAGGCAGCTGCAAACAATAAAAGTCTGCAGCGCATTCATACTCAGTTGGTGACATGTCCAATATGATGATCTTTTAAAATTGCCTCACACGCATAAAATCACGGAGTATTTTCTCATGTCATCAACCCCAAGCCAGTTGCTGATAATCTAAAACCAGTTCCTCATATTTCCTCCAGTGTGCTTCCTCCAGAGCCCCACGTTGCTTTCTAGTTTCATTCAGCTCTTTGCTTAAATAGCACATTTTAAGAGAGACCCTCCTTGATAATCATTTCCTAAATAATCTTCAGTACCTTCCTCTAGTCTCTTTTCTGCTTTGTTATATTATATATTTCTTTGTTTATGGACTATTTTCTTCCATGCTGAAAGGTAAAAAGTTCTCATGATTGTGAGAAATGTGTCTGTCATGCGAGAATCAGTCTATTCACTGATATATCTCAACTGAGTAATGCTTAGCAGATTGTTCAATAGATATTTGTTGAATGACTATATGCATGAATTACTTTTGACACTGGCATAGGAACATTGTTGTATCCTCTTTGTGGATTGTAAATTTTATAATTTAAAAATATTCTTCGTTCCAATTAATGTGCCGCTTATCTGATTTCCATATTATGCTGCCTGTTTTCTTTTCTTTACAGTAGACCACTCTGTCTTCATGCCTCTTTTTATTTATTAACTTTTATGCATAGTGCTATCTCCTGTTTCATTGCTGATTTGCCAAATTCAGATCGAACTGTTCCATGGGAACAGTGGTTTAGCAGTGGCTAAGCTACACAGAAACATCAACAGCTGCAATTCTTTAGATCAGGTATTTTTCTTGAAGTTAGCCTCTTGAATAAGAGTCTTCTCCTGGGGCCTGGCCCGCGGTGGGGTGAAGGAAAAGACTGTAATCTGTGGGCCCTCCTCATTTGCTTTTGTCAAGTTCAAATATTATTTGTGTACAAGGAGCCAGGATGGGCAGAGATGGTGGCCTTATGTCAAGTTGCTAGTAGATGAGCATATGGCAGCCCTACAGGGTTGATCTGAGTGGAACGTTCTTCACTAAGCTCATTTTGAATGGATCCTGGTATTGAATGACAGTACAAGGTAGAATTCTGGGGGTAACTCACCCATTCACTATGAGTCATATTATAGTTGAACTCCTCTCTTAAAATCATTTTCACAGCAGTTGTTCTAAGCTGGGACCAAGACTGTCATTTCTCCCTCATTGTAATCCTTAATATTGCTGTCCAAGGACCATCTGTACTCATGGCTGAATGGGGAATGTCAGGCAGCTGCAAATAATAAAAGTCTGCAGCGCATTCATACTCAGTTGGTGGCATGTCCAATATGATGATCTTTTAAAATTGCCTCACACGCATAAAATCACGGAGTATTTTCTCATGTCATCAACCCCAAGCCAGTTGCTGATAATCTAAAACCAGTTCCTCACTCTTCTAGACAAATGTGTCACTCACCTTAATATCTTTCTTGACAAAGGCAACTAAGCACCAAATAATCGCTGGTCAGATTAATAAAGCAATAAAAGAAATAAAAATCAGAAGAGGCCAACTGGGGGGGTTTATTTTATCCCATTTAAATCTTATTATAAACTTATTACCTTGAAAAAGCTCAAGTGTAATACATCAGCATGGAAAGGTCCAAGTCTGGCCATCAGATCCAATAATGAGAGCAGATTCTGAGACGTAGTCACTGAGAGCATTCATTTAATAAGGAAGGCTATGTAAACTCAAGCCTACTACACACTGAAGCTTGTTTAACTGACTTCTACAAAACCAGTTCAATTTTTTTGAATTTTTATATTTTAGGGAACTTGCTGATTGGGTTAGTAATTCTCTTGTATATCAGGAATAAAAAAATGATAATAACAAAAACCCCTCAGATTAAATGAAAGACCTGGGGAGGATTTCCTGCCCTTGCTTTGATAGGTAGGTTCTCTTCCTCGCCAATTTGTCAACTTTTTTGAGCACTTCCTAAATATTCACTCACTTGTTTATCCACTTACTCATTCATTACTTGCTGGGTAACTTCTATGTGTTAAGAACTGTTCTAAGATCTGAGGATAGGTCAGCAAACAAAATAGACACATTCTTGCACTACGGAGTGTTCATTTTATAAGGGGAACCAATATTTTAAAAATAAGCAAATAGACATATAAAATAATGTCAGTTTGTGAAAACTGCTGCCGGGAAAAATAAAACTAAGAACTCAGTGGGTAACTGACCTCATTATTAAAGAGAGACAAACTTTTGCTCTTCAGCTGTGTGATTAGCAGTGTGACATTCCACTTAAAAGGTATTCCAGCTATCATGTTGATAAACTGAAAGCCTTGTTTTCTTTTTTCTTCAGGATAATGGTTCTATGAGAGATTACCCAGCATGGCAGCATTGGAATTTCTTGGAGGCCCTTATTTAAAATACAGATTCCTGGGTCCCACCCAAGGTTCATTAAACCTTAATCTTGAGGGATCAGGCCTGAGCTTGTGTGCCTTTGAGGCAGCACCCTGGATAACTGGATGTGCTGCCAGGATGGGAATCACTGAAGCTACATAAGGTATGAAAAGGGCATTAGGCACAGTCATTCTCTTTATTATCAGCACATGGAGAAATCTGTTAGGAGCAAGCATAAGATAGTTTGTAGCTTTTATTGACCTTTCCTCATCCTTAGTCTCTGCAGGAAGGAAAAGGTGAGAACCAGTTTCATGACCTCAGTATAGAGCCTAAGTTACCGAGGCTCCTGCAGTACTTCAGTATTACTTTGAGGTCAAATCAGGCAGGTGTTTTGATGGATCAGGTAGCAATTTCTAGCTGGGCACGACTGTGATGTGATTTGTTCTTCTAACTCTCTGCACTGGATACACAATGATTCGTCTCTTAGACGAGCCATATGTGAACCCATGAAATAGAGAATAAAAGGTGATCACCCATATATGTGACATGGCTTTATTGTCACAACTGTAGTGGCTTAGTGGACAAGAAATGGACCAAAATTTCAAAAAGGACAGGAGATAATACTTTTTGACGGACGTTCCTCAATTTTTAGTAGGACTTTGGACAGTAATCCAGCATATAGCACGTAACTTTGTTAATTACCTAGTGTATTGTTTGTAATCAGTAAACCTCAGAGGACACACCAGGAAGTTACGTTGTTTGAGGTTAAAGATGAGCTGGGGGTTGAATGATTGTGGGTATGTTCTGCGGTGGTGTTTGACAAACCTACCTTCATATCGCTAAGTCACCTGAGGAGCTTAAAAAAGTCTGCCCCACCTCCACATGCCCTGAATTGGTCTGAGGTGGAGCCTAGGCAATTAATTTTTTTTTTAAAAAAAGCTTCCTGAGTGATTCCAGTGTGTGGCCCAAGTAGAGGATTACTGTTCTGTGGCTTACACATGTGGTGCCTTGACCTTCGAGTATCTTCACACAGGGGCAGACCCCATGTGTTCTTATCTGTCCCATCTCTTTTCCCAATTTTCACATTTAACCAGAAACAAAAGCACACATTAGTCACACCTAGGTACTTGTTCGAGAATGGACCCTTGAACTCACGACCAATCAGTAACCATCAGAAGTTGACCTAGAAAAACATTACTAAAAATCATTCAATAAAACCTCATTGGGTTTCAGATAAGAAAAAAAAGCCCCACAAGTATTACTATAAAACTAATAACCACTAGTACCTAGTTTTTAACCACTAGCAGCAGAACTTATATACACTCTCTTGTCTTTTTTATTCGAGTCTATGTATTAACTTGCACTATTAAATTTTTTTTGACATATAAAAATCCCCTATCAATGTACTCAGATGACAAGCTTTTAAAAGCAGGGACTATATCTTTTATGATTACTTTTATCTTTTATACTCCCTCAGAATACAGATGGTGCCAGGAATCTAGTAGGTGTTTGATAGATATTTTTAAAAGAATGAATAAATCAGTGAATGAACAATTGATCCTTGTGTCTCAGGTGACAATATTAATTGTATCTCCATAGAATTGTAAATATCTTAGGAAAGTTAAGTTAAAATTCTTAGGAAAGTTAAGTTAAAATTCTTAAGTTTTGTACTTAAGAATTTTAAGTACAAAAATAAAAGAAAGTACCATAAGCTGTATTAAAAAGCAAAATAAATCCTGCTAATGACATCCTTCCCTAGGTGGGTTTAGGCCTTCGTCTTCTCTCTGCTGAGTATTCTGTGTTCCATACTTTTAGCAAGTCCATAGCTAAGTGAGAACCTGTATGCATGCTTAGCGGGAGTGATGGATGGCAATTTATCAGTTTCTTTCTTTTTTTTTTTTTTAACTAATTTATTTATTTTTGGCTGTGTCGGGTCTTCGTTTCTGTACGAGGGCTTCCTCTAGTTGTGGCGAGCGGGGGCCACTCTTCATCGCGGTGCGTGTGCCTCTCTTGTTGCGGAGCACAGGCTCCAGACGCGCAGGCTCAGTAATTGTGGCTCACGGGCCCAGTTGCTCCGCGGCATGCGGGATCTTCCCAGACCAGGGCTCGAACCCGTGTCCCCTGCATTGGCAGGCAGATTCTCAACCACTGTGCCACCAGGGAAGCCCTATCAGTTTCTTTCTATATTGGTGGCTGAAACTTATGGTTCTCAGCACTTCCCAGTTGCTGGTGATTGATGGGTTTGTTTACTACTTCTTCCTTTGGTCTGGAGGGAGATACTGAGTGGGGTTTCTGCCAGCATTCTGGAAGGTTTGGCTCAGTCCCAGAGCCAAGAGCTCTGCAGCCCAAGCTGTATTAACACCACAGAAGCCCTTGAGCTTTTTTGGATTTTAATCACTTTCCGAACGATGCATTTCTGTTAGGATGGTCAAGGTATTGAAACTTGCACTTGGCTCATTAAAACCTAAACTCTGTTTGGTTATAAAGCAGTGTTTATTTTTCCCTTCCAACAAAGAAATTAAGTGGAAAATGTTGTTTCTTTCAATCTGATTGCTATTTCCACTGTTGTATTTCTGACCAAAATTAAAGAGACTACTGAACTGTAATCTCAAATTATTAGTAACCCCTTTTTGGTTGAACAAGAGAGTTAAATGGAAACAAATATGTAAGATACCAGCAAACTCCCCCGAGCACCGTAAGCATATATAAATTAGCATGCTGTTCACTGTGAGAAAGGAAAATGCGCGTGTGCCGGTGCATGAATAATTATGCTTTACACACACAAACATGTCTTTACTTTTCATTATCTGACAAGGTCCATAGTGTGTTACTTAGTTGCAAACATTGGCTTTCACACAAAAATAGGAGTTACTTTTAATTTCATTGAACTGTCCTATGAAAAAGGAGGGTGGGAAATCAAGACAAAATTAATAAAACAATGTTTTGTACTTTCTTACTGTCAGAAAACATCGTATATGCAGTCTGATAATCGACTCGTATTGCTTTGTATACCTGGCAGCCTCTCTCTCTTTTATTTCTCCTGTTTTGTTTACTGCCTTCTCTGAAAAGCCCATGGAAACCAGATCTGGTATTTTTATTGTGTTGAAACGAGTCTGGTAAAAAGAGGTTCTAAATAAACATGACAGGTGTCCAGAAAAGCATCTGGGTCTGGTTCAGAGGTCTAAGAGGTGGGGCATTAAGCTGGAAATGGAGAGAAAGAGCCCTTGATTGTCTGATACAGACACCATTGTGGTTGTGGGTTTTTGACCATTTCCAAGAGCTTCTAGCCACCAGCCTTCATCGAATTGTGACATTGAGTTGGAAGTGAAAAATGACAAGAGAATTAAACTGAAGACAGATGTCCCTTAGAGTACAGGAAGAGGGAAGATGAGGCTATATCTAGTTGACTCAAAATTTTGGTTAGAAAAATACAGTGTTTTTCTGAATGGCTCTGTGGTGAATAAAGATTCTTTATAATAAAATTGTCTGTGCTATAATAAGTAACAAATAGAAATTTCATGAACTGTATAAATCAATGTTGCTATGTTTCCTACCCTTGTAACTTCTGATTCTTCAGGCCATATGAGTCAGGAGCTAAACCTTGAATATTGGCTAAACAATAACAGATTATTTCTCTAGCTCAGGTCTTTGCAGAATCTCCCTGCATCCCAGTGTTTCTGGAAATGTCCAAGGTATGCTTTGTCTAACTTCACCAAGACACCCCTTTTTAGCTTTAACACTTCTTCCTTTTTTGCTCTTTCTCTTAATTTCCTGCGGTTCCTTCAGTTCTTAAGTCTTGTGAGAGTGCCTTTCAATTGCTGCCACCATTTACAGTGTGTGTGTGTGGGGGGTCAATATACCGGGACTTTTTTTGTTGCAAGTGACAGAAACCCAGTTTAGTTTTACCTTGATTGGCTGATGAAATCCAATGGCGGGATTGCAGCCGTCTCAGGAGCAAGGAGAGTCAGGGAATCCAGTCCTACCAGGAGTCTCCCTCTAGCTTTTCACATTTTTTGCCTTTGCTTTATCCTTATCTTCAGGCTAGCTTTCTATTCTTCTCCACGTCACATGCTTATAGTTTCTAATCTTTGTCTTTTGTAATCCAGGCACCCCAGAGAGTCTGCCAACTCTCTCAGTTCTGGAATTACCAAACGAGGGCCTCGCTGGCTCAGTGTGGGTCGGGGGCTGTCCTCTGGATCGATCACCTGTGGCCGTGGAGGGATAACACGATAATGGGCTCAGCATGGGTCAGGGCCCCACTCCTGGGTCATCACTGGTGGTCAGGAAGCGAGCTGTCGTGGTGACGCGGCTGCCGAGCGACATGTGGTCGGAAGTCACGTCTGCCTCCCTCGCTGCCCAATCCGTGGCACTTAGCATAGACCTCCTCACTGGTAGGTATTTTAAAAATTGCAGAATGAATGGATCATGGGTGTGCACATGTGCGTGCATGCATGTGCGGTGTGTGCGCGTGTAGCATGGAGTGATGGGGAGTAGGGAAAAGAAAGGGTTTCCCTGACGGGAGATCAGCCCAGACAGCAGAGTAGAGAAACCCTGAGCTCGCTCCCCTTACACGCACACCAAAATCACAGCTATCAGCAGAACCGCCGTGGACCAGAAGGCTGAAACCTGCCAGAAGAGATCTTCTACAACGAAAGACCTAAGGAAGGAATCACAGCCAGGGGGGTAGGAGGGGCAGAGCTGCTATACAGTCAAGTCCCATACCCCTGGGGGACAGGGGGCAGGTGGGATGGGGGCCTGGGGAGGCTGACCCACAAACTGGAGAATAATTACACAGGAGAGTCATTACTGAGAGTATTCAGAGTACGCAGAGGCCCACGGCGGGCTCCCCAGCCCAAGGGTCCTGCACCAGGAAGATGAGCCCACAGAGAATTTGGTTTTGAAGGCCAGTAGGGCTTACTTTCAAGGAGTCCTGGGCTTAGAAATAGAAACTCACTCTTAAAGGGCGCACACAAACTCTCACATGCTCCAGGACCCAGGGCAAAAGCAGTAATCTGATAGGAGTCTGGGCCAGACCTCCCTGCTGGTCTTGGAGAGTCTCCCGGAGAAGCAGGGGGCAGCGGCAGCTCATGCTGGGGACATAGACGCTGGCGGCAGCCATTCCTGGGAGCTCGTTCCGCAGCGTGGACACTGGCAGGTGGAAGGGTGGGGACCTCCCTCTAGTTCATTAGCGCCAAGATCTGGCCCCATCCACCAGCGCTGGGACGCCTCAGGCCAAGTGCTGGGACGCAGGCCCGCCCGTCACCAGACAGGCTGCCTAGAGACCTCGTAAGCCCACAGCCGTTTCTAGACACGGCGCCACCCACCAGAGGGCCAGGACCAGCTCCACCCACCAGTGGGCAGGCACCACCCCCAGAATCCCCTACTGCCTGCCTTGCCCTCAGGAAGCTGGCTCTAGCCCCTGGACCAGCCTCACCCACCAGGGGGTAGACGCCGGACACAAGAACACCACAGTCCTGCAGCCTGCGGACCCTGCCCTAGGACCAGCCGGGCCTTGGCCCTGCCCGCTAGCAGGTCAACACAAGCTCCGAGACAGCCGGGACCCCATATCCAACTGTGTCAGGAGCCAGCCTTCACAACCCACCGCCCCCTCAGTGATCTGACACCAGCTCTGGGATAGGCCGGTACTAACCACAGGACCTGGCTCCACCCACCAGTGGGCAGGAAATAACCCCGGAGTCTTCTGGACCCTGACTCCGCCCACTAGTGATCCACCTTAAGCCCCGGGACGCCCTGGGGTTCCGCAGTCAGCCCCCTGGTGAACTGGTCCTGCCAACTAGTGGCCAGCAGCCTCCGCAGAAGGCAGGGCCTGGTGACCAATAGGACTAAGGGCCAGCGACACCAGAACACCCACAGTAGTCAGCCCTCATCGGGGCCACCCCTAGAGCATGTAAGTCCGGTAGTGAGAGGGGGGTGCGCTGCTGGATCTCACAGGAAGTCTCTTACAATAGGCTGCGTCTCCAAGGTTGAGAAATGTAACCAACCTACCAGATACAGAAAAATGAAAACAGCAACTTAGGCAAAATGAGACAGCAGAGGAACGTGTTCCAGACAAGGGTACAAGATAAAACCGCAGAAGAAGAACTAAGTGAAGTGGAGATAGGCCACCTACCCGAGTTCAGGGTAGTGATGGTAAAGATGACCAAAAACTCGGGAGAAGAATGGATGCAAAGAAAGGGTTTCCTATGCACTCCTATCACCGTCATTTCCTATGCACTCCTATCACTGATGCCTGGAGCGACCACACTGAACCAGACTGAAGGTATTCCACTCTTCCAACGTCAGGCTGCTTTCTAACACTGAAGGATCTTGCGGTAGTCTCTTCTGTG
The DNA here is from genome assembly GCF_002837175.3 of Physeter macrocephalus. Classification (NCBI taxonomy): domain Eukaryota; kingdom Metazoa; phylum Chordata; class Mammalia; order Artiodactyla; family Physeteridae; genus Physeter; species Physeter macrocephalus. Next base: position 20,155,878 of record NC_041220.1, read on the forward strand.
TTCTGTGCTTCAATGAGGTAAAGAGAATTCCTTTCCTATGGCTGATGCTGTGGTCTCTGTGCTGGGGCTACTCTTCCATGTTAGTCACTGGCCCCTGGAGAATAACGGTATGTGACAGGTGGTTGTGCTGTTATTCACGTAGACCACATGGCATCATCTGTTTAAAAGAGGAGAAGCCTCTTTTCCCAGCAAGCTACAGGCTGTCTGCATCTCAGGAGAAAATGGAAAGGTGCTCAAGAGTTATCCAAGCGCGCCGGGTCCTGCATGGAGGTGCTCCTAGAAGGTGTTGTTGCTGGAGCATCGGAGGTTCGTTCTTACCCCAGATCCGGGGCGGGTCAGGTTCCAGGTTCGTGATCTTCCCTTGAGATCTCCCTCATCTCCCTCAGCTTCAGGAAAATGGCTGAAGCAATGGACTCCAAGATGGAGGAAAGTTTCAAAACTGTTACTTTCTGGAGCAAGAAGAAGGAACAAGAAGAATTCCGTAAACTCTTTATTGGTGGCTTGAGCTCTGAAACCACAGAAGAAAATCTGAGGAACTACGACCAGCAATGGGGAAAACTTACAGGCTGTGTGGTCAGAAAGGATCCTGCCAGCAAAAGATCAAGAGGATTCGGTTTTGTAACTTTCTCATCCACGGCTGAGGTGGAGGCTGCCAGACCTCATTCCACTGATAGGAGACGGTTGCCACCAAACGTGCTGTCCCAAGAGAGGATTCTGGACAGCGGGGTGCTTTCCTGACTGTGAAGAAGCTGTTTGTTGGTGGAATTGAAGGAGATCCTGAGGAGCACCATCTTAGAGATTACTTTGAGAAATATGGATGCCATCGAGATAACTACCAATAGGGAGTCTGGAAAGAAAAGAGGCTTTGGGTTTGTCACTTTTTTTTTTTTTTTTTTTTTTTTTTTTGCGGTACGCGGGCCTCTCACTGCTGTGGCCTCTCCCGTTGCGGAGCACAGGCTCCGGACGCGCAGGCACAGCGGCCGTGGCACACGGGCCCAGCCGCTCCGCGGCACGTGGGATCCTCCCGGACCGGGGCACGAACCCGTGTCCCCTGCATCGGCAGGCGGACTCTCAACCACTGTGCCACCAGGGAAGCCCTTAAGGAGAATTTATGTGAAGCAAATTAATTTGAGAGACCCACTACTTTGGCTTGTGAGTTTGATGTCTCCTTTTTCTTCAGTCTACCTCCCAAATTTACTTCTATTTCTAATTTTGTGTGGTAGAGGATGTTGGGTTGACATGATGTGTTTTGAAGGGTCTTTGTAGTACTAACAGTTGTAATTGTGCCTTTAGAGGAGGATCACAGCAAAAGGACCGAAAGAGCCTCTTGGCGTGGGAGGAACTCCATCAAGGATCAGGGAGGGGAGTGGGCAGATTTCAAATGTGGCCACTTTATGTATCTGGAGTGAATAGTTTATTTTGTGAATATTTTATATTTAAATATCTGAACATTTGGTGACAACTAGGTCGGTAGTATCAAACGTTTTGGTCTCAGGGCTACTTTACTCTTCTAAAAATTATTTAGATTTTTAAAGAGTTGTTGCTTACATGGCTTATATCTATCAGTATTACCATTTAGAAATCAAAGCTGAGAAACTGGATTCATTTAAGATGCTAAAATAATAAACCAGTTACGTGTAATGTGAATAACATTTTTACTGAAATTATTCATCTTTTTTAACATAAAAAAATCAGTGAGAAGAGTGGCATTGTTGCACATTTTTGAAATTTCTTGTACTTAGTACATGACAGTTGGGTTTTCATATCTCCTTCTGAATTCAATCTGTTGCAATATGTTATTTTGGTTGAAGTATGTATGGATATGTAGTTAGGGAAGGCTGTTTTAACAGCCTCATAAAGGTCATTATGAGTAATCTTTTTTGATATTACACCACAACTAGGTAAGTGGTAATTCTTAAAGGTTAGTTGCAATGTGGAATCTGAAGCCGTATCAGTGAACTTTCTGTGTGCTATTGCATTTGAATCCTTTTGTCTATCTTGCAAGGTGACAATGTTTTAACCATGTTTGGTTTTATAACATCATGCATTGGTTAGTTGGAAAACATCGGTTCGCCGAACTATGCATATTTTCCAAATGTTAACATATTTTAGTATTCAATACGATGAAATCACATTCATTAATATCACCACAGATCCCATAGAAAAGCCTTTCAGTATTTTGAAACTGTCAACCTCAGTGCTGGGTATGAGTTTTCAAACTGCTAATTTTTGTTGAAAGCTTAAAATCAATCACTGGCAACAGATACAATTAGTTGTTTTCCTTAAAGTAAGAGGCTTACATTGTTCATTTTTGAGAAAGTATCTGCCAACACCCAAGTCTGAATAATCACAATCAGGATTGTTAGTTGGTCTTTCAAGTAAAAAAACTTTCCATGAAAAGAGCAGCTATTTCAGATCACAACTCAAACAATGGCACAAGAGCTTTCCCTTGAGATCAACATTGTACTTCTATATGCAGCAGAAGTGCTTTAAAACTTGGTAAGAGAGTAGATCTTAAAAGTCTCGTCATAAGAAAAAAAATTGTAGCTCTGTGTGGTGATGGATGTTACAACTTATCGTGGTGCTCATTTAGCAATATATAAAAATATTAAATCATTACTATGTTGTACATCTGAAACTAATATATTATATGTCACTATATCTCAACAACAACAACAATCACAAAAAGAAAAGCTTTAAGCGTAGGTCCCATTTCTTCACACAGAGTATTAAAAATACATGACTTAAGGCTTGAATTTTTTAAAATTAACATTTCTTTTGCTTCATGAAGAGCATCATTGAGTGAAGCTGTCATTCATGTTACTATTATCATCATTAGTATTTTTATTTCAAGTACACTATAAGCACATTGGGTGTCATTACCTTGATTTGTGCTTAAGTACTGTTTCTCCTGCTATAGCTTTGCACCATCAGTGTAAATGCCAACACTGTGGAAAAGACACTAACATCCTAGTATTGTTATGAAAATAGCTCTGAACTCATAGACTTCCTGAAAGTATCTCAAGGGTTCCCAGGGGTCTGGATATCACACTTTTAGAAACACTGATCTAGATCCTCAACTGGCTTTTTTTTTTTTCTTTTTTTTTTTGGTTTACATTTTTGACATATTATAGAAGCAGACTAGGTGAAAAAAATTGCGGGACATGAAATTTTAATTATTTTACAGTTTATAAGTTTTTACAAGAGTTTTTATGCTAAAAGAAATAGCAATATATTTCACACTGTACAAAAATAATTTCTAAAAGTCAAAAACAATTTGTTCTCCAATTTATGTTAGAAATGAGGATGAAAAACAGAATTCAAGATTTCTGGTACTTGCTTGTTCAACAAATATTTTAAAATACTATTATTAAGTTATACAGAAATGAGAAATGAGAAAATTTAGAAGTGATAAATATATATTGATATACTTTTGTTGTTGTTTTAAATTTTCTATTTAATAAATTTATACCCCCTTTGCCCATTTATCCTTATACAATTTTATTAAAAATTTTTAATAACTTAAAATCTATGTGTATGCTTCATAGAGCAAATTTCATTTGTCTATTTAAACGAATATTTATTTTGATTTTAGGTAGAAGAATCCTGGTATTAAATCAATTCTGTGAGCATGGCCAGTGCTGCTACAAAGTAAGTAGAAATGTTATATGAAATCCAGAGTCCTTGCTGCACAAAGTTCTCTGTCTTTTTCCCCCTCTTTCTTCCTTCCTCCCTCCTTTTCTTTATTTCCTGTCATCCAGTTGTTGTGGAAAGTTTGTTTTTTAAAAAAATTATCCACAGCGAACTTCCTTCAGTCTGAAAAAAAACAGGCATTACTTATGTTTCTATTTTCTTTTTTAAAGAAACAATCTATTCTTGCTAAAAATGTATCTCTTGGAATGAATCTGAAATAATTATCACACATCACTCTGTCCTTCCTTTTCATTTTTATTCTCCAGCTCAAGCATCTCTGTGAATCCCTTTCCACATAGAGGAAGGTTATTGGCAGGTCTATTCCGTATGGCAGTGCTACTACCAACGTAATGGACAGGTCAGTCCGCTCTTGTATTCTAGGAGGAGCGGGTAGCAGTTAAGAGCTCAGGCTCTGGAGTAAAGTGGCCTTGGGTCTCAATCCTGTATCTATTGACCTTGGTGAAGTTACTTAACCTCAAAAGCTTTGGTTTCTTCATCTGTAAAAATGGACCAACATTAATACCTACCACATGAAGTTTAACTGAGATAATACATGCATCGTACATAGCACAGTGACTGGCACATAGTTTAAGGTATGCTTGTTATTACTTATGAGTCTCAGCGTCCTCAGCATTCATGTTACATGACATACAAGGGTTCTGACAATAAATGCAAATTCCTTTCTGTATGGTTGACTTTTGTGCTGATAAAATTTCTGAAAACTATTGGTCCTTGTCAAAAAGCAAATCTATTGGTAGAAGGAGGAACACAAATTTATACACACGATGTAAAAAGAACACGCACTTTATGCTCTCTCTCACGTATTTGAGCTTTCTTTCAAGGATCTAATCTACAGAGTAGCAAAGTGGAACAATTTATTCTAATCCAATAATTTTTGTCTAATCCAATTTAAGTCTTTAGGCAACCTAATATTTTTTTGGTCTAAACCCCAGTATTTTGGTCTCCTCCTTCTCAACCTCCTTCTCTCCAACATGGTGTCTGTGTATACTGAAGGGGGCATCCTGTGGTGAAGGGAAAGAGATGGTCTCTAAGATGTTTTTTCAAGGCTGTGTACTGTCCTTTTGTCCCTATGGAAATGCCTCTTGTTTACCTATGACTACTGCTTGCCCTGTGAGAGGCTGAGGTTGTTGTCTGTTCTCTATAAATCCAGGGTCAGGGCCAAGGGCTCTTTGGTGATTAGCCTTAAGATCTCTGTGACATCCACTCAGTCCCTGGAACACTTTGCCCTTGCCACACTGACTGTCTGACTCTGAGCCAAGTCAGACTATGAGCTGACTTCTGTGTGCTATGTTGGGGTCAGGTGGGAACATCTATTTTAGGAGAACTCAGCGAAGACCCTTCTTCCGCCTAATCACACAATGATACAGCTTTTACTCGGTTGCCACCACCCACCCCTTCCCTACGTAAAGTAGGACAAAAGTGCTTGTGTGTTAGGCATTTCCCTAAATTGAATATTCTGAGATAGGAGGGCCGGACACATATATCTCACCTACTTTTGCCCGCTTTTCTTCACCCAGGCTGGAAGGGTGGGCTTCCCACCTCCTTTATGCCACGTCCTGGATTCTGTGAGCTGGTGCACCAGCCCTGCATCTCCACGTGCTTAAAGTGGGCTTAAAATGGTGTTTTGTGAGGTAGTCAACTTTTTCTCTCTTTGTCCTGACAGCCTGACTTTCAAGTCCACTTTCTCCCTTAAAGAGTTCAAAAAGTTAGCTCTGAGAGTCAAAGTTGAGCAATACTGACTTTGTTCTAGGCTCCTTTCTTCCCTAGAGCAATAAACCTCAGGCTCAAATTGGTGAAGAAAAGCTGAGAGGGGGAAATTAAGAACACTGTTTTAATATTCACAACATAAGATCCGCTGTTATGTTAATTTACCAATGTTTGTCTAACTACAAAACCCATGCTTTTTCCAATGCACACTTTTGGCAATGGGTAAGTCCATGGTCTTTTAGGGCAAGACAGAAGAAAATCAGAAATCAGAGGATATAAAGAGACTTGAAGTAGTTGGAGTTTGGAAACAGGCAGTGAGGAAGGAGAGAGACAGACATATTTAAGATTCTCTGGAGCGCACATGCCAAGTATTATTGCTGTAGAAATGGAAGTACGCTGGATGATTTTATGATGTTGCCTTCAACTTACATACCCTCATTTTAAAGAGCTATTAGTGAAATGATTACTTGGAGTCCAACACAGATTGTTCTCATCCAATTGTATATCCAAAATAATTAGGCTATAATCTAAAATATTGTTGTTATTAGGTAGCATTTCTTTAACACTTCAATGTTTGTTTTGAGATCACCTAAAATGAATTAAGACACTGGAGTCCGTCTGTCCGGGTTTGAGTCCTGGACCACACTCACAGCGCATGTGAGAATTTCAGTTTTCTCATCTATAAAATGAGGATTATTATAGTCAACATTTATTGAGTGTTTTTGTACACCAGGCACTCTTCTAAGCACTTGTACATTAACTTATGTAATCGATAAATAACCTCAGGATGTGTTACTGTCATCTTGGAGATAACACAACTGTGTCTGAGAATTAAGTTATTTGTTCATGATCATATAGTTAGTTAGAGGTGAAAGTGGGATTAGAACCCAGGCAGTGTGGCTCTAGATCTGAATGATAACAGCTAACACTTTTTTATATATTCTATGCCAGGGCTGAACTAAGCACCCTATGTGCTATAAGAGAGAAACTCTTTTTTTCTCATTCTATAGATTAGAAAACCGAGCATGGCGAGGTTAAGTATTTTGCTCAAGCTGACGCTACTAGTAAATGTGGAGCCACATTTGGCTCCAGAGTTTGTGCTGTCTACCTTCCTGCTGAACAGTCTCAAAGGAATTTCATGAGAAATAACTGAGCAAATCTATGTGCAATGCTTAGCACAGCACTTGGCACAGAGAAAATGCTAGCTAAAAATTAATTATTAGTAACCAGGAAACCCTATAAATTGGCAAATATGATGGAGATCCCTTAAGAATGGAGTGTTCTGTACAGGCAAACCTTTTGTTATATGTGTTATTCTTGTACCTATCCCCATTATTTGGTTTTATATAATTTCATTCATTCATTCATTCAACCAGTCAATCTTGCCTCATGTTACTGTAATGTGCCAACACTGTGCAAGGTGCTCTGGTACGTGATGGGCAGATACCTTTGAAAAAAGGCTCATAGACTTGTTGTACTGAAGTTAAAGATGCACTAAACAACTTTTGTAAAAATTCCATACTAGCGGTAGGGCTTCTCTAACTAGCTAATTTCAATTGTTTGGAAGAAATGCATCCTGGGCTTGGGTGATACCTACCAACACTGTGCCATTTAGCTCCTTCAAGCTAAGTTTTTGCACACCTGTCTTGTAACATTTTCACATGCATAACTTTGATGTGCTTTATCTCTTAATCTGGAAGCTGTGTGCCAAAACTCTATAGCTTTTCACTTAATGTCTTCCTCTGTGTTATTTCCTTAAATATTTTAAAAACACAGCCTCTGTTCTAAATGCCATTTTGCTTCTGCTAAGGGGAGAGAGTCTGGATAGCCTAAAAACACAGGTTTCAGAATCAGAGCATTAGTTCAAAGCCAATTCTCTTGGCTCTTTGAGCTCTACCATGTTATTTAACCACGTTGAACCTCAGCTTCCTCATTTCTGACTGGGGATAATAATTTCTATCCCGCAGGATTTCTGGGTGATTAAGTAATGAAGGCAAAACCTTCAAAACCTCCTTGTTCCTCTAAGACACTCTATTTATGCATTATATTTCTACTGCATTATTATTATTCTAATGTTAAGAAAGTATACGTTCATCTTTTTTTAGTTTGGAGTCATAAACAGTTGGTCATTACTCTTCTAAAATCCATTTGCTTTTGTATGAGTAAATCCTGTTTCTTCTTTTTCTTCCAGTTTTTCCATAGTGATGATAGTGATAGAAATGGAGTGATGCAATGCAATTTTAGGCTGATGCAGATATGTTAGGGAGAATAAATTCTTATCATTATGGGTACCAACATAGTAGATTAGATAGGGTGACGAGGAAAGAAAGTGACCCAAGTAGAATTTTAACTCGATAAAAAGAGGAAAGGTAAGAAAAAAAAACCGATTTCAAAACTGATATGAATAAAGAGAAGAATCAAAACAATGAGATCTGCCAGTGACTTTTGCAAGCCAACATTTGAAATGTTAAAACAATTGAATCTTAGAATTTGAGAGGCTCTTAAAAGCCACAGGGGGTCTAGTATCTGCCGCAGGAATCCTTCCACAGCATCTCCGCGGGATGGTCACCCAGCCTTGCTTGCTGGAGAGAGAAGGGGCTTTTGTCTTTGTGAAGAATTATAAGGCAGTTCTTATGGCTACAAAGTGCTCTGTTAGTCTGATTGAGATGCCCTTTCACAAAAAATACCAATCTCAGAAAGATCACATAATTATCTCTTATAGGAAAGTCCTTCAAATATTCAAAGATAGCACTTTCTTCAAATTAAACAACCTCTTCTCTCTTAATTGTTCTCTACTGGTTGCCAATGTTCCCCTCAGAATGTAGAGCACAGAACAGGCATGATTAACAAGTATTTTTTCCTACAGATTGTTGTTAAGCCAGATCTATCCACTACTGCCATGTGGATTATTTTTATCAACTGAAAGAAGATTTTAGTAATACCTGAATCAGGATTTAAACTGACACCCAAATGGTTTCAAAGGTATGGTTTTACTAGCACCATATTACTCTACTATAGCCTCCATTCTAGGCACAAGAAGCTGATTTTTTCCAAATACCCCACGTTTCTCCCATTACCATAATTCTCCACAAGCTGTCACTTCCGCCTGTAATGCTTCTCATTGCGGTTCCTGTAAATTTTCACTCAGCTGTCCATAATCAGAAGAACTCCACCTTTTTTTTTTTTTTTTTTTTTTGCGGTTCGCGGGCCTCTCACTGTTGTGGCCTCTCGCGTTGCGGCGCACAGGCTCCGGACGCGCATGCTCAGCGGCCATGGCTCAGGGGCCCAGCCGCTCCGCGGCACGTGGGATCTTCCCGGACCGGGGCACCAACCCGTGTCCCCTGCATCGGCAGGCGGACTCTCAACCACTGTGCTACCAGGTAAGCCCAGAACTCCACCTTTTGATCCTCAGGCCTGACCCTGCCACCCAAGACAGACAGTTCTTTCTTCACAATCTCATACAACAGACTTCTTCTATGTTTATTGAGAAGAAAATGGAGGCAGGGATCCAGGTTTTTGTCATTTTAAAATCAGCTTGATTAAAAAAATTTTTTATTGTTTTTAATTTTTATTGAAATGTAGTTGATTTACAATGTTGTGTTAGTTTCAGGTATACAGCAAAGTGATTCAGTTTCTTATATGTATACATATATATTCTTTTTTAGATTCTTTTCAATTATAGGTTATTACAAGATATGGAGTATAATTCCCTGTGCTGTACAGGAGGTGCTTGTTGTTTACCTATTTTATATATAGTCGTGTGTATCTGTTAATCCCAAACTCCTAATTTATCCCTCTCCCACTTTCCCCTTTGGTAACCATAAGTTTGTCTTCTATGACTGTGAGTCTGTTTCTGTTTTATAAATAAGTTCATTTGTATTATTTTTTTAGACTCCACATATAAGTGATATTATATGATATTTGTCTTTGTCTGACTTAGTATGATAATCTCTAGATCCATCCATGTTGCTACAAATGGCATTATTTCCTCCTTTTTATGGCTGAGTAATATTCCACTTCGTATATAGACCACATTTTATTTATCCATTCATCTGTCAATGGACACTTATGTTGCTTCCATGTCTTGGCTATTGTAAATAGTGCTACTATGAACATTGGGGTGCATGTGTCTTTTCAAATTACAGTTTTCTCTGAATATATTCCCAAGAGTGGGATTGCTGGGTCATATGGTAGTTCTATTTTTAGTTTCTTAAGGAACCTTCATACTGTTCTCCATAGTGGCTGCACCAGTGTACATTCCCACCAACAGTGTAGGAGGGTTCCTTTTTCTTCACACCCTCTCCAGCATTTATTATTTGTAGACTTTTTAATGATGGTCATTCTGACTGAGCTTGATTTTATTCAAAGTAAACTCACAGAGGATTAACTATGTCTGCAATGCCTTTGAAACAAGAATATTTGAATCAAATATTTTTTCAGAATTTACTTATTTAAGATAGAGCTGGAAATATTTCAGGAACAGATATTTAGAGGTCTTTAATCAAGAAATCCTATAAATCTCTCAAAACATTGTAGTTTTCTAAAAGTTTTCAATAAAATTCAAATTTATCTTTTAAATCATAGAAGCAAAGAAAATAGGTTACTTTTAGTGTTACGTGCTTCTGAACAATTTTAAGAGAATATTTTTAAGTAAGGAAACATTTTAGAAATGGATTTTTCACTTTTTAAAACATCAGGTAGCTTGCTTTTCATCAAGTCATATTTTATTTTGTATTTTCTTATTGTATATTAATCACAGAAATGAGTGTTTTACTTAATATTATTTAGCAGACACATTTATAAAAACTAACTAATATCTTACTTCTGCTGAGAATTTCCCTGAGCATTTTGTTGTTTCTGAGTTTTAAGGATAGTAAGACTGCCTGATACCTAATGACTAAGGGGATTAATTCACATTATATTTAGAAACAACCTCCCACATGTTACTACATCCAAGTGTTAGCCAACAGTTTTAGCTTGAGCAAAAACAGCTTTATTTTCTTTACCTGATACCCACAAACCCTGCCTAGATTTTTTATTTTTGTTTTTAATCACCATTTTATTTTGAACAATGCTACTGTGAGTCTATTTTTCTCATTTATGCTAATAGCGTGATTTACCTTAACACATTAATGAAACTCTGTTCGTTTCAAGATTTTTACTTTCTGAAGAATATAAATCAATAAAGTCTGCAGAGTTCAAGGAGGAGGTCTTGATGTAGTTGAATATAAAAAAATCCAATATATTTAATCGCAGCATGTATTGGAGTAATGGGACAGAAGTCATTTATAAATAGGTAGCTGTTATAGTAATTTACCCTTCAGCACGCATTTATCAGCCACAGGAGAGAATCAAAAAGTTCTTTTGAAGCACTTGAATTTCCTGTCCTTATTCTTAAAGTTGCTTTGAAATTTGAGAGAGAGAAGCATTGCAGCTGTTGGCCAAAGAGCTACCAAATAGGACATATGTTTAAAGCAGAGAATGGTGCTAGATTCTTATTGAAAAGGACACACAGGGCCTGATAGTGTCATAAATAACTAACAACAACAAAAAACAGAGATTGTTGAGTGACTTTTAGACTTGGGAAATTAAAGAATCAGAGAATCTTTTTAAAATGAGGGAAGGGGAACTTTCTTTGCGTTTATTAAGATTATCTGAGATATCAAATGCATTTCAGACAGATGGTATAAAGTAATGTCTGGGTCAGGTGGGGACAGTGGCCTTCTGGAGTGCATATACCTAGCCACAGAAGGGGCTTCCATTCAGTACCAGTGTCTTGTTACTCTAAGGGAATGCAGGCCTTGCACACATCGTGGGATTTCTTAAGAGAAGACAGTAATCTGGATTTTAAGGTGAAAGTTTCCGGGTCACTCTGCACAACTGCACAAATTGTGAGCACAGAGTATGCACTGTGTATGTAGCGTGCCTAGTTGTGAACCAAACAAAAGACTGCGCAAAGGGTAAGTTGGCAGGCAGTTCGCAGCCTCTTGTTCAGACTGTTAGAAAAGCCTTTTATTGAACTGAGTTCTATTTTTCAGTAGCTTCGGCCCCTTGGATCTTAGGGTCTTGTGAACAAATGTAACTCTTTACACATGCACACAAAAGTATTTAAAATATTTGAAGCCAGTTGTCATATTTCTTCACCTAAATTTAGGGACTGGTAAGCCAAAGAGATAAACTGTTTGTTATGAGTGAGTGACGGCGCGTGTAGGCCGGTCTCTCCTTTTCTCTCCTCCCTCATCTGATTGCTAACCAGCACTTTAGTAATGCATCTGGGATCTTTGCCTGAAATCAAATCAACATGACTGGTCTATTGTTTGGAGGCTCTGTCAATCTCTGGCCTACCCAGAGGGGAGTTCTAAGGTCTGCCACCCGCGGGGTCCTTCCTGCCAAGTCCCTGAACCCGTGAGAGCATGGCTGGCAGGGGATTTGGTGAGTGGGATCCTAAAATAGTCCATTGTGTCCACACCTGATGTTGAGGGAATTTAGCCCCTGGGTGACTTTATGAGCTTTAGACTATATCCTCTCTCACTAATTCCCTCTGTGTGTGGCTGGTCTCTTTTAGACTAAAAAGGTCATGCTTAAAAGCCAGTGGTGCAGACCATGTACTGAGCTTGCCCTGTGTACAGTTCCAAGCACTGCTTTGTGTATATTGTCATTACATGTTCGCAGACACTCTGTGAGGTATTAGCTTTCTTTATTAGAGACAAGGAAGGAAACTGAGCACAAGAGACCCAACCAGGACTACACAGTTAATCAGTAGTGAAGTAGGGGTGCAAACCCAGGAGTTTGGCTTCAGGATGTTTACATCTTTCTTCCTATGGCTCAGCCTAGGTCCCTGGGTCTTCACTACCAGTTACAGTGCCTTCACAGGCTGGAACTGGACTGTGGATAATGCCCACTTTTGTAGAGACCGTGATCTACTCTCTGCCCTGTGTCTGGCCCACAGGCAGCGTGACCTCCCCGTGTGCTTCATGCCATCTCTATAGCAGCTTGCAAAGACAGTGGCAAATGCTCTTGGGTGTCCATGTAATGGCCAAGGAGGTCTTGTTGCTTGTTGCTGACCTACCTTGCTCTCCTCCTCTTTTCATCCCATGTTACCTCTAGGCTCTGAAATCACCATCTGCCCTGACTGTACAATTTGGTGTTTGTACTTGGTCTTCTCTACATTTGAACCTTGACCTGATTTGACTTGACTTTCTAGCATTTAATGCCTCACGCTGGCCTGGCCCTGCTAAACTTCAAACCGACATGGGTTTGCATTTGGATTCTACAATTTCGTGGCTGTAAGATTTTGAGCAAGTTAAATATCTCTTTGAGGTCTGCCTTTAGCAAAATGGAGAAATTATACTTTACTTATTGAGTTACGAGAATTAACAAGCAACATATATAAAATGTCTAGTACAGTATATAACACAAAAGTGTTCAAATGATACTTATTATGACAGTCATCATTGGGAAGTAGGAACTGAGTAATTCCTAACCAGGCCTTTAAAATCTCAACTAAGCCTCAGATAGTTGCCCAGGATAAGGTGAAAGTACTTGTTGCAATCTTTGAATAGTTGGCAGCTTCACGTTTAGAAAACTAGGCCCTAAGATGTCCTTATCTATGATAAGATATGAATTTATCAAGAATGATCAATCACAATGATATTTTATAGTATATGCAATGAAGGAAACATGTAATAATTTTATTATGCATTCATTTAATTAAGCTACTATTTTATTAAAAATATGACAGGATTATGTTTATGATTATCTGATTTTTTTTTTCAGCTTTGTTCTACAATCCATCCTCTGTTAAGTACTATCTTTTGGGGGTTCAGATGAACTCCACTTAAAAAAAAGTAACCCATTTATTGCTTTTTGATCATGAAGAAATATTTGGAAAATATAGAAATGTATAGAAACGAAAATTAAAATTACCCATAATTTTTTTAATAAACCAGAAATAAATGCAGATAACACTTTGGTGTGTATCCTTCTAGTCTTTCTACTTTGTAAATATATAGTAAATAGAGATACAGTAATAAGAAATAAAAATAAGAATTTCCCAAGTCATTAAATCATCCTTGAAAAACAGATTTCAAGTGCTGGTATATGAATACCGTCCTGTGGGTATATGGCTGTATGATAACAATTAACAAGTTATCTGATAAAATTACAATTTTTACTGCTATAAAATTAATATCTTTAAAGGATATGGCTTTCTATTTTTCCTTTCAGCATCTGAATCCTCTTTCTATGTTCAGGACTCATCCTCACCCCCAACTATAGAAGCTGAAAGAGATGCCAGATACTTGATTTGCCAGCCTCCCTTGCAGCTAGAGTGTGGGCTCTCCTAGACCTTGCAGAGAAGGGTAGGGGGTTGAAGAAGTGGGGCTTTGCAGAATGCATGTGCTGAGAAGGGCGGCAGCCAGAAGAGTGCGCAGTGGTGCCAGGAGCAGCCTCAGGGATGCTTGCAAGGAAGTCACTGAGTTTAAAAGTATGAACATTTCAAGTCTCTTTATTTAAACATCCTCTTAGAAAGCTAATTTAACTTACATTCCTGTAGCCTTGAACATAACGATTCTCAGTCGTTCACTTCTAAAACGTGTGTTTGCATTACACACATTATCTCAAAAGTTATTGTTAAAAAAAAAAAAGTTATTGTTAAATAGGGCGAAGACGTCAGTATAATGTGGAATTTGGTTTGGGCATAAGCAATTTCGCTGCAGTTGCCAACAAGTAACAAAAACTGAGTGCAAGTTGTAGTAACACAGGAGAGGCAGCAAAAGCAACAGAAGAATATAATGCTGTGTGTGGGACCCCTTCACCTCCTGGGTAGAATCGATTGGGCCACTTGCTCGGTCTTGGAGGTGTGTGATGCTTGATTCTCCCATATTGTTTTATAGTTTTTGTCCTTGTCTCCATGATTTGACTGTCTAATCCTTCTTTACATACTTTTCATTAAGCCAGCTTTCACTTTTTTTAAATGAGAAAATCCTGTATTTACTGTAGCACAATATTTCTTTAGTGTTGTAGCTTTTTGTTTGTTTTAATTAGGATTGTTATTGTTTCTGTTAGTGCTCTGGTTACAACATTACACAGGTTTCGCGTGGCCTTCCCTAGCCCTATTTTTTTCTGTGAACTGGCATTTTTAGAGTGCAGTTCAGCAAAAGGAAGTTTCTTAGCAATGCTACATAGCATTCTGGGCTATAGCAGAAGCAAGGGCAGTTCCTTCTCTTGCCCCGTCATATCAAACCCAGAGAGACTTGTTAAACATACAGATTTCAGAATCTACCTCAGATGTGATTCAGAATCTCCGGGGGGGATGGCTCTGGCAGTCTGTTAATATGTGTCCCAAGTGATTCTTATGTTATACAAGTTAGGGAAAACTCTTTGCCCTAAGGTGGCACCAAACAGTCATGCTTCCCCCTCCCCAACATTAACGGGTATTGCCTTCAATTAAAAGAGCCTTTGAAAAATAATTAATTACAACTATACCACCTTTGTGACTTAAAGTGTTCTGGTCCATAGGATCCTCCACTCTGTCTGGTTTTATTTGCAACGGTCCTGTTAAGGCAAGTCTTCTCAGACTTCATTTCATCCACTCACACCAACAATGAACCCCAGCAGCCTGCACAAAGACCTGCTCTATTTCTATTTTAATACATGAACTATCAAGTATGATGTAATAACAAAAGTTTTCTCTTTAAATGATACAGACAGGCTAAGTGAATTTTTATACAGCTTTACAAATACTAAGAGCAAATCTTGTGACAGGCTAAGTGAATTTTTATACAGCTTTACAAATACTAAGAGCAAATCTTGTGAAGATGGGGCTGAGATGAACGGCAGGATAAAGATGGTGGGGGAAAGGGTGCTTTGTCAATAGAAGCTTTACACGCATTTAAACAGAAAAGCGCTTTACATTTAGAGGCTGTTTCTGTTTGTTTGTTTAACAGTTTTGGGTTTGCTTTCTTGGTCTAGTCTTGAATATTTTAAAGAGGGAACTTTATTTTGTTTACTTTTCCCGTTTGAGCTAAAGTGTAGAAAAGACACATTATAAGACTGTCGTAAAAGATTTGTTGTAAACTGTGTAATTTGTTGTAATACTCTGTAAACTCAGAGTAATAAAGATAAACCAACTCATAATGGCAATGCTTAAATTCCAGAAATTTTCTTCCATAACAGCCTTGTTCATGATTCTTCTAGTTACACCTCTGAAGCCAGAAATCCCATAGTTTACATCAACATTCAATTGGACTTGTTACTTTCTCTGCTTATTAAAGAGAAACCCAATATATCCCAGCCTATAAGCAATAAGAAATAGTTGTTTTATAGTAATAACATTCCACTCCTTCCAGTTATTTACATGTGGGTAGGTAGGACGATTTGAATGCACAGCAGTCAGTTTGGGTTGATTATCATGAAGAACCGAAGCAATAATTTTCAGGGCTTTGCATCAAGAGCAGCTTTGAATGTGGGCTCCCGGAGTGCACACCAATATGTTTGTAACTCCAGCAGTAAAGTATTCTTCGTCCCCATGTGAACTGGAAGAGGCCATCTGGGAGGGTGCTGTACACAATAGTATGTTATTTGGGGCCTTTACTTAAACTGGGCCCCTTCACAACTGGAGAACTGATTATAAAAAAAGCAGTTTTCTCATGGTCTGGTTGTTTTTCATCATATCTAAAATCCTAGTGTGGAAGTCTAGGGCATGCCAAAGTTTCAAGCGCTAGCACTGCCATTTAGGGAGTTCGCTTATGCCATTTTTAGTGAGTCAGGTCAGAATTTTCCAGCTGTCCTCTCCACCTACTACAAATACATGAAACCCTAGCAGAGCCCTTTTCACTGGTAAACACTTTCTTTGCTTAATTATAGATACATAATATATTAGTTCAATTTCAGTTTGGTATATCAAAATAATTCCACGAGTCTGATAACACTATATTTTAAGTTACCCTCAGAGACTGAGGTAGAGTTAAGATCAACAGGAAATTTGATCATTTAGAGTTTAAAAGAGTCTTAGATTTCTCTCTTTTCCATCACTTCAACCGAACTTTTATTTCTTAGTTCCACCTTTCTACATGCACCCTCAAAGTATTAGTTGTTGTAACGGATCCCGTACCATAGTGTACCATCCAGGTCTGGGTCGCTCATTCCCCCAGCTGCTGGGAGTGTTGGTGCTTGACAGCTTTCAGCTGACCCCTCTCCATGCATTGTCCTCACCCAAAGCCACGCCCCTTCATGGAGGCAGCCATTCCAAAAACAGGTCACAGTCCTAAATTCAGTTTTCAGAACAAAGGCAATTTCCAATCTAGAACCCATTTACTGAATGAGAGTTCAAAATTCCTGGAGAAAAAAATGCCAGTAATTCCATGCCAAGTATATACAACGATGATGACCCCCCACCACCCATCCTCCCTTATTCTTTCCCTAAAATGACCTACAGCCATTTACTTGGATATTTGTACAACAGAAAATGGAGACTACATCATTTCAAGGTGTGTCAGATGTGAGGTCTGAGTTGACATTGATGACCCGGAACTTAAGCACCACCATGACTTCCAAGTAATAAACGGAGTCCTGGTCCAGATCCAGCTCACGGTGTACCTGTTGGACTCATGGATGTAGCCAGTGGTCATTTCCCTGGTCTCCAACTGTCGAATTCCAATAGACCCATTTGGTAGTTGGCAGAATATATTGGTGCCTTGGCCTGTAAGGTAAGAGCTACCATTGTGGGAACAGCCAGGAGTAAATAGACAAGTGTAACAACCAAGGCCTAAGGACATGGTGACCAGGGTAGGCCTCTTAACCATGGGGGTCTGGGTCAGCCCTCTAGCAAGTCAGCTGACCAGCAGAGCTGATAACAGAGAAAGCGGGGAATCTAGAATGGTGGCAGACAAGGAAATGATACTCCACTGTGGCTTTGAGACCACCTGCAGCGGCAGGGCTGTAGTTTTGTTCCACTCACCTTTGTCAGTTTCCCTAGGAAAACGGACCAAACAGAATCCTGCGAGAGCAGGACCCAGAATTTACTATATGACACACATGAATCTGAGTGGCATGAGGGCAGGTGGTAGATGCTGCAGTGTGCCACTCCGACCCCCTCTTCACATCTGAGGCCGGCATCTTCCAGACCACTGGGAATGTTACCACGTCAAGAATTGCCTCAGCTGACGAGTGCTGCCTGGTCCAAAGTCACACGCACCCCTGTCCTCAGCAGCCTGTTTCTAATGCCTGGTCAGTGAGGGTGGGGATAAAGGCAAACCCTGTTGCCCCTGGGGAAATAACTCTGAAGGGCATCCTAACTCTGGAGCTCCCTGGGAGTCCCTAAGCTCAGGGTGCCACGCCTGTAACACAACCCATAGGCATCCGTTGGGTCCAACACTGTTGCTCCTGTGGGCCTTGGCAGGGATGAGGGGACTGATGCAAACATGCTGATGGACATGCTTCTTCAGTAATCAAATCCTTTGTCTCTCTCCCGGGGGTCTTCTACAAGTATCCGTGAAACTGTGGCAGGCTCACGTGTTACCTCTAAAGTACGGTAAATCTTAGACCCTTTAGAGTTCTTTACTTCATTTTACAACTTGGCTGTGTCGCTGCTGCTGTTACTTCCTTCACACTCCACAGTGCCTGTTACAGCAAGTTCTACTTGATTTACGTGGTAGCTGCCTAGAGAATTCTCTGAAACACAGTAACAGTTGTTTGTGCTGTTGCCGATAGAACGTTGCAAAGTGGTGTTTTAACTCCCTTCAAATGGTTTTAGTCTGGATGTTAGCCCTGAAAAAGGTTGAAAAAACTTCCTTCGTTCTTTCCCAGCAAAGTCAAACTTGAGCTATAATTTGGTTTTTGATTTGAGATTGGATTTGTCCGCCTTTGCATCTCTTTCAGCACGATTTGAGTGGATTAAAGGCTTTTTTAATATTTGCAAATCATTAACTAATATTATTACGTAAATAACTTGACCTAGTTATCAGTTCTGGAAATAAGATCAAAACTTAGTTATCCAGATGGTCCAGTTCCTCAGCAGCCTCTTTCAAGTAGTCTGCATTCTTCGGCATGCTCTGTCGTAATTTTTCACATATTGTGTGTTCAAGCAGTAAACATCATTTTATATTATTCTCTGCAAAAGTAAATGTGTCACAAGATTAATAATATATAGCCCACGGCCAAATGGTAAGGGTTTTTGCATTTTATGCTGTTTTTCATGAATTACTCCATGGTTTCCCTCTATGGTGAGAATAATTGAAGGCTGGCTGTGATAATTGTTGCAGTTTGCTCAAATTATTCATTCTAGGAAAAATTAATGGCCCAGATAAATCCTCAGATTTTCCTGTCTCTTAGAGCTGATTTAGTGAATATTTACTGGTTGTAAGTATAGAAAGTTCTTAAGTAGAGATATAGTTTGAACTTTGCTTAAATTTTTAAACTGCCCATAGCCTTTTAAAATTTTAAGATATTTTATTTACTATTAAGTAAATACAAAAAGAGATGTATGAAATACATGTAAAGCGTAAGGAGCCAGGATTCAACAATATATGCATGCCTACCTCCAAATTTAAAAAATAAAGATCGCTACTATCACCTCTGATGTTTTTTTCTGACTGCCTCATTATTTCCACCTATTTTCCTGTCCCTTCAGATGTATCCACTCCTTGAAATTTGTGCTTATAAATCCCTGGATTTTTTTTTTTTTTTTTTTTTTGCGGTACGCGGGCCTCTCACTGTCGTGGCCTCTCCCGTTGCGGAGCACAGGCTCCGGACGCACAGGCCCAGCGGCCGTGGCTCACGGGCCCAGAGCGGCCATGGCTCACGGGCCCAGCCGCTCCGCGGCATGTGGGATCTTCCCGGGCCGGGGCACGAACCCGCGTCCCCTGCATCGGCAGGCGGACTCTCAACCACTGCGCCACCAGGGAAGCCCCTTGGATTTTTTAAATAGATAAACCACATATACTGGTATCTGTAAATATTTTAGTTTTCTGTTTTCAATCATTACATAAATGTAAAAAAATAGCCTATTAATTCTTTTATGACTTCTTTTTGCATTCTGTATTATATCCTAAAGATTCATCCAGGTCTTTTATAATTTAGATTCCATTCATTTTCATTGTTGTTTAGCATTCAATTTATGACTATAGCACAATCCATTTATCCATTCTACAGGTGATGGACATTTGTGTTGTTTCCACACCACTCTTCTAAACAGTGTGATGCTGAACTGTCCGTCTCCTGGCACATGGGTGCAAGAATCCAAGGCAGTAGTCTTAAAACTGGGAAATTAGTACAGGGGTAAACAAATGTTTTCCCTGAGGTATGTGCAGCACACAGTTTTAGGGGGACCAATTTCCAAACCCTTTGCTTCTATGTGTACTCTTTCCTAAAATTGATCTCCCTGAGAACTTACCTGAAATGCAGGTCTGACTTGCTCACTTCCCCTGTAACCGTCTTTTTCCCTCACTTCACGAAGGACATGCCTTTAACTATTGGTCCATCTTACTACAATGCTTTATTCAGGGATATAATAACCTTTAGGGTACCAAACAACAGGACTGGTTGAACTATTGCTCTAGGATAGTGTCGAGAAGGCTCATTATTTGAGCGTCTGCTGTTACGAGTGAAATTGTGTACCCCCCACATCCATATGTTGAAGTCCTGATACCCTGTACCTCAGCATAAGTAGCTCAAATATTGATTACAGTTTGGTTTTGTAATAGGCAAATTTTCTGTATTACCATCTACTTATTGATACTAATACATTTTCTCAGAGCTTACATTTATAGAGACAAAACATAGGAAATGATGCTTAATCCTCTAATTCTAGCAAAAACAATACCTATAAATTAATTCACGACTTTAAAAGAATCATTTCACTTGTAAGTCAGAACCACAATGGGATACCACCTCACACCAGTCAGAATGGCCATATTCAAAAAGAACACAAATAACGAACGTTGGTGAGGATGCGGTAACAAGTGTTCCCACTTTGTGCACCGTTGGTGGGGATGTAAATTGGTGTATCCACTGTGGAAAACAGTATGGAAGTTTCTCAAAAAACTTAAAACTACCGTATGACCTAGTAGTTCCACTTCTGGGTAGATATCCAAACAAAACAAGAACATTGATTCAAAAAGATACAAGGTACATGCACCCCAGTGTTCATAGCAGCACTATTTACAATAGCCAAGATATGAAAGCAACCTAAGTGTCCATCAACAGATGAATGGATAAGAAAGATGTAATATATATATCTAGAAATCCAACAGTAGGGAACGATTAGGCTAATTATGGTAACTCAACTAGATGGAATATTACTTAGTCATCAAAAATGGTCATTATACAATGATCATTCTTTCTAACAAGGAAAATGTTTATAATAAAAGATTGAGCACCAAAACAATAAAAATTCCAAGTTCAAGGTGAAAAAAAGAATTATTTCACTGAGAGAGATTATTTTTTGCTTATTAGTATTTAGATAATTCAAAAATATATTTAATGTTGCTTTGATTATTGTGTACTATTATTTATAAGGTTAACTCAATAAAAAATTAACAACGAAAGACATGATGACAGGAAATTTAAAAAATTGTCATTTAAATTTACAATCTTGTTTTTACTGTGAGAAGAAATATTAATAGAAGACTTTCAAGTCTAAAATATATGAAGGTAAAGTTCAGTTTAAAAAGTAAACTTTAAGAAGATACAGGAAAAAAGAAAAAGTAACACTGAAAAACTTTATTCTGTTGACGTACCTAATTTAGCATTTTCTAAGTAGTTGTTGGTGAGTTTTAAATTACCATGCTATTTACATTCCATTGGAAACATTTAACGAGGTGATGTAATCGTTTCATTTAAAAAGATCATATTCACCACATACTGAAGAGATATTATTTTCAACTTTTTAAACTTAGGCTGAAAATTTTGGATGGCAATTTTAAAAATATGGCAGAGGGTGTACTTTTGCAAAATTCTCTTAGATGTGCAACAGGCAAAAAAGTTTGAAGAACATTGGTCTGATTTCATAAAATATGCTTATCTTCAACTTTACAAATAATGCCAGGCTGCATAGATACACATATTGGCATGTTGGAATAATTTTTCTTTTTTCTGTATCCTCACCAGGATTTGGAATTTTCAGATTTTAACACCCCCCCCTCCTTTTCTTAAACCCATATGGATGTGTATACACTGGTTTCTCATTGTGCTTTTAATTTGGATTTCCCTGGTTAATAATTAGACTGAGCATCTTTTCATATGTTTCTCACCATATGGGTTTCCTTTTCTGTAGAGTGCCTATTCAAGCTTTTGCCCATTTTTTTTTCCTTTGAGTAGTTTGTGTTTTTCGAATTGCTTTGAACTAATTCTTAACATATTCTGGTTACTAACTCTTTTTCAGTTATATGTATAGAAGATACCTTCAGTTCATGAGTTGTATTTTTATTCTTTATAGTGTTACGTGATAGAAAAAAAGTTTGAGTGATTTCTTTGCATCTTAAGAAATTTTTCTACTTCAAAATCATAAAAATTATATTGTCAGCTAAAACTTTCCCTTTCACATTTAATTCTTTAATCAGTCTGGAATTGTATGCATTCAATTTCATTTTTTAATGTAGATAATTATTATAGCTCCAATTATTGGAAAACACTATCATTTATTTATTTTTTATTTATTTATTTTTTGGCTGCATTGGGTCTTTGTTGCCGCGCGGGCTTTCTCTAGTTGTGGCGAGCGGCAGCTACTCTTCTTTGCGGTGCACGGACTTCTCATTGCGGTGGCTTCTCTTGCTGTGGAGCACGAACTCTAGGCGCGCGGGCTTCAGTAGTTGTGGCACGTGGGCTCAGTAGTTGTGGCTCATGGGCTCTAGAGCGCAGACTCAGTAGTTGTGGCGCATGGGCTTAGCTGCTCTGCAGCATGTGGGATCTTCCTGGACCAGGGATGGAACCCATGTCCCCTGCATTGGCAGGTGAATTCTTAACCACTGCACCACCAGGGAAGTCCCCTCCATCATTTATTTTCTCATTGCTCTAAAGTGCCAACCCTGCTATAAATCAGCTTTCCGTTTACATATGTATAGGCCTGTGTCTGGGCTCTCTATTGTTTTATAGAATAACTTGTCACTCCCCGTGTAGCAGAAACTATGTTTTCAGTTCATCAAGCCCATTTACTTCTGGGCACACTGTGCTACCATATTTCCCAGCCCCTCTTACAATTGAATGCAGCCATGTGACTGAGTTCTACAGGGGATGTAGACAGAAGTTATGTACATCACTTCCACCACTAGCCCCCAAGTTTCCCATGAGATCCTTCATAGTCTCTCTCATCTCTTGCATGTGGCAGGTGTGGAGGACCCAATGGAGTATTGCGAGTCTATAATCAATGGCACAGTCTAGGCAGGAGTCCGGGGTTCTGAAAATCTGCATGATTCTCCTCCCAGCTCGTCACCGTGTATCTCTCCCTCCTCATCTGCCGCCGATGTGCCTTGGACTTTTGTTTTTATTCTCACTTGTTTAAACTGATATAGGTAATAGGGACCTGAGTGCAATAGACTTGATTTTTATACTTGTACATCCTTCCAGTATGCATGTGGGAAAACTGTGAATAGTGCGGCATGATGCTGACTCCATGAGGATATAGATTACATCACTGGCAAAATAGAATCAGGATATTGAATCCATTTCCATAAAATTATACTATCTTTCTATTAATAAGAGGAAAATAAGACATCTGATCTTTCAGGAGGCTATCACACACTCTAGCTAACAGTTTATTCCCCATTGAGATAGATAAGGGAGAGATCACACCTTTTTTTGAAGGTACATGAGAAAGTAACTAGGTCAACTACAAAAGGTAGGTGTGAAGGTGCCAGGATTGAAATGCATATTTTTTAAATATTTGGAAACTTTTTAAATTCTGAGCACAGCTCTGCTCCAATGAATGGTGAATACTGTCAATAGTTGCCTACTTTTTTTCTACCTGGAAAGAAATCACATTAAGAATTTTTTCTTTGAATTTAAGGGCAAATGTTTGACATCATTTTTACAGTCCTTTGGTGATGTGCGTAAGATGTCTGTGTTGCCTTCATGCATTTGGAGAAAGCATAGTGAGCGCAGCTCCTGGAGTTGGCTCTGTTTTATACTCCGGCTCTCCTGCATAACTTGGTGACTTTGAGCAAGTTACTTAACCTCTCTGTATCTGGTCATTTATCCATAAAATGGAGATGACAGTGGTCTCATTCCATAGGGCTGTTATGAGGAGCACATGAGATGGTTTATGTAAAGTACCTAGAACAGTGCCTAGATGTAGCAAGTCTTATTAAATGTGGGTTAGGTAGTGTGAGAAATCTGAGCTAATGACAAATTCGAGGAGACAGAAAACATAGGTGGACAAGGTTAAAAATTCAAATTGATGAATGACTGTGGAATTATAAAGATATGTTGCTCTAATAGAATATTCTGGTAAAAATTAAAATGTATACTGATCTTACAATCTGATATATTTGCATTTGGCCATTAGGAAAACTACAGAAAAAGCCTTTACACAATGAGTATTTTTTTCAAAGGCAGTTGCCAAAGGAGCTCAAATTATTGTCTTTCAGTGAAAAATATTATTGTATTTGAAAAATTATGAAGCAAATGACTCTTTATTGATACATAAGCACATGCAATATACAATTGGAATATTATAATGAAGGGTACAAATAGCCTTTGTCAAAAAGGAGATAAATAATTGTTCTGTCACCTTCCCTCAAATATTGTCAAATATATTTTAGGGTAATCATTGCATAAACTCAGAAAAGACAAAGAGGACAAGAGAATTAAAAATATATGATGCTTTATTGTCAAAAATAGACAAACTTTAATTTCCTTTAACAGGAATATTAACTTAAGAGTCTCTATAAGTCACCACTATTTTGTGAGTGTAAAAGACAAGAGAGTCAAAGACAACTATTAGTGGAAAAAGGACAACAGTTCTACATCCATGCCAGAGACTCCTCACCCACAGAATTACAGTGACCTTCAGAGCCCTGGACAATAATAGACATGCAAAACAAGCTTGACTTATCCTGGCCCAGTCCTGTAAGATTGGCTTTGTGGTATCTTTCCAAGCATTTGAAGATTTCAACTTGTTAGAACACTTGCTGATTTGAATAGTGAAATTTTAGGTCATTTATGGGAACAGGATCATACCTGCTTTTTTTTTTTCAGTACGTGGGCCTCTCACTGTTGTGGCCTCTCCCGTTGCGGAGCACAAGCTCCAGACGCGCAGGCTCAGCAGCCACGCCTCACGGCCACGCCTCACGGGCCCAGCCGCTCCGCGGCATGCGGGATCCTCCCGGACCGGGGCGCGAACCCGTGTCCCCTGCATCGGCAGGCGGACTCTCAACCACTGCGCCACCAGGGAAGCCCCGTACACCTGCTTTTGAATTACACCAGGATGAAGCCATGGTCTCTACAACCCTGGCCTCAGGTATGTAAAATGGTGCTAAGGAGACCTGAATAAGCTCCTTATCCATGACCTACAGCAAGGATGTGAAGGTCTTCCTGGATGAACATTATAATGTGTTGGCTATGTTCTCTCATTAACATAAAAAAAGATAAAGATCTAGCTAGTTGGAACAAGAGAAAAATAAGGCCTTTATTGTTCCCTATAGGGACAGGTATCCAAGGATGAAGAAAGCTGGGTGTGTGCACTGGTTATCTAGATCATGACTTTCATTCTCTAGTCTGTACTATAGACCAGATACCCATGGTCAAAGAAGACTTTGTAAATAGACCCATCTTAATAATTAAAAGTGGTAGTGTGCAGCTATCTCCTTTGAAGATTCAGGTTAAGGCGAGTTCCTTTAGTTTTCAGGAGAGGCCAAGGATGAGATGCCACTGACATGATGAGATAGTCCATCTGAGATCAAATGTAAAAGCCAAAAGAAGCTAGATTATCAAGTGAATGAGAAAGGAACTGGAACTCACTTCCCGTCCTTATACACATTCACCATTCACTCAATGGAAAAGTAATCAACTTCATGCAAAAAAATCAGCATTTTCCTAAAGGTAAAATTCAATACTTAAGAACTAGAAAAACTGAGCTTATGTTGTACCATAAAGTTATTTAAAACAATACTGTGGTTACTGAAATGGTAGCTCAAGCTTTTGCCACCTCTTTGAAACAGAAGAGCGGAGAGGATGCAGAGAGACAGAGAAGTATGTAACTCTGTTCTTCCTGTGACGTTCTTTATTCACATTGGCGCGGGGTTAAGTTTTAATTAAGCTCACCTACTTAATTCTATCCTCCTGTATAAGAACATGTGAGTAGGGGCAGGAAATGGGTGGTATGAGCTTTTGCAAGTTTTGATGGGATAAGCATCATTCAGTTAAGATTCTGTGATTGAAAGGATCACTCTGAAAACTTACAGAAAAAAAGCCATATGAAAATCAGACTAGGCAAAGTGAGTTTATACAGTCTAGTAGCAAAAGACTACCTGGAAAACTTGTGGAGTCAAATAAAAAACTAAAGTCCATTGCTTCTTTTTTTTTTCCTTATTCCATTCCATTCCATTTTGTAAAAACTGTGATAAATGTAGACAACGTACTCTCTTGTGGGTCATTTCTCAAAAGTCCCCAGATAAGCCCTTGAGTTGGGGTGGCCGTGAATATGAAATAGAAAGAAGATGAACACAGTTTGGGGTTTCCTACCAAGAGCAGCCAGGGCAAACTACAATGTCTGTAATGGAGCTCTGCGAAGTTTTATTACCCAGTCATAAAAAGGACCCTTTCCAGTGCTTCCCTTTCAGCACTCTTCAATGACTGTTGTACCAATCAAGGAGTAAAGCTTTTTCTTAACAAGTCGGAATCCTGAGCTCAGGATCAGAGTTCGCCTGAGGCCAGATGAGAAGCGACCTCGACTAAAGAAAAAATCCCTGAAGCTCGTCCATGAGCAGTTCTCCTGCTTAAACACCAGGGTAAGCTCAAAGGTGGGCACCACGCTAGAATCACACACAATCCTATCCAGCTTTTTACATACATTTTCAATTTCCAAGTTCACGTGCATAACGCAGCCCCGCAGGCCGCAGGGCTCGGTGGAGGAAAGCCGCAGGACGTCTTGAGCAATCCTCTGGGTCAGTTTCTCAGGAACAAGGACTTTCGAGCAACCGAGTTTGGTGTGCTTTGATTTGGACAGACAGTTCTCCAGCATTTTAACCAAGCTCTGGCAAGTCGTCTCCTCAAATATCACCTCGTTGAGGTTGGGCTCAGGAACAACATAATCCCAGTAGTCAAAATCTGTGTTAAATGCAAGGTTAAGATTAAAAAAAAAAAAAATCCAGGAGCAGAAAAAACACTGAGATATAGCAACATTGTTTATTTCTATCTGTTACAGCTACTTGTTCTAATATTTGTTTGGAAGTCAGCTGATCTCACTCTGCTGTTAACTCACTGGGTAATAAAGCAAATCATTTAACCTGAGACTGAAAGTTCACCTGTGATATACAGGTTTTGATAAATAAGGTGGGTAGGCTATAACCATTTTTAAATAAATTTATATGTGTATACACACACACACACGATCTGACTACGCATCACACATCTATTTAAGGTTATCTTAGAAAACTAGTGATTTTCTTTTCTTTCTTGCTCCCTGACTTGCTTATGGGGGTTTTCTAATGTTCTTTTACAGAGACTATGCATTAGTTCTGGAATAAAAATGTGAATCATTTTTTTTGACTAAGGATTATTACCTTCTAACTCTAAGAATACATTCGTTTATTATTGTAAAAAACAGATTTTTTGTTATTGTCCTTTAGTGATGAACTTAAAATGAACTTTGATGAGTTATATTAAACATCAATTAAATTTGTGTTTTCTTTGTAAGTCTTTACTGGAATGACCTGTAGATCCCAATTTTAGCTTCAACCTCCTCGATTAAAAATTGCTCAAAGAGAAGACCTCTGAGGTTCACATGGATATTTATAACTGGCTGGGTAGTTTTTTGTAGCCAAACAAAACAAAATAGTCCTAGGAAAACAAAATTAGATTTGCTCAAAGGAAAGGAGATAGCTCTGCATTTGGTCACCTACGTTCCAAATTAATCCACCACTTGGCAGGATGTCTCACCACACACAGCCAACTGAGCAAGCACAGGCAGATGCCCTGTGGGCTCCCCACCCTAAGCTACTGCACTTCATTGGCTACTGCATTTTCCCCTCTCCAAATCACGTATAAACTTAGATCATTGCTTTTTTTTAAGCTAATTGAAACAAATGCACTCCAAATTATAAGGCTCCGTATTTTATCTATGTTGAAAATAGAGAATTTGAGAGCTTTGGCCTCTAATATTAGATCATCAACCACTTTGCCTTCTAAATGAGGAAGGCCCAAAGATCTTAAGCAATTGGTCTATGCCCACAGCTCCTTAGTGGCAGAGCAGTGTGTTACTTTAGAAACTCCTGTTTAAAATTGCAAATGACAATGTGTCCAGCATCACTGCTGTTTTAAAGTTTCCTTTTGGCCTTAAAAAATGAAACAATGGGTAAATCCACAAATAGAATACTACTCAGCACCAAAAAGGAACACATACTGATAGAAGCAACAGCATGGATCTCAAAATCATTAGGCTGTGGGAAAGGAACCAGATACAAAAGAGTACATATTACATGTTCCATCTGCATGCAACCCTAGAGGTGAAAGTAATCTATAGCGACAAAAAGCAGATCAGTGTTTCCCTGGGGACGGGAGAGGCAGGGTGGGGAACGGATGGCAAAGGGGTACATGGGACTTTGGGGGCAGAAGGTGATGGTAGTGGTTACACAGGTGAATACATTTGTTAAAACACACATAATTGTACACTTAAAATTCACCATAACTTCACAACCATGTAGGGTAGGGACCTGTACAGTTTTTAACCCCAAAGAGTCTATGAGCCGCAGACTAGATGGATGCAGCCCTTGGGATTTTATCTTTTGCTTCTTTTGTTTCTCACCATCATGGACAGAAGATGCTAAAAGTTTGGAAAGGAGTCTCTCTCAGATGGATTTTGTGGCACCTCCAACATTCAAGGAGGGGGTCGACACTGCACGCCCGCCAATCCCATCTATCCAGGGGCTGCGACCTTTGGAGGGAAGAGAGGTAGTTGGTTGGGAAACTCACCATTTAGTAGGTTCCCCGGGTGGAAGCCACGGTCCAGCAACTCCGAAATGCTAGCCGGGTTCTTACTGCTCAGACTGCCCGTTGCAACCATGGTCAACGGCTCTGTTTCTCTCACGGGGCGGAACGGCCTCTCCGGGGCGCTAGAAAAAGGACAAGAAGGACAGATTTTCAAAAGCAAGGAAGACGTGCAGAGGCTCCTAAAATGCCCAGAGTCCCCGGAGCGAAGAAGCCGAAGCATTCCTTTTCCCAAGGGGAGGAACCGGCCTCTGCAACTCAGGTTCACAAAACTCCGGGAGCGGAGACGCCAACAGTCACAACCTGCAACTAATTCAAAGTTAGCAAAACTTGGAGCCGGCTTGCCCCGCGGAGCTCACCCCTGCGCCCGGAGCACCGGAGCCCCCAGGCCCCGCTCCTCCCACCCAGGCTCACTTGCTGGGAGTTCGCCGGGGCCGACGCGCTCGCCGGCCAAAAAGCTGCGGGTAAACCGAGGCAGGCACCGTCTTCAGGAGGCCCCTCCCCCGGGGGCTTAGGGACCTGCGGACCCAAGCGGCAATCAGCACCCCGCTCGCCCCCAGCCCACCCCGCCCCAGCTCCACTAAGCCGCCTGGGCTCTGGGGCGGCGGGCGTTTTATAGGCCCAGCCTCCTCACCCTGCCCCGGCCCGCCCACCTGCGCCGCCCCGCCCCGGCCCCGGGCCCCGCCTCTCCAGGGTCCGGTTGCAAGCCAACCCCGATCGTTCCAGCAGCCCCAGGCTAGCCGCTGGGAGTTTAGGCTGAGTTTGCCGTAGGGTTGACACCTGCTGTTTCCTGGGTGGGCCGCGGGTGCCCGTGAGTGCAGTTCCGGGTGCACGACTCGCCCAAAACTGACCGCTCCCCTCCGCCACCCACCAGGATTCTTTGGTGCGACCCCTCCCCTAGCGTGCGCGCACACACTCACACTCCAGATGCCCTTGTTGACTTTCTGTCCCGGGCAGCGGGAAGCTTTCGGCCTTTCGCCTATTACCGTGACCTGAGGCTTTGCTCTGTCAGACTGACCACTTGGCTTAAATCTGTGTAGACGTTCAACGGGCATCATTTCTGCGCTTCGTTCTGGCCTCTCACCGAGTCAACTCTACTCCGCGTGCCGTCCCAGGGTCTCTGTAGCCTCCTCTCCCGCACGCGGTCAGCTCTAGCTTGCCTTCCCGCATCCGAGGCTCTCCAGCCTCGGGTCTTCGCTGCACCCCCAGCACCCTTCGTACTGCTTCATCTATAACTAACGCGTTTTCGCCGCGAGAAAGGGTGAGCCTGGCACTCTTCTCATTAGACCTGGCTCCAGAGCGCCGGCAGCTTGAATGAAGGGGAGTTTACCAAGAAACTAAACAAAACCATTAGTGGGATTTTAGCTGCTTCCACCACCCTCCCGGGCTCTGGGAGCAGTTGTCATTCGCAAAGGCAGCGGTTCCTGGCGAGCCCCGTTGGCGGGAGGAACTTGGTCTTGGGCGGTCTTGAAGGGGCTCGGGGCAATGAAGATACAAGTACAGTGTTTTATGTCCTGCTAGGGATGTAATCGCTGTGAAGCTTGATGCGCAGTCCTGACCCTGAGCCCACAGAGGGACAGAGGAGCGGCTGAGGGTCAACAGGCTCGCCCAACCCATCGGCAAGAAGCCAAACATTATGTGTTCATCCCCGGTGCCTAAGCCACCCTGTTCCCGCTTTGCTGTGCCGGTAGAGATGGTCTGGTCAGAGGGAGCTTTCCCAAAGACGGTGGTGGGTCAGCAGAGGAGAGGGAGGGGATGCCTGGAGGGAGACGAGTTTCTACAAGTAGGAGGTTCTAGTGTTGGCCCCTAATCCTTTAGGATTCTGTGTACAAGGATCTGTAGGTTAGGGCCTTGAGAAGCAGTTTCAGCTGTCCAGGCTAAAAACTCTTAGTAAGAAAAACAACAACAGAAGGGGTAAGGAAGCTGTGATAAACAGATCAGTGGGAGGACACAGGGAGGCAGAGCAGCAGAAAATAAAAGCAGCTTGGGCTTCCCTGGTGGCGCAGTGGTTGAGAGTCCGCCTGCCGATGCAGGGGACACGGGTTCGTGCCCCGGTCCGGGAAGATCCCACATGCCGCGGAGCGGCTGGGCCCGTGAGCCATGGCCGCTGAGCCTGTGCATCCGGACCCTGTGCTCCGCAACGGGAGAGGCCACAACAGTGAGAGGCCCGCGTACCGCAAAAAAAAAAAAAAAAAAAAAAAGCAGCTTGACAGTCCATTTTTAACTCAACTCAGGCAGCTGCACTGCCTGAAGGTCAGGGGAGCCAAAGAAGGAGATGTGATAGGCTCGTCTTTGAAAGCAGATTTCCACCTCTACTTCCACAATAGAACAGGGGAAAATAAGCCCTTTTAAGTCAATTAAAAAGCAATTTCAGTGGCAAATGTGTTCAGGACCAATGGATGGTCAGTCGGGTATGGCAGCTGCCTGGCAGCTGGGGGCGGGGGCAGGCCACAGAGCCTCCTTATTTGGGTGGCAGTGCTAGTGAGGCTGCCTCTTACCTGTATCCAAGGAGAGTTATTAGGATTAATATAGTAAGTGATCTGAACCTATACCAGTGAAGGAATTACCCATTTCAATTTCCTTAGGGTATTTAGGCATAACTCATAAACTAAGTACTCCCAAAGGGCCAGAAAGATTATTGTAACTTCTAGAAAGTAGCAGTTACTCTCGGCTCACCTGAGTAACTGAAATTTTGCAAAGCCCTTAGGGATTTTACTGCAAAAAATAATTTACTTATTATGAAAGACTTTGAATCATTCTTTTTTACTGAATGGACCTTGCTCTGAGGAATTATAGGGCATAAGTAATGACTGATATAGAAAAATTTACCTGGGATAATTAGTGGAGACTGTCCTTTTTTATCTTCTTAAAAGGGTAAAAAAATCCTTTTTATCATTGGTTTGCATCTTTGCAGGGTTAAATAAACAGAGCTGATTTTTCAAAAGGAACTATAGGATGGAATTAGGAAAAACTAAGTGCCATAATAGTCTTGTCAAAAGATGACACACTTAGTCTATTAGAGTTTTTAATGTTGTGGATACAGTTAATTATTTGTAACCGAAAGTTCATCACATTGGTGTACCCCAGGTGTTTATCAGGTGCAGTGATGACGTATGTTTCATTGCTGTACCCCTCTAATTATCCTCTCTAATTAATACTGTAAAGATAGTTTGTAAGGCTGCTTACTGGAAAAAATAGTTGTATATGGAGAGAAAATCTAATTGATTAAATAATTTTATTGCCTTTCATACACCAGCGTACTATAACAAACTACCAAAACCATGAGCAAGGACTTTAACTTAAGCATGCTTGCTTTTCTATTACTATGATTTACTCATCCACCTTCCTACAAGAAAAAGGGGACTAGCAGTAACAAATGGCAACAGTATGTTCATCTGATGTATACACAAATAAGTTCCATGCTCCCTCATGTATAAATATAGTGTTTATAATATCACTGCTTACATAAGTGCAAATTCAGAATACCAGGGATTTTGTAAAAAACAAAAGACAATATGATGCTTTGGTATACTGTTATAAGAAATAACTTGTGTTTTCTGCATTTGTGATTTAGAGTGTTGAATATTTATTACATGTTTTGCCAGCCATTTTTCTCTCTTTATCCAGTACGTGCTATTGTTCCTGAGCTCTTATTAATACATTTACATTCAGTGCATTGCTTATTTCATTTCATAAACTATGACACCAGAGGAAAAAATGACTGGGTTTCTTAATCTGTACAGTGGATTCAGGGAGGATTTACAGGATATGGAAGTTGATCTGTTCAATATCCAAGGTCCCTTAGCAAGCTTATAGGGTTGTTGTGAGGATTAAAAGAGAAACCCTTATAATCAATGCTAAATATTATCTCTTTTTTAATAAACAAATCTGAGATCTTTGAATGCACACTGTCTTTGGCTTTCCTTGTTTGTGCTAAATTTGTAAATCTAATACTCCTGTGAGTCTTAGAACAGGGCCTGGTACCTAGCAAGTACTTAATGAGTGATAGTTGTTCTGATATTGTAGTTTTCTGGTTCAATGAAAGCTAGAGGGGGTAAATGGAGTTAGAGGAGTATTGCTAAAGTAGAACACAATTTATGGTCTTTCCTGTTTGCAGGAAATCTGGAAAATATTTGCCACTGGTTAGGAAAGACTTTTTTATTAGAATATGCATAAGTGTGTTGGGGAGCAGGAAGGAGAGCTCCCAATTATATGTAAGATAATAATGTGGGTAAAAATTTATCTTGATTAATCTTTATTAATCTAGAAAATGGTTTTCTGGAAAAAAGTAAAATGTACAGACATTTAAAATCATTGACTGTAGAACCACCCAATTGTGTCAAGATAGGTATGACATTCTGGATGAGATACTTCATCATTATTTTTATTTGTCTTTGAAGATGTTCCACCCAATAAAATTTCCATTTAGTCATTCAGTATGCAATATGAGTTATTCTATGGAATGTTAAGGGATTTTCCATTACATAAAGAACGTGGAGACTTATTTAGTATAAGACAAAAAGAGGTCCAGTAGAAAATAATATGTAATATCTGCTGCTGGCTAAAAGCTGAGAGAATTTTCCAGTAGCAGAAGGCATTGCCTCTCTCAGTTCAAGCAGAGAAATGGTTACCATAGTGACTTATCTCTTAAAATAGTTGTATGATTTTTTCTCTTTATAAACAATGCTATGTATTATCTCCTTTTAAATAAAGAAAGCTGATAAGTTTAAATGCGCACAGTCTGCTTTTCCTTAATTACGCAAACGTTTCGAATTCAGGTGCCTGCATAAGAGAATGTCAGCCAAGAACATGGAGTAGGTCCTTAACATTCTTCTAGGGATACATTTTGCAAGCCCCAAATTTGAGAATACCATAAAGACATACCATTTCTCTGGAATTCTTACGTGCAGGAAGATAAGAGGAAAATAAAGCTATGTGTTCATGTAGGTGCTGCTCCTTCATTTTTCCCCCTTCCTGTGGCAGCCTAGTGTCTTATTCTGGTGGATGAGCTCTGCACAGCTTTTGTCATTCACATTTGTGTCCCAGAAAAATTACAGTTTGCTTCATGACATAAGTTTGTGGGGTGGTACCAGAAGAGAATTAAATCCAAGAATGCCCAGTGTGGACTAGATGGGAGATTCTGCAGCGTAGTCTTTAGAATGGGTCTGATCCCCATCCTGCAGATGTCAAGCTTATTAAGATTAAAAAGCTTGACAAAGTCACAGAGAGATTCCATTTTTTAATCTTTATGGGGTAGTAGTTAGATCTGTGGACTGTGGAGCCTAGGTGCGTACCCCAACGATGACACGAACTAGCTGTATGGACTTTGATAAGGTCCTTAACATTTCTGCGAATCCATTTCTGTCTTTAAAATGGGAATTGTAATAACTTTACCTTATGAAGGGCTTTCGTGGGGATTAAATGAGTTAATACACAAGGTACTCAATAAATATCAGCCGTGATTATAATGGTGAATTTTGCTCTGATTTTTTTTTGGGGGGGATTGATTATAAAGGATTTTATTTTTGCTCTGATTTTGAAAAATCCCAACGCCCTGGTGATATTGCTATGAAAAGGTAGCCTGGGGAGTGTTATGTGCATTCAGGGTGTGTATAAAAGTGTATCTTTGGTACACATTCATTCGTTGGTTAGTCGACATCAGAAATATTTATTGAATATTAATTATCTGCTAGGCATGGGAAATGCATCAGAGTCCCTGTACCCAGAGAGACTGTAGTTTAGAAAGAAATGTAGACAAATAAATACAAGATTACAATTAGTAAGCTAAGTTAGGGGAGCTACAGGGTGCTATGGTGGCACAATGATATAAGCACTAATACATTCTGAAGGAGGATTTACAGCCTTGCTACTCACAGTGTTTCAAGGACCAGTAGCATGAACATCATTTAGGAGATTGTAAGAAATGCAGAACCTCAGTCCTCAATCCAACTGAAGCAGAATCTGCTTTTTAAAAAGATTCCTAGGTGATTCAAGGGGGAAAGTGGGGGTGGGAGGAATTGGGAGATTGGGATTGACATATATACACTATTGATATTATGTATAAAATAGATAACTAATGAGGACATACTGTATAGCACAGGAACTCTACTTAATGCACTGTGGTGACCTAAATGGGAGGGAAATCCAAAAAATAGGAGGTAAGAAACCATAATTCAAAAAACACATTCACCCCAAATGTTCATTGCAGCACTATTTACAATAGCCAGGACATGGAAGCAACGTATATGTCCAACAAAAGAGGAATGGATAAAGAAGATGTGGTACATATATACAATGGAATATTACTCAGCCATAAAAAGGAATGAAACTGGGTCATTTGTAGAGATGTGGATGGACCTAGAGGGTGTCATACAGAGTGAAGTAAATCCGAAAGAGAAAAGCAAATATCGTAGAGTAACACATGTATGTGGAATCTAGAAAAATGGTATAGATGACCTTATTTCCAAAGCAGAAATAGAGCCACAGATGTAGAGAATAAATATATGGATACCAAGGGGGAAAGGGGTGGAGTGGGAGGAATTGGGAGACTGGGATTGACACATATACATTATTGATACTACGTATAAAATGGAAAACTGATGGGGACATGTTGTATAGCACAGGGAACTCTACCTAATACACTGTGGTAGCCTAGGTGGGAAGGGAGTCCAAAAGGGAGGGGATATCTGTGTACATGGCTGACTCATTTTGTTGTACAGTGAAGGCTAACAAAACATTGTAAAGCAACTGTACTCCAATGAAAATTAATAAAAAAGAGGGGATATATGTATATGTATAGATGATTCATTTTGCTCTACAGTAGAAACTAACACAACATTGTAAAGCAACTATACTCCAATAAAAATTAATTTAAAAAAGTAAAAAAAAAAATGAAAAGATCCCTAGGTGATTCATACTGTATGAGAAGCCCTGCTTTTAATTAAAGAGAATAAACAAAACAATAAGACCATTTAGGCATTTGTAAAACCTTTTCTGGGCCAATTAATAAAAAATATTTATTGAGTTCCTACTATATATAGGGCCTAGTCTTGATGAAAGTTGGTTCCCAGCTGGGCAAGTGTCTGTGGATTCTCCATATCTCCCATCAGCCATCATGGCCTTGGACTTGGCTCATAAAACCACGCAGAGCTATGTGAAAACAGTCTGGCTTCCTGAGAAGACTATTATAGAAAAATAAAATCGTGTTTAATAAACTTGAGACACTATCAAACTGTAAGTTGTTTTTAACCTTGATGAAATGGAAGCCAGTTAATGTAACATAAGCAATGGGCTTACACTGCAAAATGTATTTAAAATGATTGGTCTGTGGAATGTTGTATTTGGAAACAAAAAATTTGGAAGGAAGGGAGTAGTACAGAAAGATATACGTCTTATTGCTTCCTAATGTCATGGAGAGGATGAATACAATTATGTAAGTAGTCATCTCTTGTTCTATAATCATATCATAAAATAGATTTTAAAACATTGACTTGGCTTTTTGAAATATTGTGCTGTGATTGAGAATTATTTTAATACGTGATATATAGTAATAGAGGCTCCAAATCATAAATTGCTGAAGCAGCCTTTCAGGAGATGTCAATATAGCTGTATACACACTGAAGTGCATTCAGTTGTGTGACATTACTGATGCATCGTATCAAGTTGAGCAACAAATGGCACTTAGTAAATTATTTATAGCAATACATAATTACCTTGGAAGTAGGTTTAGATGTCCATATGCTAAAGGCAAAACAGTGCTTACCTCTGTATACGGAGTGGAGAAGAATACCTTAATGATTTGACTAAAGGCTGCGACTCAATCAGACTAGCCTTCAAATTCTGGCTCTGACCCAAGTAGGCATCGTGAATTTAACTTAAATCCTTTGACTCTCAGCTTCCTCACCTGTAGTACAGAAGATTCAATGAAACAACGTATGTTAAGTTTCTGGCAACACAACTTGTACATATGAAGAGCTCAGTCAAAGGTGGCCATTTTAAACACACATGGTTTATACAAGTTTGTTCATCTAAATGCACATTCTATTGCAGTAAATAATTTGTCATGTGCTGTGTTGGGTTTTTCAGGATGTAGATTTTACTTTGCACGTAGTTCATAATAAAGAGTACACTAGCTAGAGAATTAGGAGACCTGCCCCACATATAGCTTTTATACTGCCTTGGTCTCTGACTTGGGGACAGGATGAGTCAGCAGAATCTCCTGGAAGTATTGAGAAACTAAAAAGACATTCACCCAGGCTGGAGGAGGAGAGACTTATCTATGGATTTCAGAGCAATAGAAACTAAGGTCTGGCTTTTTGGCAGTGTCTAGGAGGTAGCAAGACGAATGTGGGGAAGATTAAGATAAATTCTCAGAGGAGGGACTTCTGAAGCCAAGGACAAATGTGCAAAGTATAGTTTTGAAAGATCTTCATCAATTACCCTTGTCAGGGGTCGTAGAGGTTTGGGTACCCACCAATAAACTATGAGAATTCCTGTTTCCTCATAGTCTCTCCAACATTTGTTCATTCATTTCATAACTATTTTAAGCATTTATACAGTTTTAACACGCTCTGGAAACCGATTGGCTAAGAGTTGTAATTTCTCTCATTCAAGGTAGGAAAGATATTATCCTAATTTTGAAAAGGGAGAAACTGTAAATGGAAAGTATTAATCATAATTCTCAGGAAAAACTAGAGGTATATCATAGTTTGCCTGATTCCCACTTCTGGAAAAAGCATTGGGGCTATATCTACAATGATTATTATAACTTCACTAGTTGATCAGTTCACTCAACAAAAGTATTATTTCTTTTTTCCACAACTCTATTTGTATTAAATTGCCAATCGGATGTTTTTTGGTTATGTGAGGACATTGCTGTGTTTATTGAGGCCAAAGGCTCTTTATTTCTGTTAAGGAGAGAATCTGCATCAGAGAAGAGAAAAACATCTTTTTAAACATAAAACTTACAAATCACCTGTAACTTTATTTTAATGTTCAAATAATTCAATAAAATTTCCCTCTTTTAACCGTTGCAAAGTCATAACTTTATTACAGCTCATAGCAGAATAGTCAGTTAAATACAATTCAGTGCATCAGATGTCTGTGGATGTTACTATTAAGTACAGAAGAGAACACGGGTTCAAGTGCAGCTTTGAGAAGGTTCTAGGTCTGCTCTGTCTAATTTGATAGCCACTGCACATATGTTTCTATCAAGCACTTTAAAATGTGACTAGTCCAAAGGGAGATGTATAAAATACACATCAGATTTCAAAGATTTAATAGAATGTAAAGAATGCAAAACATCTCGTTAATAATTAGATTGGTTACATGTTGAAATGGTAAGATTTTGATATATTGGGTTAAAGAAAATATAGTACTAAAATTAATTTCACCTACTTCTTCCTATAATTTTTTTAACATGGCTACTAGAAAATTTAAAATGTTGTATGTGGCTTGCCGTCTTGCCTCACCTTACGTAATATAGGATGATGCTATTCTAAATCTTTGTCACTTCACCTTAAAAAAGGAAGCCTAGTAGCTTCTTTGCATATAAATGAGGGTTTGAAAAAATTCCTTTTTAAATTGAAGTATAGTTGATTTACAATATTGTGTTAGTTTCAGGTGTACAGCAAAGTGATTCGGTTATACATATGTTTATGTTTATATTCTTTTTTTTGAGGGTTTGAAAATTCTTAAAAGTGTACTCAGTAAATGGTAACTATTAATTTTGGGGGTCAGGTTTATTGAGGTGTACTTTAAATACATTAAAATCCACACTTTTTAGCGTAGAGTTCTTTGAATTTTAAACAGCTCTTACAGTCATGTAACTACTATTACCACCACAATCAACACAAACAACAGTTACAGCACCACAGAATATTACCTTGTGCATATTTGTAATCAACCTCTTCCCTTAGCCCCAGCCCTAGGCGAACGTGTTATACAAAAGGCGTCACACAGTCTGTAGACTTTTGAGTCTTGTTTCTTTCACTTAGCAGAATGCATTTGAGATTCATCCAAGTTGTTGTATTGGTAGTTCTTTCCTTTTCATTTCTGAGTACTATTCTATAGCATAGATGTACCATACTTTGTCTACCCAATTGCCAGGTGAAGAACATTTGGGTTGTTTCCAGTTTTTGATGATTATGAGTAAACCCAGTGTATGTATTTGCTTACCGATTTGTGTATGAACATACATTTATACACAGATGGATAAGTACCAAGAGAATGGAATTGCTGAGCCATATGGTAACTGTTTGTTTAATTTTATAAGAGGCTGCCAAAATGTTTCCCCAAGTGGTTCCATTGTGCATTTCCCCCCCAGCAGTGTATGAGTATTCCATATGTGCCACATCTTTGCCAGAATGTGATACTGTTATCCCTTGGAATTGCTGAGCCATATGGTAACTGTTTGTTTAATTTTATAAGAGGCTGCCAAAATGTTTCCCCAAGTGGTTCCATTGTGCATTTCCCCCCCAGCAGTGTATGAGTATTCCATATGTGCCACATCTTTGCCAGAATGTGATACTGTTATCCCTCTGCTTTTTTTTTTTTTTTAATTTTAGTCCTTCTAATCGGAGTGTAATAGTATCTCATTGTGGTGTTAATTTTTATTTCCTCCATGACTCATTTTGTTCAACATCTTTTCATGATCTTATTTGCCATCTGTATGTCTTATTTGGTGAAATATATATTTAAATCTTTTGCCCATGTATTTTTATTGGATTTTTTCAGGCTTGAGAGTTCTTTATTATTATTGAGAACTTGAGTGTTCTTATTATTCAGAATTGAGAGTTCTTTCTGAATTCCAGACACAAGTCCACTATCAGATAGATGTTTTGCAAACATTTTCTACCAGTCTGAGGTTTGTGTTTTTATTCTTAACAGTGTGTTTTGAAGACGTTTTAAATTATGATAATGTCCAATTTGTCAATATTTTTATGAGTCATATTTTTTGTGTCATATCTAAAAATTTCTGCATAACTCAAGATTACAAATATTTTTCTCACGTTTTCTTCTAGAAGTTTTATAGTTTTACATTTACATATATGATCTACTTTGAGCAACTTTTTGTATATGATATAAGGTGTCGGTTGAAATTCTTTCTTACTTTTTTGCATTTTGATGTCCAATTGTTCTAATGCCATTTGTTGAAAAATTACAGTTTCTCAATGGTTTGCCTTTGCATCTTTATGAAAAATCAATTGACAATATACATGTCACTTTATTTTAGGTATTTATTGTATTCTATTAATCTATATGTCTGTCCTTTCACCAATATCAGAAGTCTTGAAATCAGGTAGTGTGAGTGTTCTAAATTTGTTCTCTTTCAAAATTATTTTGGCTTTCTAGTTCCTTTCTGTCTTCATATGAATTTAGAATCAGCTTATTAATTTCAAAAGAAACTGTCTTCTGGGATTTGATTAGAAATGCATTGAATCCAGCTCAGTTTGGAGAAATTTGTATCTCAACTTTATTGAGTTTTCCAATAATAAACATAATATAAACTCTCCATTTAATTAGGTCTTTGATTTCTTTTTTTAGACGTTTGTAGTTTTAAGCATATAGAAACTGCATATATTTTGTTAGATTTATACCTATTACATTTTTTATGCTATTTAAAAATTTCAAGTTCCAGTTGCCCTTTGCTAGCATATAGAAATACAGAAATAGTATAAAAAATACAGAAATACGAGATATGAGAAAATTGATCTGTTCTTTAACTGTTGCTGAAATTACTTATTAGTTCTACTAACTTTTAAATAAATTCTTTGGGATTTTCTCCACAGGCAATCATGCTGTCTGCAAATAAAGACAGTTTTATTGCATTCATTCCAATCTATATGCTTTTATTTTATTTCTTTATTTTTCCTTTATTGCACTGACAAGAACCTCAGGTAAGATGTTGAATGTGAGTAGTGAGAGAGGATATCCTTGCCTTGCTCTCACTTTCAGAGGGAAGCATTCAGTCTTTCATAATTAACTGTGAGGTTAGCTGTAGACATTTCAGAGCTGCTCTCTATCACACTGAGGAAATTCTCTATTATTCCTTGTGTGCTAAAAGCTTTTATCATGAATGGATGTTAAATTTTGTCAAATATTTTTTCTGCGTCTTGTGGGATGGTTATATGATTTGCTGCTTTAATCTGTTGATATGGTGAATTATGTCTATGTATTTCAGAATGTTGAACCAGTCTTACCTTTCCTTATGATGTATTATCGTTTTCCTGTTCTTGGATTCAATTTGCTAGTATTTTACTAGGAGATTTTGCTTCAGTTTCATGAGGGATGTTTTCTGGAGTTTTCTTTTCTTCTTTCTTGTACTATCTTTGTCCAGTTTGAGTATCTGGATAATATTGGCCTTATTAAATGATTCATGTAGTGCTTTCTCCTCTTGTATTTTCTGGAAGAGTTTGTGTAGAATTGGTGTTCTTTTTTAGTTTTATTTTAAATATCACATCCTTGGAGAAGACTTTCCTAACACTTGAATCTAAATTAGGTTCCCCTCTGTTATTAACTCCGTTGGTGTCTTTTTTCTTTATAGATTTTATCATAATTTATAATTATACATTTATTGGAGGTTTATTTCTTTAATGCCAGCATTCTCTTCTAAGAGGCCAGGCCCATGTCTGTGTGCTGGTCACCGTTCATGCCCATTGTTTAGCATGGTGCCTGACACCTAATAGATATTTAATAAATATTGGCTGGATAAATACATGAATCCCTAGGATTTAATGAATGTCATTATTCATTATTCATCATACAGTTGTGAGCATTATACCTATAATCACTTACTATGTGTTTGTGCAAACTTCCTACAATGAACAGGAAGACACTTCGGACACATATTAATGGGTATTAGAAAACATAGTATTTAACAAAATTAGATAATTGCAAACATAATGACTTACAATGTGGAGTTAGTATTTCCATAAATAACCTTATAATGTGAATGAACAAACTAACATTTTGAGAAAAGTTAGAACTTACATTTAGCCTTAGCATGAAACAAAGAGATTTTAGTAAAAATAAAATGGTATTTTACTTAGCTTTTACAGATTAAATACAATAAATTTAAATAAAGAATTCAATGTTATATATTTTCCTTTTTTAAAAAGTAAAATCAGCTAAATATACTTTGGTAAGCAAATAGGAAGTCAGAGCAGTAAGCTACATACAGAGCATATGGTCCAGATACTGGGGTATAGAAGCAGCCTTATCTGCTGAGGTTTACAGAGGAAAAAGTTCAAGGAACTTTTTCCTTCTACAGCCAATTAAACCTGTAGAAGAAACCATAAATATGTTCAAAATAAAACCAAAAACGCAATTTAAATTCAAGCAGCTGTGAGTTTCCCTTGCCAGTCCACTTTCATTCATTAATTCTTTCTTTGCTTGATGGGGGGTGGGGGTAATATGGGGAGCAGCGTAAATATAGAACTTTTCATGGAGCTTACAGTTTAGTGGGAGAATCCAGACAGTACATAGGAAATAGCAGCAGGTGATGTGAAGTCCTTTGATAAGGGACACGGTACAAACAGGGGGAATATTAACCTAGTAAGGAATGCGGTTATTCGATTTCCTGTTTGAACTGCTATTTGAAAGATATGTAGGAACTAAGTATATGAAAGGGGGTGAGGAGTGGAATAAGTGTTCTAGGCAGAGGAATTAATACTATTGAAAACAACCAATATTTAGTGGGCACTTCCTAAGTGTTCCACATGAACAATTTCTTGTGATCTTTACAATGACCCTATGAATTGGGTGGTGTTATTCCCAATTTAGGGCTAAGGATGAGGAATGAGGGACACAGAGAGTTTAGAAACTTGCCTTAAGTTACACAGGTAGTAAGTGATAGAGCTGGGATTTGTATAGTGTTACTCTGTGTATGATTGTTTGCAAGAATAACTGGAGTATGTAACGCTGATGGAGGGAGGTTGTAGGTGGTGGAAGTGGGAGAATAAGTGGTGTCAGGAATGAGATTGGGAAGGATGGAGGTAAGGATCTGGTTCTGAGGAAGGGTCTTGCAAGCCCCGTAAAGGAACAAATTGAGTATCACTTCAGGGTTAGCCGTTTTCTCCCACAATTGACATTCCTACCTGAGCTCTTTCACCTTACTTGGTGTAGTGAAGAATAGGGTCCTGACTCAGGTGACATGACTTAAACATGACAAAGACTATATTCTAGTGGAAAATTATTTTGCTTGAGGAGACTTTTTCCACCCCTGAGCCAAATAATCAGGGAAAGCTTCCTTACGTGAATTTACAGCTTCCTAACAAAGTGTTCATTGTCTATAGTTTTTTGTTTGTTTGTTTGTTTTACTGAAATACATTTATTTTATTTTTGTCTTTGGGTCAGAATAATTTATTAAGAATTATTACTTTATATGCTGCTATGACACAGTGAAGTGCCCTATTCTGTTGTAAGGGTATATCACAAATGATTTGTTATGAAATCTCAAGTATTATATTTTATGACCATTTTAATTAAATAAAATAAATTAACTCAGATTCAAAATTTTTCTTACATATAACCATTACGTTACAATTCTTCTTTATGAGTGGGAGAGGAAGGAGGGTTATTTTTATCATGCATCCATTGTGTAAGGAGGGGTTTTGTGTATGTAAATGACATCTCTTGAGCATATCAACGTGGATAATCAATTGGCAGGAAGCATGGCGGTCTTGGGAGTCCCTCCTTTAACTCAGGCCTGAGCTAGTGGTCACGGGAGGCTGTGTTCTTAACCCTAGCCAACCATCGTACACCAAAGGAGCCAGGAAAGACAGTAGAGTTGTAGGGAAAACAGTAAGCACACTGTCTTCAATGGTGGGTCAGTTGTGAACTCTTTAAAAACATTAGAAAGGCATGTAGATAAAGACTTAGAACTCCTTATTAGGAAGATCTTGCTCCGAATTTATTTCTACATCAACATATTTTCAGAACATTGGGCTCATAGCTCAACGTTTTTCTGAGTGGAACTGGAAATGTTTACTGACCAGCAGAATAACTTAAACTCCAGTCCTTTTCTTGCTTTTGCAGCAGCAGATCAGAGATTTTATAGACCTGCGTGATTATTAGATTTGCATGATTCTACTGCCTCTCATTAATAACATTTTAGATTATGCATTGCTTATAAAATGTGTCTTAGAAGATGACTTTG
This sequence comes from Physeter macrocephalus, assembly GCF_002837175.3. Lineage (NCBI taxonomy): Eukaryota > Metazoa > Chordata > Mammalia > Artiodactyla > Physeteridae > Physeter > Physeter macrocephalus. Next base: position 20,199,595 of record NC_041220.1, read on the forward strand.
TAGATCTACCTTTTCAAAAATAAACATACTTCAGATGGAGATTTTTCATGGGATGAAAGCTTCTTTAGACTACTTCAAAGAATTATTGCAGTAGGCCCCTCTGGAAGGAAATGGAATTCTTGTCTTTGTGTTGGCTTGAGTCCCTGCTCTGAAGTCCTGACCTTTGTCCTGGGAATGCAGTAAATTCTAATTTTTGGTTTGCTGATTCAGGGGTAAGAAAAAAAATCTCCTATAGTCCCATTGTAATTGTCAACCCCCTTAAATCTGGAAAAAAAGGAGAAGAAAATGTACTTTATGGAATTCTGTAAAGTGACTTCACTTTGGACAAGGAGAAAAAGAAGGAAGCCTCCTTTTATGCATTAGGCTTTCATTTAGTTCCAGGGCTTGTGAAGGGGCCGCAAAAGTCAAGGCAGCATGATACCAATTGAGCTGACACATGCATTTCCTTATGCACTACAGTTGCCATTTAAAAACATTAAAAGCAAAAAGTCAAAAAAAAAAAAAGAAATCAATGATTGACAGTCTAACAGGACTAGTTGACTCAGCAACTAAGTCACCAGTTTGCCTCATTTCTGGAAGAAATCCAGTGCTTGATCATTAGAGTTTTTCTAGAAATTGAATTGGTAAAAGTAGGTCAGTTCCCTTGGACTTTGGTTCCTCTTCTAGCAGGGGAGCCTTGGTCTCACATAGCACGATTGGTCTCCTCACACATACCTTGAAGTTCATGAGAAGCGGAAGAGTTGGCCAATACTATTGGCTGGTACTTCTTCATTGTGGGATAAAGAGACCTGGCCAATCAGGTCTTTGCATATGGCAACATTCTCAAACAAATACCTTGTATCTGGACAAGGAGAGCCCTTGGTAAAACTGTAAAGTAGGGAATTTTATCTTCAGTGACCCTTCCTCTCCATGCAACCTGACCACGTTTTATTCATTTCCACCCAGCTCCCACAGCACAGTTGGGCTTCCCTAGATGCTTAGCCGAAAGCCCTGGCTCCTTCCTTGTAGGTCGGATTTGCCCTCCTCTGTGATGCCTCACGCTCCAGGCCTTTCCCATGTCCTTTAATCCCCCTTCACAAACTACCTGGATTAGTTCTAATCACTAAGTACTCTTATTTTTAGGCAATAATGGATGGCCACCACCCATGGGATATTCTGTCATTCCTTTTAATACATTAGATTGCTTATATTTTTATCTCTCTTGGATAATATAATGTCTCAGTCTAGTTAAAAAGGTAAAATATCAGAACATTTCAACAGACGAGTGGGAAGGGCCTTTACAGGCCATTTATTCCACATTCTTTCAATAATTGCCTACTCCACAAATACCTAGAATTCATTTTGTGGATATGTTTATGTTTCTTTTTTCTTCAAGACAGTTTTCAGCAACTATAACTTAAGCAGTCTGGAAGTTCTCAAAATAAAGAATAAAGGAAAAAAATATATTACCTTTACATGTATTCCAAATAAGTCTTCGGGACTGGAAGAGTCCCAGAAACTACATACATTTTGCCTATTCATCTTAGTAGCCATTAAGACATAATCTAGTCTAATTGTTTGACTTAAAAAGCTGGGAACAGAGATAAAGGGAAAGGAAGTATTTATAAGGTCACAGAGATTGATTCCTGGAAGAACGGGAACCAGAACCCAAGTTTTAATATAATCGATATGATATATTTTATTTCAATAAAGATCAATAGCTTTAAATATTTATTATAAACATTGGGACTTTATATGTCCTATTATAAAGATAATCTTTTTCAACATCATTCCCTCCCATTCCTCCTCATAAGCTACATCTCTAATTTCCTTTTAAATCTAACTCAAATTCACCCTCCTGGAAAAAAATGCATGTGATTATCTGACTCCAAACTTATTGTACTTGACATTGCATCAGACTTTAGGAAAATATTTTTAGTATGTTTAACTTTAGCATGCATTCATTTACTTAAAAAGAAAGCTACTGTGTCTGGTTTGTTTGTCTGATTTTCCCCATAAATAAGCATTTTCTTTTTTCACTCCATAGCACCCAAAGAATGCTCTGAAATGCTGATGCCAGTACTTTTGATTTCTCTCCTTTTCCCATCCTGTTTCCTCTGCCTTCTTTCTTCTGGGCCACTGTAGTCTGGAAGCAGAAGGTGTAGTGGAGATTAAGCCAAACATTCTCAGGGCTGATTGCAATTGAAAGCAACTTCAGCTGGTCTTCTGGAGGATGTGGCCTAAGGGAGACTGGTATCTTTTTACTTACAGCATATTCAAAGCCAAAAATCTGTAAGCAAATAGTCTGGAGGTATGGAAAGCTGGTTGTAAGGGGAAAAAAAGTACAAGAGTTTTTAAAGTATGGAGGAAACAGTATCCAATTTAGATCAACCTCCTGTCTCTGCTTTTTATATCCTTGCTGTGAATTCAGGAAAATGAGCTCCCAGTTTAATTGTGCTGTGGGTGTGAGCCTGTGTAGCTGAGTGTTTAGAGATCTCATAAATTTTTGCACTTTAAATGATCCCTATAATGCCCTGAAAGAATGAAGCCTTCCTGGAAAATCTCAAACTTGCTCCTTGGGAGTAAGTTTATTTCTCCCTGGTGGAATCCGATTCACCATGATATTTATAGTGGATGTTTTGATTTTGTGCTGGTGCCTTGAGCTCACAGTGCATTTTTTCTAGACAGTGTTGTCATGAAATGTGACTTGCAAAACTATTTAAAGGCTAAAGCAGCCTTATAAAAAACATTCTTTTAGGCACGAATCAAGACTGAAGGCTAAACCATTTCTATTTTTGTTTGTTTGGTTTTTTTTTTGCGGTACGCGGGCCTCTCGCTGTTGCGGCCTCTCCCGCTGCGGGGCGCAGGCTCCGGACGCGCAGGCTCAGTGGCCATGGCTCACGGGCCCAGCCGATCCGCGGCACGTGGGATCTTCCCGGACCGGGGCACGAACCCGCGTCCCCTGCATCGGCAGGCGGACTCTCATCCACTGCGCCACCAGGGAAGCCCTAAACCGTTCCTTAATACCTCTCTCTACCCCTCCTTGTTTCTGCTGGACTCTGACAAGAATTTTGATGCCTAAGAGCTAATTGAAAAAACATCAGAACGAATGGGATACAGCATCTCACTCCCATCTCACTAGCTGAGGGTGTAAATTTTAGCCTCTTTCTTAGAGTTATCGGAAGTGAAAGAGGGTCTGAGTTAAATCTATTATTGAAGGATTGTATAGTTTTGGGGTGCTTGTCATTGGGGAGCCCCTTTACCCTCACTTCTGAGATAAACAGGGCGTGAGAATAGTTGTGTAGCGGGAGGTTCTCTGTTCTTCTTCCTCCTCTTTCCTTCTGTTTCCTCCTGTGGAGGTATAATAGTGCTTTCTCTAATAGTGCTCAGAAATTATGTTCTGAAAGGTGATCAATATTAGCAAGATGAACTTGTTTCCTTTCTTTACATTTGTTTTTTTTAGATGCTTTGTTATGAAGAATGACGATCTAAACTTCTGCAATGGCCGGTAAAGATCACCAGGTTTTCAGGACAAATCCAGGAATGGTGGCCTGTGTGAAATTGAGAAGCATCCAGGATGGAGCCGAGACCTTGGGGAGGGATCAGGGGTTGAAAAGGCTGATGTGGAATAAGGAGGGAGGAAAGAAGAAGGAGGGAGACCCGAGAGGAGAGCACTGTAGGACTCACCCCAGTGCTTTATAAGGGGCAATTTTACCCCACTTTCATTTGGTAAACATTCGGCCATTTCTGGAGTCGTATTTGGCTACTGCAACTTGGGGCTAGGTAATACTGGTGTCTAGAGAGTAAAACCAGGTGCTGCTAATCACCCTATGACATACGGGACAGGCACCCAGCAGGGACTCATGCAGCCCAAAATAGTGCTGTGGCTGAGAAACCTGCTCTAAACCATGAGAAGGGACTCAGTGGGAAGAGTGCTGTTTTGCAGCACCCCCTGCACGTCCGTGCAAGACCGGCTGACAGCAGGTTGCTTCTTCCTGGTAACGTATCGTGGGCATAGCTGAGGGTTCACATTAGGGTTCCTCCCCCACCGTTCCTTACCTAACTGAGACTCTATCTGTCAGCATATACATATATTCCCTTTTCCCCTTGGCATGCATGTTAAATCTCTTCAATCTTCCTTTGTTATATTGTACCTTCAGCACTTCCACCTCTGGCCCTTTGCCCATCTCATCAGCAGAGACATACCCGTTAGGAGGTTCTCCTTTAATCACTTATTTGTTCATTTCTCCAATGAATTTATTGAGGGCCTGCTGTGTACAAAGCATCGTTATAGATTCTTTGCATACATCAATACATCAGTGAACAAACCAAGACTGCTTGTGGAGGTTACCTTCTAGCAAGGAAGACAGACAATAAACAGTCCGTAAGTAATAGATAAAAGAGATAATATGTTAAAAATTGTTAAGCGCTTTGTTAAAAGAAAGAAAAGAAGAAGGTAAGGCGGTGAAGGCAGGGCCAGCTGTGTGTGGTATTGGCCGCAGCAGAGGGAAGACCTCATCGGCAAAGTGCCACTGGGTGCAGAGGGTAGGCAGGGAGGAATTGGTCACAGACATTCTTGTTTTCCTTCCAAATGCTAACCTCTGGTAAAAGGAGCTCCAAATGCAGTGACAAGTCCAATAATCCTGAGTGCAGCAAGCAAAGTTTCTTCCAAGGAAGACTGAATCCAGGAGAGCAAGTTTTTAGAAGTTTTGCCAATCCAATTTATGAACTGGTTCAGTGGCCTTAAGCTTAAAATGTAGGTCATCTGGAAGCCCAGGAGTTGAGTTATGGTTCAATAATTTCTTGAGGCCTCCACGATGTTACTGAAAATGAATGAAGGTTGCTTTCCAAAAAAAGACGGTTATTCGCCAGCACAGTATCTGCTATCACCCTTGCTATGCAGTCATAAATAGCACACTTTGTAACGGTAAGCCATGTATCCTTCGTTAAGTCACTCGGTTCAGAGAGATTTTCAAATACCTATAAAGGGTAGTGCACTGTGTAGTTAGGTGTAGTTAGGTGTGATCAAGACAAAAATCAAATGTCATAAATATACAGATGACCAAGAAAAAGAAATCACAACCAAAGGTGCAGAGGGGGCCCCCAGGAGAAGACAGCATTTGAATAAGTCTTACTGGTTGAGTATGGTTGAAATAGAGAGAAAGGGGAAGGGGGGGACGGACATCCCCAGAACTAGAACCAGTAAGAACAGAGCAGCAGGGCTGGAAGGCTGACAAAAAGTGTTTAGGAAGCTATAGAGTAAGTGTGCATTCTTTGATCACAAGCAGGTCTTTGCAAAAAGGATTGCTTAACGCTGTTAAGAGCCAAATGTATTCAGACCATAGATCCCGAACAGCTCAGTTCTCTCACCCTCTTCTCAGTTCTGAAATGTGGGGCAGCACATCGATAAGGTGATGGCACTACTTCGGAAGGGCTAGATTTTCTTCATAATGCTTTTCTAATTTGTATTTAAGTTTTTCACTTGAAAATCCCTGTCCAATTGAAAGCCTTCACCAGCCTGAAACCCCCATTCCAAGGCACTCGTGCTTATTATGAAGTCAGTAAAGCTGCATTTCAGTGAACCGTCCCCATTTAAAAACTTTCTGCTCAAAATTTCTCCTCCTGTTCCTCCTGGATATTGTTCATTATCAATATCATCACTATTCTACCATACAACTGTGTTGATCTTGTCTGTCTTTTCAGTGTTAAGATGTACAGTAACTGTTTAAAGAGGAAATTATATATTAACTTAAAAGACCATTAACTAAGGTCCAATCAGGCAATATTTTGAAATTTTGGTAACGTAATTTTGGCAATGTAGTATTCAAGACACTATACATGAAGCAAAATATATGCCCCCAATCCAAATGGAATCCATTACCCTGCCTGCCCCATAGCTGTAAATAAGCCTTTTGGGAAGTCATGCATATCACAATAGACCTCATCTTCAGGAACTGAGTTATTTAATCAGAGTGACTATTTATTGAGATTTCAGGCACTTTACTTGCCCCCTTTTCTGTTTTTTAAGCATTGCTACCTTATTTAATTCTGGCAGCAACTATGTGAGGTAGGGATTACAATTGTGACCATGTTACAGATGGAGAAACTGAGGCTCAGAGAGGTTAAGTAACCTGTCTATGGGCCTAGTGAAGGAATGGATGCAGGCTCTTTGAAGCCCTGTTTCTTGGAAAAGACACTTTGGAAGAATACGACCTTCTTGCTTACCCTGTGGGAAGCTGAGACAATGTTAGCAAAGGATCAATATTCTTGCATCCCTACATAGAAGTGGGATGCTCCGGTTTGCAGAGAGGTAGCGTCTTTCTTTTAAGTGAAAAGATTTGCTTTTCATGTTGGTTGATGTTTTTCAGAATACCCAGGATTACATTTAGGTCATCCTGGAGGGGTGATGGATGAGAGAAGAATTTTAAAGGTTTTGATGTAAGGAGGAGGAAAAAAAAGAAGCAGAATTAGGTTTCTGGACATCTAGATCTTACCAGCACTTACTCCACACTTTTTTTTAATAGCACTTGCCATATTGTATTTGAAGTTTTCAGTTTATGTGGGACTCCTTCCCCTTACCTCTAGGTAGTGAGTTTCTTAAGGATAGGGACTCTGTCTTCCTCAGTTTTGTGTCACCAGACTCCACGTGGTCCAAACAATGTCTGGGAAGTAATAAGCGTTCAATAAACACCCCAAGAACTGATGGTTGACCTGATTGGTTGTGTGCTTTGTTTTTTAGAAAGAACAGGTTTGGGGACTTCCCTGGTGGTCCAGTGGTTAAGACTTCGCCTTCCAATGCAGGGGGTGCGGGTCTGATCCCTGGTCGGAGAGCTAAGATCCCACGTCTCGTGGCCAAAAAACCAAAACATAGAACAGAAGCAATATTGTAACAAATTCAATAAAGACTTTTAAAAAAATAAAATCTTAAAAAATATAAAAAGAACAGATTTCCCAAATTTGCAAATTTTTTGGCAGTTGAACTATTCACGAACTTTACATTTTACAGTCCTATCCTCACCTAAAGTCATGGACAGAGGTTCCTTCTCCTTTTGTTGCTCCATGCTGGCCTGCGTAATTTTAAGTCAGTATGAAGGATTAATGGTGAGAGCACCTTTTAAATAAGTTATCATTTTTTTTCTAAAGGTAGGTGGAAATGAGGGTTTTTTAAAAAGTGGCATCATTACTGTAGAATATTCATTTCCCAATCTATACTTCGATTGTCTCTACAGTAATTTTGTACTTGACTAAGCACTTTCATAGAAAATAAGATGGACATTTTCCCTCAGAGTGTAAATTTGCTGAAGTATGATAAGCTGCTACTTCATCTTTTCCCTTAAAATCTTTTTTTTTCCTGTTTCTAGTCAAGCATTTATTAAATCATTAGGAAGAAAATTTAGGTCATCCTTTTAATGTGCACTGACCTAGTTACTTTTTCTTTCTAAGCAACTGTTTAAACTAGATTTATTGAGGAAAGTGGTTGGTTCGGTCTTGCATTAAATCATATAGCACACAACAATGAGGAAAATTTGCCAAGTCCAGCTATGCTATGCTGCCCCTTTCTCCCCTTTGGTGGCTTTGAGTCTGCCCTTTTCCTTTGGATACCAAGGTCTTATTGGACCAGGGCTGTATGTGATTAACTTTTTTCATATAGATGGTCCCATTAAGGAGTGTCTTTCATTGAAAACCTCTTAATTCATAATACGTGGTGATGATTCTAAAATCGTCATGTTAGTTGGCTCCTTCCCCAAATTAAAGGACACATTAACAAATAACTGGTTAGTGAGTAATGAACATAAACAACAGTCGCACACGTTATTCATTGGACAGTTTGAAATTGCAGGTCTAACGCCTTCAATTGTCTCTTTGGAAGTTGCCTTTTCAGAGACATAAAATAGGATAGTACTGTGAGTGCAGTCTTGATAGATGAAAATTCTATATTGTTCCCTTTTTTTGGCAGAAAATTTTCTTTTGCTTTCACATTCATCACAGACTTACTTCCAGATGATTATACAAGCAGTTCTCCAAATTTCTTAGAATAATCCTGTTAGAAGTTTTATTAGTCAGAGAATAACTCTGTCCTAGATGGAATAGTTTTGATGGAATATAAGCAAATGGTCCCTTATTCTACTGCTGGCCTTACTGCAAAATTATGGCTGAAATATACAGAGATCTTACGAAAATTTGACTTTGTTAACAGTCTTCCACTGTTTTTGTTTTTATCCAGTCAATTTGAATTTCAGGGAAAACTCAGCTGAATAAAACATTTCATGGAAATTTTGTTTGATCTGGTTTACATTTTTACTTCTAATGAGGCACCGATTCTTAAATCAGCCAGCTGGAATTAATAATCCAGTAGAAAGGCGATGCTCGCTAACAGTCAGCTTTTCCTGTTCTAGGGGATTATGCTCTTAAATAGCCTTCTTTATTGTTTGTTGAACAAACCTATCTCCCTTAGTTGTGCTGTCTTTGAAAATGGTTCTGATTTCCTGACAGCGCCTTGGGAGTCTGGAGCGGGGCTTGAAGGGAAGACTTAGAATCTCCTGCCTTTCCTCCTCTTATGCAGAATCTTCTCTTTCTTCTCTAGGTGGCTGTACTTTCCACTGCTATCCGGGCCCTATTTCTGCTATTTGGGTCACCTCTATGCCATGAATAGACCTATGGGTTCTCTCTCTCTACATTTTAATCTTACTATCTACCCTTAAAAGCCACAGTCCTCATGTCTACCTTGGGAAATCATACCCACACTTCAAGGCTCAACTAGAAAGCCATCTTCTACTTCCCATACACCTCAGTCTCTTTCTCCCTCTGCACTTTGCTATCATTATGGTTGGTACTGTTTCTACTGCAGTCATTCCCTCTTCCTTACTAGGATAATTTGTGGACATCTTATCTCCCCTACTAGACTGTGCACCCCTGGAAAGTGGAAACTGCGTCCTTGTTCACTCTAGAGAACACAGTTCAGTACCTGGTATAAAATAGGATGATTTCTGGAGTGCAGATAGTATCTTAGAGAATCTGCGCTCACATTAGCCAATCGCATTCCTTCCGTTTGCATCACTTTCTTTCACCCCAGATTCCAGAGGTAGCAGGGGCGGCACAGAGGTGCGAGTTCTGGGCTCTCTCTCCTGTGTCTAGGTTAAGCTGGCCAGAGGCTTGCCAACAAGGCCCTGATGACAGGAAGCCACGTGCAGGACATGAGACAAGAAAACACAGATGGTTCATTTTGATCTCCATAATGTGCTGTTTATTGGTTTCAGTGCCCAACTCATGGAAATGAAATATTTAGCTTCCTATTCTCCATTTAATACTTGGATTTTAAAAATGTATTATATATGAGCAGAACAGAAAGGAAGCTGCTCCTTCTATTTTTTATGACAATCTGACTGCATTAGAGAGAGATTATAATTTGATATCGCAGAGGAATACAAATTTTAATTATTAGACTCTGAAATGTCCCCAAGCAAAATTTCCTTACAATCTCATTAATATAACTTCTGTAAGTTCTAAACTGCAGTTTGACTAACCAAAGGCGATGTACTCATGTAACAAAAAGTTTAAGACATTCAGAAGAAGAGTAGTAAAATAAGACTAAAAAATCCAAGCAATTCATCCAAAGCAGCAAGTGACAAATGCAAAAACTACTGCTGTCAAAAATGTAATTGTAAAAGCGTAAATCCAGAGGAAAAATGTGCAGGAACATTGCGATGTCTAAGATACCTTTTAACAGTAAAATCTATATGCTACTGGGTATGGGGTGTCTAATGATGTCGCAGAGGAATTCTAATAGCATCCTTGGGCTGAACTCTGGGGAGAGCTGTTTTCAGTAACTCTTGAAGATGTTCCTCATGTCTGATTCATTCATGCAGAGGGTAGGGCAGAGAGCATTATTGCCAGAAAGAGAACTTCAGGGCTTGGCAAGTGACACAAGGCAACCCCAGGATTATAAAACAGGAAGGCAGGGTGTGGTGGTACACCTTTGAACCTCTGTAGAGATTTCATTAAACAGTGCACCCACGGGGGTACTTAGAGCAAATATGTTAACAGAAACAATAACAAAGGGCCCTGATAAAAGAAAGCAATACCTAGGACATGAGACAAGAAAACCTGGATCGTGCAGAGGAGAAGCTCAGACAACACATAAAGAAGAAGTAAGACTAGAGAAGAGAGACAAGCCCAGGAGCTGCAACTAAAGGTTTTTTCCCCTGCTTCCTTTGGAGGAGAAAATAAAGTGTGAGAACTTGAATTTGTATTCTTCGTAGATGTTTTTTTGTTTTTGTTTTTTTTTGTGTGTGTGTGTGTGGTACGCGGGCCTCTCACCGTTGTGGCCTCTCCCGTTGCGGAGCACAGGCTCCGGACGCGCAGGCTCAGCGGCCGTGGCTCACGGGCCCAGCCGCTCCGCGGCATGTGGGATCCTCCCAGACCGGGGCGCGAACCCGGTTCCCCTGCATCGGCAGGCGGACGCGCAACCACTGCGCCACCAGGGAAGCCCCCTTCGTAGATGTTTATATACATTTATACCTAAGGCAGTTCCGTGGTTATTTTTGCAGTGTGTGGATTTACTCTTTTTCAGCATTTCTTAGGTTGTAACCACAAAAATCTCAATATAAAGAATCATTGTAGAGATGGAACTTGCTGACAATTTGAATTAAGATTTTCATGAGTGGGCAGAACCAGAGGTGGCAGATTCACAAATATAATTTATCTCACGATTAGAATGTACAATAAAATGCAATGTCTTTATTATATTCATAAATAATTGGCCTTCCTCCAAAATCCCTATTTACTAATTACCAAGAAAAACATTCAAATGTTCTATGTGCTTTAAAGCCGAATCGGATCTAGTCATTTGAATGGTTCATTTAGAAAATAGTCTTTCTTGGCTAAAAATGTCCAGTTAACAACAGAGGCATTCTCTTCTCCTCTCTCTCTCTCTGCTTTGTTTCCTGAGGTTAGTGGAGAAGGAGTGTGGCTTCCATGGTCTTGTGGAGGTGCGGAAGGTTCAGGAACCTCACACTAGATGTTCCTGGTTTACCCACTGTCATACACAACCAAAGTTTGTGGCCGGTGTGACTCTCACTTGGGGTTGGGCTCCTGCAGCCTTGGAGATGACGCTGGCTTGATATCACCAAGGTCCTTACTGGAGCTACAGTACCTCTCGGATCTGGTGGGAAATCACATTCAGCCTTGACTTTGGGGGTCCGCTCTACAGCTCTTTCTACAGAATCCTTTGTGAGGAGTCTACTGCCGAGCACCTCCCATTCCCCTCACCCCAGACTCTCAACTACTCCACGTGCCCTCTGGTCAGCGAGGGTGATACGGGAAAGGCTCATTCTCAAGTCTCTCCACTTCCACTGTCTACACTTGCCTCACAGTGTGAAGTGGCCACACACCAGATAGATGTTGGAGAGGTCATCTCTTCCCTGGGTCCTAACAGGGATCAGGGACAATAGCCTGTCTCTGACCTCAGTTTGCCTCAATGTTATGATGCTCTTCTCCCCATCTGGGACAAATCCCCCATGGGGAGTATCAGAATCCGCATTAGGCTACTTTACTTTCCCTTGTTTTCTTCTCTCCAGCATTCCTGGGCCTGGAAGGGGTGTATTTTTCCTTTACTTCCTCTATATTTTATTTTCCTTCTTGATTCTAGCCAAGGCTTATTGGAGGACAAGTCTCTTCTCTATACTTTAGAAAGACTGTGGGTGCTGATTCCCCTTGGCTTGGTGACTGATTTGTCAGAGGAGGTTGGAATTATTAAGAAAATCATCTCTTAAGACAAGAGCTGAATCTTGCTGCTGAATCCTAGTTGGAACATCAGAATTTGACCTTTCTCTCTGCATTTCCAGTCGGTAGCCACACCTTCTCTCCCGCTTAACAACAAAAAATCGAATGCTTTAGGAAACATACTTAGAAAGACAAAGTTGAAAGCATATTGATTTTTAAACTATTACATATATTGCACGGCACTGACCCTCCCATCAGGTCCAATGTAAAGTTACTTCCATAAATGTATTTCAGTCTGTGTGTGCCTCAGGTTAAAATAGAACAGCACTGAGGTACAACCAAGGCAGCTCTAATAGTCCCTTCCTAGAGACAGACGTGCATTTCAGGTTAAAAGTATATTTCTTGGGAAAAAATTCCGTGGCCTAATATACTCTACCCCAAACACAAAACAAAACAAACGAAACAACAAAAAACTCTGCATGTCTGTATATACATATACATATAAATGGACACTCACTCGTATATTTAGTTTTTTAATTATTTATTTTCAAAGATTTTTTTTTAGTTGTTTTATATTTGATTGATGAAAAAAGAACGTGGATACCATATTCCATTTACAGCCCTGAGAACTGTGTACGAAATAATCAGTTTAAAAGCAACTTCATGAAGCCATGAATATAACGTATTAACTTATATTGTTTAAACAGTGTAAGGTGTTTCCCCATAACATGAGTTAAATTATCTTTACACTTATCTTGGTATCTTTCAAAAATTCAATTTTTGCTTGTCATTTAATTCTAAGGAAACAGTAGGGGAGTGATCATAATACATTGACTTATATGGAAAATCATTGATAATTCTTTGAGTGGAAAAGAAGTTTGACTTACCCTTCTGGATGAAACTCAGAACATGATCTGAATTTCTTTACTTCTAAGCAAATATTCTGAAAAATGAAATCAGTGATATGTGTTTAAACAATCTGTGATTTTAGAAATTTGAGAAACAAGAATGACTGTTGCTGAAATGCTTTTAAAAGTTATATTACTTAATATTGGCCCTCTGAATCTAAGGTTTTTGTTTCAGCTGTAGGTAGCAATGTAATTCTTTGCAAATGTATGTCCTATTATAGGTACACATATCCGCATTCCTAATATAATGTTTCCAATCTTTTGACATCAAAAACACTATTCCATGAAAAGTTGCCTCTTAGCTATGCAACTTACAAGAAGCTTTTTGGATATGAAATCATACGCCTGGTGGTATTTATCCAAAACTCCAGCAGTCTGCTGAAAAGCGAAACATCCCTAAAACACTTCTGTTTGAGTTGCAAGGGACTTAAGTGATCCATCTACGCTTTCTAATGGAAAGACCATTCTCCTCTCCTTGGGGAAAAAGAGTGTAAAAGGGAGACTTCTGTCTTCATACAAACATCTGTTAACATATCACCATCTTCAACAATCAGGGATATTTTATCCTCCTGATTTTACCTGCTTTAAATCTAACTTAAAATGTCCCTTTTGTTTGATTTAGTTCTTTTGACTTTAGAATTTTAGCTTTCCTGACATTATTTTACTTCCATTATTTTTTACATTGTATTTTTCACTGGGTACACATCTCTCCTTTTGTCATTTTAAAAACTTGAGTTTACCATAAAGCTTCTTTTGCAATAAACTGGTTTCATTGGGTACATCCTTCTTCCTTTCTCCAGAACCCATCCACTATTCAATAACTAGAATTTTACTCTCAGGTTAACCTTATGCTACTTCTATTTAAACACAAAGGGCAGACTAAAATGGGTTTGCCTGATTTCTACATAGCTATACTTATTATAGTTCTGTCTGGAAACATCTGGACAAAATTTCCTTTTTTTTTTTTTTCTAGGTCAATGACATGATGCAATTATTAGGAGAAATTAAGTAAAAAGGTACAGGAATCTATGTTTAGTGCTCCAGCTACTAGATTCTAGAGGTGACTTTTCTGCTATGTCTGTACTTCCTCACTGATGTTCAGAAGAGGCTAGACTTGTAAGATTCAATTTTTCAAAATACTCCTTTTGAAAATGGTGTAAAAAATGCTTTAAATACACAGTTTTCAAATAGTGATGATCTCTGGTGTAGCATTATGGGAAACTTTTTCATGTTCTTTTGCCTCCCTGTGTTTTCTAATTTTCCTGCAAAAAAAAAAAAAAATTAAAAATTCAATAGTCTCAGTTCTACAAAAAACCGGTGCATATATTTCACTCAATTTATGTATCACTAATGTTCATCCTAATCAAACAGTCATGCTTTTAGCCTTGCTGTTTTCTACTGTGGTTTCTTATTTCCGAAACTCAAGAACCTCATGAATTTCTCTTCCCTGAGAGCTATATCTATAGAATGCAAAAAGAACCCATGGACGTATTCATTCATTTGGCTGTTTGGTCACCTGTTGTTATTGGAACTTTTCTTTTTCTAAAATTGAACTGAACTCAATTCAACCTGATTATTTTTCCAAAGACAGCCAGGAATTCTTCTTTAAACAGATTTCCTCTGACACCCAAATACGGACATCCAAATAAATGCAGAGTCCACTTGTCATTAGCACTGCTGTCTAATCTGTAACTGCTCCATCTTGGATATCCAAAATCTTATTTTCAGGGTTATTTTGGCATCTGGATGCAGCCTAACTTGCTAGAATTGGACCCCCAGAAGAGATTCTGACAGTTTTTTTTCATTCCTTTTCCCCTCTACCTTCATGCACTGCCATTTTCCCCTTTGGTCTCTAAGGAGAGATCCTTTGGAATGAAAAGCATCCTCCAGCATTTTCTTTACTTGTATTTTTGTTCAGTGCTAGACCTGGATAGTTGCAGAGGATGATGTGGCTCTGTGGTCTTAGTTGAATTTAATACCTTTTAAAAAATTATTTATTTATTTTTGGCCGCGTCGGATCTTTGTTGCTGCGCGCGGGCTTTCTCTAGTTGCGGTGAGAGGGGGCTACTCTTCGTTGTGGTGCACGGGCTTCTCATTGCGGTGGCTTCTCTTGTTGTGGAGCACAGGCTGTAGGCATGTGGGCTTCAGTAGCTGTGGCACGTGCGGGCTCAGTACTTGTGGCGGGCTTGGTTGCTCGACGGCATGTGGGATCTTCCCGGACCAGGACTCGAACCCGTGTCCCCTGCGTTGGCAGGAGGAGTGAGTAAACAAATGAGAGAAACCTGCCGATCATGAAATCTGTGCCCAGTGGTCCAGGAGTGTGACACTGCTCAGTGTTGGCTGAATCCTGCTCATAATTGTCTGTTGAGACTTAAGCGACTCTGTCCCTTTACAGAGAATAGACAAATCACAACACACACACATGCTGGACCACTACAGTGGTAATATAGCATCTTCTTGAAACCTACTATGTTTTAGGCACCTTGATCAGACTTTACCTATATTATGTCATTAAGAGATAAGTATTGTTCTTGCCATTTTTTGTGGATTAGGAGACTGAGGCTTAGACACTTTACTTGGTCAAAGTCATATGCATACAGGATAGATGCAAGATTAAAACCCTGGTTTTTCTGAGTTTGATGCCCCTGATCAAAGCCGCACGTGATACTGCTCTACACAGTACCCCCCGCCCCACCACCAGTGAAAGGAATTAGGGCTGTGGTCTATGAGAAAAGGCTGTAGAAACTGTTGGGAGAGCTGTGGCAGAAAGAGTAGAGAGAGGAAGAAAACTTGCGGTAGGAGGAACGGAAACTGATGTCAAATACTTTAAGGGTTATAATGTGGAAAAGAAGTTTGATTTTTTTCTACCTTTTTATGACTCCAGAGGAATACAAGGATTATGGAGTAGCAGTCACCGAACCATAGATTGAAGAAAGATCTTCCTAGCTCTCAGTGGTATACAGAATAGAGCTGCTTTTGGAAGAAGCGAGATCCCAACTCTAGAGGTATTGCATAATTGGCAGAGATGGAGCGGGAAATATGCATTAGATGCATGAGGGGCTATCTTTTAAAAATTCCTTTCAACAGTGAAATATGTGTATAAATCTGCACTTTGTAGATTAGAGAAAATTGATCTGGAAACTCATGTATTTTTTAACAGGATTTACACTTAGAGCTGTTTTACTAGTAACAATGAGAGTAAACCACATGCATTGTCTTCTCAGTTTCCTGAGTGTTCGGATGTGTGAACTTTTGAGATGTTTGCCATGGTGGTTGGGGGTCTGTTGTTGGAGAAACCTAAGCGATTCCTCCTAAAATAAAGTCTGTTACTCTGATTTCATTTGTTACTTGCCCAAGACCAGTATCTATTGTGGCTTTTGGATGGACAGAGTGGGCAAAAGCTGGGTTCATACTAAGAGACCCACTCTGAATGCTTGCTCTTCATTATCCTTTCGGAGGTGGAAATAATCCATCAGATTGGCAAAGGTGGAAGGAGAAAGCGTTGGCACATCTATGGTGCATTCAAACCTTGAGTAGACAGTAGTGACTCAGGACATTTCCTTTTAGCAACCAACTGCCTTGGGGATACTCCACATTTTCTATGTATCTCCAGTCAGGATTTCCTGACTGGTATGCCCTTTTGCTTTTCATTTAGAGTGCATAAATCCAGAAGTTGTGTGACTCGCTCACCAGGTAACATAGCAGTGTAACCACGAGTGATGGCTTTTGAAAGCACTGACCGCTTTGAACTTGAGAAGACAAAATCAGGGCTTCCCACAACTGATCTTGATCAACAACGTTGCAGTAACATTGCACTGAATCATTTACTCAAAATGATACTTGAAACACAATGATAAAAATCTTTTCCCCAGAAGCTTCCATGTTACTTCTTAATCACAACTAAAGACAAATAAGAAGACCCTGAAGCAGTTTTACTTTCAGTACTTTCTGGAATGTACCATGGGGTTGAGAAAAATGTTATGCCAAGATGACCTCGGGTGGAGGCGGAGCTTCCTCAGAATAGGAAGGGAAGAACAGGGGTAGCATTTAACTCCTCCTAGAGTGAGGCAGATGTGACTGTTGTCTATTTTATAGTCTCCTTTATCATCTTGTTAATGTTTAATTTTTATTTTTATTGAGGTATGTTTTGTACATAATTGTAAAAGTCAAATAATATTAAAGCATGCTGTCCCTCTCACCGACTCATTTTCCACTCCCCAGGTATAATCATTCTCAACTCCTTCAGGTATTGCTTCCATTAGTCACCTATATATTTCTAATGGCATGATTCTATTACTACTTTATCATATTTTATGTCTTAGATGTTATCTGTTGACTGTAGAAGATGAAGATTTTGCTTTCTTATGCCCCTCTTCATGCAGACATATTTGTTCTTCCTGAAAACTTGAAGAATAGCTTTATGGTTAAGTCCATATTCAGTGTTTTCATTATTTCATACTTGTAAATATTCACTGCTAAGTGTATCTCTTATGCAAACTTTTATTTTTGCTGTGAATTTGTTGCTTTTTTTTTTTTTTCTTTTGCTCGGCTTTCTTCAAGTTTCTGGTTAAGATTTCCTTTATCCTTTAACGGCTCTGTGAAACAACTTTCAATTCTCTTTCCACACATTTTCATCCCTCTTTAGCTATAGTCCTGTGACTTATCTTTGCTGTCATTCAGTGAGATCTCTTGCATTACAGTTTCTACTTCTTGGATATCATGTCTTGATCTTTTTGGTTTAATTCTTTGTTTTGATGGCACATAACCTCCAGCAATTTCCTAAAAAAAAAGGTGCATAGAAACAACATCTTTGGAGAACTTGGATGTCTGAAAACCTGTTTATTCCATTCTAATGTGTGATTAATATTGATTTGGATTTGAGAAAGTTGTGCTCTCTACAGGGGAGGACTCATGGTAAGAATCCATGGTCTCTGACAAAACTGTCCAGTCTAGTGTGCATTTAGAAGGAAAGTGGCCTGAGGACAAATTCAGGGTCTACTGGCAGCAGCTTCTCTGGATGTCACCAGGACAAAGTGACTTCATTTTTATTACTTAGAATCGTTGGCATTATTTGAAAAGATGCTGGTGTGCTGTTATCTCACTGGGTAATAGTGATGCATATCCATTGGTAGGTAATGATCCATCTTAGGTAACTATCCATCTATTATTAGAAGGAAATGGGTCACATCAGACCACATTGGTTTTATGTGTGATCCAAATAGAATATGTGCTTTCCGTTTAAGAAAAGAATGTATAGGTAGAAAGATTGTATGCTCTAATTCTGAGACTCTTAACCTGAAGTCTTCTATAGACCATTTATGTGGGTCCTTGAATTCCTTAGACTTAGATGCAAATTTTACTTGTGTTATTATGTACTCTAAGCTTCAGTGACCTGATAATAAGGTGAAGATAATATTAATACCACCTCATATGATGGTTGCGATTTTCAGTATTTAGATATTAGAATATTTAAAATATATACAAATATTTAAAGAGACCCATGACACACAAAAAGGTGAGGAGCTACTGAACTCTAATCCCCCTCTTTGCTCCACTTAACTGAAGGAAAAACAGATTACATAGAGGTTTGTGTCATGTTGATATGACATTTGCTTTTAGCACAGCTGAGTACAGCCCACCAATTTTCTGTCTCCTTGACCAAATTCTTCCCACGTTAGGTTCAGCCAAGTTTATATTTGAGCCTTATCTATCATTATTACTCACTTATTTTCAAGGGAAGGTGAGGTGAAAGTTCTTTGTTCTGATATTCATTGCCTACAATTAAATGTGACTGAAAGATGCTTCTGAAACCAGAAAGTGTCAAGGAAGCAGCATTTAATTTTGTCATTATTCATTCTTCTTACCTGGCCAGGATAAATATGTAAATAAAGATAAATCAATGTAGAGGCAAAATCTTGACAGTATTACATGACTGAAGTGTACGTTGGAGTCTCAAGGCAATTACAACCATGTTGGAACAAGAAACACTCTGCTACAGTGCTTTTGACCAAGGAGATCAGGGTCGTTGTTTAATTGATCGCTTTTACAAAGTCAGTTAATGTAACTATGTGGAAGTAGGCTAATTAGTTGACATCCTGTGATCAGAAAATATTAAATTTTGATTATTAATTACATATAATTTTTACATGTATATTATTTACAAAATGCTTTCACATATTATTTTATTTAAAAACAATCTGGTATAGTAAACTATCATTGCCCATATTTACAAAGGAGGAACTGAGGACAGAGATTTGAAGAGATTTGCCTTAAGTCGTGTAGCTAATAAAGGTTAGCACTGAAACAAGAGTACTTGCCTTCTGATTCCAAGTTCAGTTTTTTTTCCACCATACCATGTGGCCTCCTAATCACCATTAGTCATGCCGCTCTTATTCTCCAGTGATGGATACATTACAGAGGTAAGGGTGAAACTGGAGTGGGCCATGCTGTCCTTGAGGGTTTGTAGCTATGCCCTGTGCAAAAGAAATATGCTCTGTTAGCCTGCCAGGTATGACCAGGCTGAGGGCATGTGACCTCAAGGACCAGCCAGATATAGGATCCCAGGGAAATGGGGCCAATGCAGTCATTCACCAAGAGATCAACTTTACTCCTTCTATTTCAGGTAGGTGTTAATAGTACATGAGTGTACAAAATGTTTACAAAGGACATGAGGCAAGTGTGCCAACAAAAATTCATGAAGTTACCACACTCCTCGAAGGACCCAGCGTAATGTAATTCATGTCCATTTTTTTGCTCAACTGTATGAATCAGTAACAATACTATTTAAAATGATGTTGAGTCAAGGTTTTCATCCCGTGGTTTAACCTAAGAGGTAAATCACGTAAAAATGTTGCTTATGTAAACAATTGCTTTTCATTAACCTCATCTTTTTTACTTTAATTTTTTTTTTTATAAAAAGGAAAAAATACACAAAATTTTACTTTGTGAATAAATCTGCCACATGCAGGACTTGAAGTGATATTACTAATGCAGTGAGCATTTCTGGCTTGCTTGAGATGGGGAAGAAAGTGTTAAATCTTTCCCCTGCTCTAGATTTAACACAGGTGGGACCTCAAAAGGTCTTGAACATGATTAGCGGTATTTTTTTTTAAAGTGTCCATCAGGATTTGCTTCGGGCTTCAGAGGGAAGCCCGAAGCAAATCCTGATGGACAAAGGGTTTGAATCACATTCCCATTTGGTCGTGGTCATGGCCAGGACTGCAGAAGTCAACACCGCTCTGCATACACTAGAGACGTTGGCTTCACCAAACATGGTCTCATTTTCTCATAAATAGAGAAATGCCTCTTTAGCAAAGAGCTTATAATTTTTTATGTGAAATAAAAATTATCCTTTTTGGACAATATTTCTGCTGGAGTCCCTGGATAATTTATCTCCTTTCCTTTTGCACGGCTGTAATTGTTTTGAACTATATACATCTAGATTGAAGAAACTGTTTCAAGGAGACATCTTAGGAAACACTTAAGAATAATACTCAGCTTCATGTCCTGCATTCTTTAGATACCTAACAACTGAGTTTTACCCAACCCCCAATTTCTCTCATTCCATTTTCACAATTTTCTTCAAAAACCACCTCCCAAACTTCTCTATTTTATATCTACACTTAAGCACAGTTTTCTCCCCCTTTGCTTTAGTAATTTGAAGAAGGCCCCTTGGGGAGCACCTCCAAACTCCATCTGCTCCTTAGTTTTATGCTGTCTTTGCTCACCAACCAGTCTTTGTGGTCTCTTGGAAGGAGCCCAGGCATGATGTGGGGGTCACTGAAGAGGCTATGTATAAACCATAAAAAATTACTAATTTAATAATTAATTGAACAATTTAAAATTAACTTCCATTCAACCACTACTTCATCCATATTGGTGTCTTCCAGTTGTCTATATCTGAAACGTCCAGGTATATTTCCTCAATATTCTACTTGCTGGAGAGATGGGGGGAGGGCAGGCAGTGTTGGTAAACAGCTAAGCAACTGCTGGACTACCTTGATGGGTACGCTGTCAATCTGCTTTGCTACTTTCCTCCAGTTCTGACTGTGGTTCTGAATTCTTTGAAGACTAAAAAGAAATTCCTGTACTTAACAATTGAACTAACAGCTTGACTAGGGGAAAAATTACTGCTGAAATCTGTCAATGAATGTCGCTAACTTACGCTGCATTTATAGACAGGGAGAAAACTAAACCCAGCAAGTCCTTGGAAAGATGTGCAAGCTGGCTGACAGGTGTGACATCTCAGCAAAATAAGTTAAGGCAACACTGAGCAGTGAGTTTTGTCCAGTGAGACTTGATTGGTCACAGATGACAATTCCAGCTCCCTGAGGTGTTTCTCCAGTGTCTATGATTAATATCAAATGTCAAGTCAGGTTCACTTCCAACAATAAGGTCTAAGACATACTCAGTTAAAGCAACATAGGATTTTCATTTCCCATAACCCAATGAAGCTATCCAGACATTTCCTGGGGGATTATCCCCGGGATGAATTACATAAAAGGGGAGCTACAAGGGCTTTCTTCCTTAAGTAAAACTTCAAGCAGTGCACAACAGAAGCAGATACGTATCACTTGCATGAGGAATGGTAGGACAGGCTTTTTTTTTTTTTTTTTTTGCCAAAGGTGTTGGATAGGTTAAGATAGAAGATTCTGAGATAGATTCAGATGAAACCTGGATAACACATAATCATGGAACAAATGATTTCAATCAAAACCAAAGTTTGGTTATATATTTTCAGAGTAGAAAAAGAAGAGGTGTTCTTTGGCTCTTTCACTATTGATGCATACATTCTACAATATAATTGATGATAAATGTGTGTGTGTGTATACATGTGTATACATTTTCTTGTTTTTGATGCCTATAATAGCCAAGGGTCTTAGTATCAGCAATAAAAAAATATATATTTATTTTGCAAAAATATTTTTACAGGAGATGTTTAAAATCAGAAGTATTAACATAGTTTATGTAGAAGACCTAGATGGTTTTCCACCTTTTGTCCCCAGAAAGGGGTTATTTGCAAGCCCTAAATTGTGGGTGTGTCCCTGCTTCAGATGATCACACTTTTGGGAGAGGTCATAAATTGGTAACAAGATTATATTTATCATTTAATATTTAATTCCTTAGGTTAGTGTCTCAGAAGAAATCAAGAGAGTTCAAATTAAACCCATTTTCTTTGTTGCCCCCTACATCTTACTTATCACTTCTATCTTTATGCCTCTCTCTTTACATGTTTACTTGTCAATAATTCCACAAGGATTTGAAGTTGCTTAAAACAAGAGTGTGAATAATAAAATAATATTATAGAAATACAAAGTCAAGATTGAATAAATCCTTATTATACATAAAGGGAAAATGGATTTTAGGGAATGGTTTAACAAGCACACATGATGAGGAATCTGAATTTGAGAGTGCCTAGTAGAGAGACCTGTACTGCTATTGCTTTATCACACCAAATCTTTATGTACTGTCAGTGAAATGCCGATCGTTTGGGATCCTTTGTGGTTGGAGAAGTCAATAAATGCTCTATGCCTAGAAGTGACATTGAGAGTTAGGTTGGTTTGAAACTAAGTTTATATGACACCAACATTAGCAATTACAAAGTAAAAAAAAAAAAAAAAAGAGAGAGAGAGAGAGAGCGTTGAAGATGGAGGCAGATCCTGAACTCACCTTTCCGCAGACACAATAAATCTACAATTACACATGGAATAATTTCTTTGGAAAGGGACCTGAAATCTGGATGAACAGAGCCTCCACAATTTAATGCTTTGCTTATTTGATAGGTAAAATACATTGTTTTAATTTTCATGTCTTGTGTATTTATTAGTAAGTTTGAGAATTTTTGTTTCCTGAGAAAATTACATGTTTATATTCCTTACCTTGGTCTTTTCCTTATAGATTTAAAAAAAGTCTGTATATATTAGGGGAATTAGCTTTTTGTCTATTTCAGTTTTAAGATATTTTCTTCAGTTTGATTTTTTTCCTTTAACTTATTTATGGCAACTTTGTCATAGAGAATTAGGAGATATATAGTCTTGCTTGCAGTTTTTTTCTTTAATGCCTTCCTTAATGGTTTCTTGTCTTGTTTGGAAAGGCATTTTACTTGGAAAGGCCTCTAGTTGTAATCTTTTCCATATTTTTTTCTAGTGTTCTTTCAGTTTTTGTTTTTTTTTTTTTAACATTTAGAACTTTAAGTGATATGAAATTTATCTGAATATTTGGAGTGAGGTGAGCATCTAATTTTATTTTCTTCCATTTGGATATTTTTCCTATTATCATTAAATATCATTGAATAGTCCATTCTTTTTCCACTAATTTGAAATTCTGCTTTTATCATATACTAAATATCCATGTATTTATGGATCAGTTTCAGTACTGTATTTTCTTCCTTGAGTCTACTTGCTAACTTCTGCATCAGGACTATGCATCAATAAGTACTGTAACCTTTATGTATCTTTTGTTATTGTAGGGAAGGGCCTTTTTATTATTCTTATTTTCCATAACATTCAAGTCTTTTCTGTTGTGATTAGTTTTCAAGCAAGGGGCATTTATTTAGAACATCTGTTTAGGTCATCTTTTACATTTGTTAACGTTTTATAGTTTTCTTCTTATTAATTTACACATGTCCTCGTATTTACTTTAATGTAGCTATTTTATACATTTTGTTCCTCTTATTATTGAGATTTTTTTTTAACTGGATATTCTTGGTATAAAGGAAAGGTTTGGGATTTTTTAAAATATTAATTTAGCTTCTTATTAAATTCTATTAGTTCCAATTGCTTCTCGTTGATCCATATCCTTTTGAAGATTTCTTCTAGCACATGACAGTATATGGCTGCCTCAAGTTCTGATTCAACCCACAAGACTCGGCTCAAGTGTCTGCTCCTCCAAGATCTCCCTCCCTTGCGCAAGGGGCACCTGTGGCATAATAGAAAGAGCACGGAAGGTACACTGAGAACACAGGAGCTGAACACTGCTTTATATACCCTATTAGCCAGGATTGGCTTCAGCTCCACATATCAGAAAACATGAAAAGAAGAGTGGTTTAAACACACAAGATTTCTTTTTTGTTGG
Source organism: Physeter macrocephalus (assembly GCF_002837175.3). Lineage (NCBI taxonomy): Eukaryota > Metazoa > Chordata > Mammalia > Artiodactyla > Physeteridae > Physeter > Physeter macrocephalus. Next base: position 20,223,276 of record NC_041220.1, read on the forward strand.
AGTATAGTTGATTTACAATATTGTGTTAGTTTCAGAGGTACAGCAAAGTGATTCAGTTTTACATATATATATATATGTATTCTTTTTCAGATTCTTTTCCCTTATAAATCATAAAATAAAGAGTATAGTTCCCTGTGCTATATAGTAGATCCTTTTTGGTTATCTACTATATATATAGTAGTGTGTATATGTTAATCCCAAACTCCTAATTTTTTTCTTGCTATGAAAGAAGTCTGAAGGTGGGAGCCGAGGGCTCGTTGGGTGGTTTACAAAGTTGTCTGTGACATCCCTGGGACAAGACCCTCGTCCTTAACGTTCCAAGGAAGTGTTTGTGCACCAAAGATCATGTCTGGTTCCAGGCTGGCAGCAGGAGGAAGAGCTGAAGGAGCCCATCATGGCGCTTCCTTTAAGGCCACTTCTGTAGAATCATCCAGACTCCTTTCATTTCCAGTCCGTAGGGTAAACCTTCCCATGTGGCCATGGCTAGCCCGGAAAGAGTCTGGGGAAAATGGTTGTTGCTAAAGTAGTTGTTAATGAGCCCTGAAATTGGGATGTTTATTACTTAGGAAAAGTGGGTAGAGAGGGATTTAGCCACCTCTTCTGAGTCACTAAATTCAAGAGTGAATGTATGCCAATTCACTTTTTTTCCAAAAAGAAAAAATAAATTTTTTTTCTGGTGACAAAATAGTATACTTCCATTGGAAACCATTCACACCAATCAAAAAATTTGAAGGCGAATAACTGACATTCTATGACTCGGATAAATTTCCGTTGCTATCTTGGTGCATATTTTTTCATCTATCTCCTCGAATATACACCACACAGTTGTGCAGAAATGGCATCATTCCTTGCTTTCTCTAAATCTGCTGGGTGGCATGCTTTGCCTTACAGTGTTTACACTTATGGTTGTCTCTGTCTGCAGTGCCCTTCCTTCAGCTGTGAGTAAGAATCACATCCTTACTATCCCCCTCCTTTTCTCAGTATATCCACCTCTGCTTCCTCACTGTAGCCAGGTGCCTCATTTCCTTCAGGATTTTGCTCAAATGTCTTTTTCTCAGTGAAGCCTCCTGATATCCACTCCATTTATAATTGTACTCATCACCCTCCTTTTCATATTTTATTTTAATTTTCTCCGTAGAACTTACCACCTTTTAATGTTATTTAAATTTAGTTATTTTCCTATTTTCTGTTTCTTCCCAAGACCATGGAAATTCCATGAAAGTAGGGATTTTTGTCTTGTCCGCTGCTTATCCAGTGCACAGAATAGTGCTCAGGCCAAAGTAAGTACTCAATAAATCCTTGTTGAATGAATAAAGTCACAGCACCTCGTAAAACCCGATCACATCATTAGTTGTGAGGATTAAATGAGATAACATGGATGACAGCACTTAGCACAGGGACAGATGGCAGAGGCTCAAAAGAGGGATGGTGAAGCTCCTTTTACGTCTAAATCTGCTTTCCATGCTTCTACCAGAACACCTGCCATCATATCTTTAGAGTTTTATTTAAATGTTTATTTCACCCATAAGCCCCATGGACTCTTTGAAGGTTTAAACTATTCTTATTTGTTTTTGCATCACTGGCATTGACCATAGCCTAGTATACAGTAGGTGCTCTATAAGTCTGAGTTGACGTGAATCCTTTGTGGCTATTCCTAAATCTGCAGACGCTGCCGTACTTTCTAATTTCTAAATGCTTTCCCCTGCTCTCTGTACTGAAATATTTATGAAGCTATTTGGTACTCAGAGGAAATCAACTTTTAGCACAGCTGAGGCTGTCTTCTCTCTCTAGTCGATGGTTTTGTTGAAAGCTCATTTTAATAAATGCACTAGAGAGGCATTTTTGAATAGGGAAGAATCATTCAGCTTTGTGAAATGTCCAGGTGGAATAAGTATTAGATGCTTTTGTTATTTCTGCCACTTGGTTAATGAAGCTGTCCCCTTTGTAATATAATTAGAGCAAAAACAATCCTCTCACCAAATATAAAGTGACACACATAGGGTCTTGTTATTAGAGCGTTCCCTCGGAAGGGTAACAGGAAACCATTCAAACGCAGGACTTGAAATACTAGGGTGAATAGAGCCGGTTAAGAAAATGGTAAGTAATTTCATGAGAGAAATTCTAATCTTACTAAAGATGTTCAGTGTCCCTTTTGTATCAAATAATCTTTTATTTTTTAGGATCCAGAGGAAGCTGTTGCATAAACATGTTTTTATTTTCCCTGGCTGGGACATTTTTATAAGGCTGCGGTAACATTTGTACTTCTAAATACAAAGTCAGAATTCAAGGAGAAAAAAAAGCGTGCCTATAGTGATCTCCTGGGGACTGAAGACAAAATTGGTCTTTTAAATTCAGTAGTCTAGTTCCTGAGAGTGCAAGATAAGTCAACAAAAAGCAAAGAGTCCCCAGAGATACAATTCGGCTCCTCTTCATGGTCTGTTAGGCCAGAGAGTTGTCTATCAGAGAGGACTTTCTTTCGTCTAAGTCGTAGAAATCAGTGTTACACATAAAGTGGCAACTCCACTGCACTAATTTGCTTTACACTTTGATTGCCTGACTTTTCCATTCATCCATCCAGCCCATCCCCCCCAGATGCCCCTGTACACATTTTCCAGAACAAGTATTGCTTTTCTTCAGGGTTTGATAAACGTGTACATCTTTCTTAGCCAAAAATGTCTACATACAGTCAAGAAAATGGACTCTGTAGAACTGAATGAAACATCTTGGGCTTTAACTGAGACACACCGAGTTCATCCACTAGACTAAATGGCTTGAGCTCTATATTGAGCATTTACCGCTACTGTAGCTGGAGTAGGATAACTTTTTTGTAAATCATGCACCACGTATTTTGGGGTTTGGCACAGAGGCACCCTAAATCTTTACACAGAAAATTACTAAAGCAGTGTGAACACATAGGTTAAATCATGTTTGAATTTGTAAAGTTGTAAGGTTTCAGGACTTTGCTGTAGGATTTCATGTTGTTTATAAGGAAGAGTTAGGTAACCTAATGTCCTTTCTCCTTTAAAACTCCCTCTTCTTCTGTTTGAAGATGCCAGACACCTTTTGGAAACAGTGAGCTTAGTTGGAAAAGCCTGAGCTTTAGCATCTGGAAGAACCAGGTTCACATCTCCCTTCTGTCATTTCCTAGCTTTGTGGCCTTTGGCCTCCTCTTAATCTATCTGAATCTCATAAAACACAGGCAGCAACACCTGTTTTATAGGATGAATGTAAGGGGGAAAATAACGTTTATGTTGCTTGGTGTTTATATAAAGCAGGAGCTAAATATATGGTAGCTGCTTATTTACCACGCTGTTTTGTAAAATTTTAGTATTTTGTTTGGGGAATTCTCTATAATAGATGATGTTTTAGTTGCCTAAAACAAAAAGCATATTGTAACTTATAGCAGTCATTATAGATAAAAATTTTAGAGCCATTTCAATTGTTCTTAAAGCATTGTTATTAGTAATATTTACCCCGTCACTAAATAAAGGTTATTTAACTTACGCATGATTTTGTGTTCTATATCCATAGATGAACACGGCTATTCTTTCCAGGGCCATTCAGAGTGGCTGTCACATATGGTAATACCATTTGTGTATTTTTTGGAATAAGCTTGAGTTATTAGTTTGGGGAAGAGGTGAGATGAGAGAGAAGACGTGCTGGGGAATCACTTAGAAATGAACAGAGTGTGGATAACTTAGGATGCCTAGAGGACAGAATGACTGAATTGTTTTAAAGGTTGATATGTAGGATGTAGAGGGACATTTAGCAAGACGAGAACCAATGTGAGGTTCATTGCACAGAGAAGGAAAATGGCAGAGGTGGGAGTGGTAAAAACATGCTGGGTTTTTTTAGACCTTGGTTGGTCAGGCTGTGGGAGGGTAAACAGATTGAAAACCCAGTTTGCTTATGGACAGAATAGCTGAAAGAAATTACATGAAAATGAGAAAAAACACTTCAGGTCATTCTGTTCTATTGGAAGTGAAAACTTTACAGATACAATGCTGACAAAAAATGAACTTTAATTAAGCCTGGATTGTTTGTGTGAATATGTGTGTGTTATTTTTCCCCCGAGGCCTTCCTCTTTAGAGGCATGACGGTCCATCTGAGTTATTATTTTATTGGCTTTGGTGTAATTTCCCCCACTCACTTCAGCAGTGGTGTTACTGATGCAGTGATATTGGTTTCTAAAAGTCCTTTCTGGCTTATATCATGATCTCATTGGCATTTAATTCAAACACAGGAAGCGAGGAGAGAACTCCTGTTTTATAGGCAAGATGTCTGCCAAGTCGAGGGTTTCCAGCTTTGAGCACAATGGCTAATACTTTGAATTTTCTGGTATGAAAGTATCAAATGTGTCCAGTATTTTTGTTGAAACTGTGTGGCAAAACTAAAGCCTCATATTTGGCTTTGTTCAGTTACAAGTATTTTAACAGGAACCAAGAGGAGCAAGACAAGGTCGGGGTCACAGAGGAAGGGTCCTGTGTTGGAAGGGTCCTCCTTCTTCTGGAACAGAGGCCTGTTGGGACCTTGGGGGGATGGGGGCGTGTGGCTCTGACACACTGCTGCAGTGTGCACGGTGGTGGACCAGATGGAGAAAAAGAGAACAATCGCATCCTGGAAGGGATGCAAAGGCCCCGATGAGAGAGCATTCTTAGGAAACTGGGAGGTGAGGGAAGGAAAAAAGCTAGGTTAAGGAGGCTCGGGGGGCCAGCCAGCTGAATTGGTCTGGAAGGATTCTGGAGACGGAGTGCTAAATCCTTTGGTGGCTCTTATGCTTTCAGCACATTGGCAAGGAAAAATTATGCTTTTTGAAAGAGCTGGGAGGGGTGATCAGAATCACTTAGTGAACCCCAGGTCTGGTTTTGGATATGTCACCAACAAACTCACTATATGACTCAGGACTTGTAATTTATCTTGAAAAGGAGTCTAGTGGAATGATCAATGAAGACCTCAGGCATTTTGGTTGTTGTTAATATTTATTCTAATTAGTGGATGACACAGAACTGGTGTGACTTGAAAGGAAAATTAGGAACTTCGGTAGAAAACTGTCAAAGGCAAAATTTGCATATACAATCCTCAGATGTTCAGATTTGGAACGTGAAGGAGAACACCAGACAGAAGCCTTCCTCTTTACTCTGAAGTCCTTCCTGTTTAGAAGCTCCTTTGACAGAATGTCCACAGCTTGACTTTCTGTCTTCCCAATTCCACTTTTGAAAATTCAGTTTAGGGAAGGTCACTTTTGAAAATTCAGTTTACAGAAGGTCAGAATTTGTACTTGTAACGCAAGGGAGATAAGAAGTAGGTGACTCTTTCTTCTTAGGAGCTGGGATCATGGATAGTATGGAATTCTTCATTTTTAAAAGCAGCAAGCAATCTTGGCAGTAGAGCTTCTTAATTCTGGTCCAGGAAACATATAAGGCCTTCCATTTAGGAGACTGCACTGAGCCAGTGAACTCTAGATTCTTTGTAATTAGTTTGTAGAAAGATAAGTGCTAGTTAAAAAAAACCCCACCACTTTGGACATTTGGTATTTACTGAGAGGACCTTTCTGTTGGGGGAAATATGGCCTTAGGAGCAATTAGCTAGCATTTATTGCCGTAGATAACATACCTTGCTTTTCAATCTTGATTTACAGAGAAACTTAGAGTAACTTTCCACTAAGCAAGGAGTTTCCTTTTTGCCTATTCAGTTTCTCATCTTTATTTTCACAAATAATTTTAATATCTGGAACATTTTTCCTTAGGTCTTTTTTCATCTGTATGAAATTATTAAATTCTAATTAAAAATTAATTAAGGAGTTAAATCCAAATTCTAAGCATGGTTTATTACTGTTTTTCACCTCTGAATAGCCATCTTGCCTTAGGTAATTACTTCACCGAATGTGGTCTCAAGATGTGTTTTTACAACTCCAGATTCAATGTTTGCTAATGAAAAATGCAATCAAACAGCTGGTTGGTTGTTCTGCAAAATTGCAAACCAGCAGAATACTTTCTCTTAATTAACTGAATATAGAGAAGACCATGTGGTCATTTCTTCAGTGTGTCCATTATTAAGAATCTGACTATTAAAAAGGCAAATGACACCTATTGCCTACACTGTGCATATGTGTGGTGAGGAAAAGGAGGGAATAGGAATGGAATTAGATGATTTGAACCTTTAAAAGCAGGTTTCCTTGGCCTTCCCTGGGGGTCCAGCGGGTAGGACTCCATGCTTCCTATTCAGGGGGCCCGGGGTTCGATCACTTGTTGGGGAACTAGATCGCGTATGCATGCCGCAATTTAAGAGTTCACATGCCGCAACTAAGAGCCCGCATGCCACATTGAAGGTCCCGTGTGCCACAACGAAGACCCGGAGCAGCCGATATAGATAAATAAATAAATAATCAGCGGCCATGGCTCACGGGCCCAGCCGCTCCGCGGCATGTGGGATCTTCCCGGACCGGGGCCCGAACCCGCGTCCCCTGCATCGGCAGGCGGACTCTCAACCACTGCGCCACCAGGGAAGCCCCAATAAATAAATATTTTTAAAAAAAAAGCAGGTTGCCTTTTCTTGCACAAAGTGTTTTCTTTTTTTTCCTCTGTTTTAAGATCTGCCTTTAGAATCTTGGTGGGAATGAAAGAGCCTTCTTTTGTTCTTGATATTTATTATTGCAGCAAAAAAACAGTCATTTGAACAGTTATTCTCCTTTGCAGGAATTACAAGTATTCTTTTTCTAGGTAAATTATAATAAAAACACAATCTGGATTTTAAATACTTAATCCAGTAAGGTAAATTATTTGTTAAAATTTAGTTATTCATTGATTCTTCATTCATTCAACAAGTTATGAAATACTATCAACTCTGAGCCCCCCAGTCCTTAAAGCACCAAGTAATTTCATATAATTCTTACAACTGGGTTCATCGATTATTATTCTGGATGGCTCACCATGGGTCCTTTACCAGTTTTTAAAAAGACTTCATTTTTCATTTACTTTGATTCAAGTTGGTAGGTTAGGGAAATGTGATGAACATTAACTTTCAACCCACCCTAGGCCTTAATTGATTTGGTAATGCATGAGCCAGGATCTGACTTGGGGGTATTGAAACCCAGAAAATTTTCCGAAGATTGAAAATGATTCGGAAGTTAAGATATAGAGACACTGAAATCATATCATGTTTTTATTTTAAACAGGATCAGAAGAACTAGGTGAGATGAAATCATTCAAAATTATCTGAAAGAAGCCTGGTTTCACTCAAAGGCTGAGAGGACGCCAGGTATGTTGATATGTTGTGCCCGAGGGGTTTGGCTAACTAGAACATCCTGAGGCCAAAGCCAAGGCAGCCAAGGGGGAATTCAAATCCCAGTAATGGGGAAAATACTGCTGTACAATGGGGTGCTGCAAATGGGAAAAGGAATAATGATGTGAGGAGCAAAAGCATCTGCACGGTGTAAAGTAGGTAAGGGCAAGTGATTCAAGACTAGGATTCAAAGGTGAAAGCCTGGAGGTTTAAAAACATGTTATAGGACAAAGCAAAAGTCACTTGCAAACCCTATGTATTAGTTTCCTGTGGCTGCCATAACAAATTACCGTAAACCTGGAGACTTAAAACAACAGAAATTTATTCTCTCACAATACTGAAAGCCAGAAGTGCAAAATCAGTTTCACTGGGCTGAAATCAAGGTGTCAGTAGGGCTGTGCTCCCTTTGGAGGCTCAGAGCGGCCGCTGGTGGTTGCTGGCAGTCCTTGGCTTGTGGCTACATCATTCCACTCTGCCTTTGGGTCACACTGCTGCCTTCTCTGTGCGTGTAAAATCTCCCTCTTCCTCCCTCTTATAAGGGTACATGTGATTACATTTAAGGTCCACCCAAATAGTCCAGAATAATCTTCCTACCTCAAGAACCCTAGCTTATTCACATCTGCAGGACACTCTCCTCCCCCCTTTTAAAACTACATAAGGGAGGAGACCTTCAAGATGGCAGAGGAGTAAGGTGTGGCGAAGGGAGCTGTGAAGGAGGAAAGGTTTCCACACACTAGAAGCCCCTTCGTGGGCGGAGACTGCGGGTGGCGGAGGGGGGAAGCTTCGGAGCCTCGGAGGAGAGCGCAGCAACGGGGGTGCGGAGGGCAAAGCGGAGAGATTCCCGCACAGTGGATCGGTGCCGACCGGCAGTCACCAGCCCGAGGGGCTTGTCTGCTCACCCGCCGGGGCGGGCGGGGCCTGGGAGCTGAGGCTCGGGCTTCGGAGGTCGGATCGCAGGGAGAGGACTGGGGTTGGCGGCGTGAACACAGCCTGAAGGGGCTAGTGCGCCACAGCTAGCCGGGAGGGGTTCCGGGAAAAGGTCTGGAGCTGCCGAAGAGGCAAGAGACCATTGTTTTGGGGTGCACAAGGAGAGGGGATTCAGAGCGCTGCTTCAAGGAGCTTTGGAGATGGGCACGAGCTGCAGCGATCAGCGCAGACACCAGAGGCATGAGACGCTAAGGCTGCTGCTGCCACCACCAAGAAGCCTGTGTGCGAGCACAGGTCACTCTCCACACCTCCCCTCCCGGGAGCCTGTGCAGCCCGCCTCTGCCAGGGTCCCGTGATCCAGGGACAACTTCCCCGGGAGAACGCACGGCGCGCCTCAGGCCGGTGCAACGTCATGTTGGCCTCTGCTGCCGCAGACTCGCCCCACATCCGTACTCCCCCCACCGCCTGAGTGAGCCAGAGCCCCCGAATCAGCTGCTCCTTTAACTCCGTCATGTCTGAGCAAAGAACAGACGCCCTCAGGCGTCTGACCTACACACAGAGGCATGGCCTAATCCAAAGCTGAACCCCGGGAGCTGTGCGAACAAAGAAGAGAAAGGGAAATCTCTCCCAGCAGCCTCAGGAGCAGCGGATTAAAGCTCCACAATCAACTTGACGTACCCTGCATCTGTGGAATACCTGAATAGGCAAAGAATCATCCCAAAATTGAGGTGGTGGACTTTGGGAGCAATTATAGACTTGGGGTTTGCTTTCTGCATCTAATATGTTTCTGGTTTTATGTTTATCTTAGTTTGGTATTTAGAGTTGGGAGATTTGTTCATTGATTTGGTTGCTCTCTTCCTTTTCTTCTTTTCTATGTATAGATATATTTTTTTTTCATTTTTCTGCGGATTAAAGCTCCACAATCAACTTGACGTACCCTGCATCTGTGGAATACCTGAATAGGCAAAGAATCATCCCAAAATTGAGGTGGTGGACTTTGGGAGCAATTATAGACTTGGGGTTTGCTTTCTGCATCTAATATGTTTCTGGTTTTATGTTTATCTTAGTTTGGTATTTAGAGTTGGGAGATTTGTTCATTGATTTGGTTGCTCTCTTCCTTTTCTTCTTTTCTATGTATAGATATATTTTTTTTTTCATTTTTCTCTTTTTGTGAGTGTGTATGTGTATGCTTCTTTGTGTGATTTTCTCTGTATAGCTTTGCTTTTACATTTGTCCTAGGGTTCTGTCTCTCCATTTTTTTGTTTTGTTTTGTTTTGTTTTAGTATAGTTTTTAGCGCTTGTTATCACTGCTGGATTTGATTTTTGGTTTGGATGCTCTCTTCTTTCTTTTTTATCCCTTTTATTAATAACAATTTTTTTTAATTTTAATAATTTTTTAAATTTTTTATTTTAATAACTTTTTAATTTAATTTCTTTCTCTCTCTCTCTTTCTTTCTTTCTTTCTTTCTTTCTTTTTCTTTCTTCCCCCTTTTCTTCTGAGCTGTGTGGCAGACAGGGTCTTGGTGCTTCAGCCAGGGGTCAGACCTGTGTCTCTGAGGTGGGAGAGCTGAGTTCAGGACATTGGTCCATCAAAGACCTCCCAGATCCACATAATATCAAATGGCAAAAGATGTCCCAGAGATCTCCATCTCAATGCTAAGACTCAGCTCCACTCAATGACCAGCAAGCTACAGTGCTGGATATCCCATGCAAAACAACTAGCAAGACAGGAACACAACCCCACCCATTAGCAGAGAGGCTGCCTAAAATCATAAAAAGTTCACAGACACCCCAAAACACACCAGTGGATGCAGTCCTGCCTACCAGAAAGACAAGATCTAGCCTCATCCACCAAAACACAGGTACTGGTCCCCTCCACCAGGAAGCCTACACAACCCACTGAACCACTGAACTGCTGGGGGCAGACACCAAAAACAACAGGAACAAATAACTGAGGCAGAAGAACAAATAAGTGGCCTGGAAGATAAAATAGTGGAAATAACTACCACAGAGCAGAATAAAGAAAAAAGAATTAAAAAAATGAAGACAGTCTCAGAGACCTTTGAGACAACATTAAACACACCAACATTCGAATTATAGGGGTCCCAGAAGAAGAGAAAAAAAAAGGGGACTGAGAAAATAATTGAAGAGATTATAGTTGAAAACTTCCCTAATATGGGAAAGGAAATAGTCAATCAAGTCCAGAAAGCACAGAGGGTCCCAAACAGGATAAATCCAGGAGAAACATGCCAAGACACATACTAATCAAACTATCAAAAATTAAATACAAAGAAAAAATATTCAAAGCAGCAAGTGAAAAACAACAAATAACATACAAGGGAATCCCCATAAGGTTAACAGCTTATCTTTCAGCAGAAACTCTGCAAGCCAGAAGGGTGTGGCAGGACATATTTAAAGTGATGAAAGGGAAAAGCCTACAACCAAGATTACTCTACCCAGCAAGGATCTCATTCAGATTTGATGGAGAAATTAAAACCTTTACAGACAAGCAAAAGCTAAGAGAATTCAGTACCACCAAACGAGCTTTACAACAAATGCTAAAGGAACTTCTCCAGGTAGGAAACACAAGTGAAGGAAAAGAACTACAATAACAAACCCAAAACAATTAAGAAAATAGTAATAAGAACATGCATATCGATAATTACCTTAAATGTAAAAGGATAAAATGCTCCAACCAAAAGACATAGACTGGCTGAATGGATACAAAAACAAGACCTGTATATACGCTGTCTACAAGAGACCCACTTCAGACCTAGGGATACATACAGACTGAAAGTGAGGGGATGGAAAAAGATATTCCACACAAAAGGAAATCAAAAGAAAGCTGGAGTAGCAATTCTCATATCAGAAAAAATAGACTTTACAGTAAAGACTATTACAAGAGACAAAGAAGGACACCACATAATGATCAAGGGATCAATCCAAGAAGAAGATATAACAATTGTAAATATTTACGCACCCAACATAGTAGCACCTCAATATATAAGGCAAATGCTAACAGCCATAAAAGGGGAAATCGACAGTAGCACAATCATAGTAGGGGACTTTAATGCCCCACTTACACCAATAGACAGATCATCCAAAATGAAAATAAATAAGGAAACACAAGCTTTAAATGATACATTAAACAAGATGGACTTAATTGATATTTATAGGACATTCCATCTCAAAACAACGGAATACATTTTCTTCTTAAGTGCTCATGGAACATTCTCCAGGATAGATCCTATTTTGGGTCACAAATCAAGCCTTGGTAAACTTAAGAAAATTGAAATCATATCAAGTATCTTTTCTGACCACAACATTATGAGACTAGATCAACTACAGGAAAAAATCTGTAAAAAATACAAACACATGGAGGCTAAACAATACACTACTAAATAACCAAGAGATCACTGAAGAAATCAAAGAGGAAATAAAAAAATACCTAGAAACAAAAGACAATGAAAACATGATGACCCCAAACCTATGGGATGCAGCAAAAGCAGTTCTAAGAGGGAAGTTTATAGCAATACAATCCTACCTCAAGAAACAAGAAATATCTCAAATTAACAACCTAACATTACACTTAAAGCAATTAGAGAAAAAAGAAGAAAAAAAACCCCAAAGTTAGTAGAAGGAAAGAAATCATAAGGATCAGATCAGAAATAAATGAAAAAGAAATGAAGAAAACAATAGCAAAGATCAATAAAACTAAAAGCTGGTTCTTTGAGAAGATAAACAAAATTGATAAACCATTAGCCAGATTCATCAAGAAAAAAAGGGAGAAGACTCAAATCAATAGAATTAGAAATGAAAAAGAAGTAACAACTGACACTGCAGAAATACAAAGGATCATGAGAGATTACTACAAGCAATTATATGCCAATAAAATGGACATCCTGGAAATGAACAAATTCTTACAAAAGTACCACCTTCCAAGACTGAACCAGGAAGAAATAGAGGATATAAACAGACCAATCACAAGCACTGAAATTGAGACTGTGATTAAAAATCATCCAACAAACAAAAGCCCAGGACCAGATGGCTTCACAGCCATCAAATGTTTGAATTTTATCAAACATTTAGAGAAGAGCTAACACCTGTCCTTCTCAAACTCTTCCAAAATATAGCAGAGGGAGGAACACTCCCAAACTCATTCTATGAGGCCACCATCACCCTGATAATCAGAATCAGACAAAAGTGTCTCAAAGAAAGAAAACTACAGGCCAATATCGCAGATGAACATAGATGCAAAAATCCTCAACAAAATACTAGCAAACAGAATCCAACAGCACATTAAAAGGATCATACACCATGATCATTGGGGTTTATCCCAGGAATGCAAGGATTCTTCAATATATGACAATCAATCAATGTGATACACCATATTAACAAATTGAAGGAGAAAAACCATATGATCATCTCAATAGATGCAGAAAGAGATTTCTACAAAAGTCAACACCCATTTATGATAAAAACCCTCCAGAAAGCAGGCATAGAGGGAACTTACCTCAACGTAATAAAGGTCATATATGGCAAACTCACAGCCAACATTGTTCTTAATGGTGAAAAACTGAAACCGTTTCCTCTAAAATCCGGAACAAGGTAAGGATGCCCACTCTCACCACTATTATTCAACATAGTTTTGGAAGTTTTAGCCTCAGCAGTCAGATAAGAAAAAGAAATAAAAGGAATCCAAATCAGAAAAGAAGGAGTAAAGCTGTCACTGTTTGCAGATGACATGATACTATACATAGAGAATCCTAAAGATGCTACCAGACAACTACTAGAGCTAATCAATGAATTTGGTAAAGTAGCAGGATACAAAATTAATGCACAGAAATCTCTTGCATTCCTACACACTAATGATGAAAAATCTGAAAG
>NC_041220.1:20237595-20266801 GCF_002837175.3 Physeter macrocephalus
TACAGTAATCAAGACAGTATGGTACTGGCACAAAAACAGAAATATAGGTCATTGGAACAGGATAGAAAGCCCAGAGATAAACCCATGCACATTCACTTTATTTTTGTTAAAGGAGGCAAGAATATACAATGGAGAGAAGACAGCCTCTTTTCAATAAGTGGTGCTGGGAAAACTGGACAGCTACATATAAAAGAATGAAATTAGAACACTCCCTAACACCGTACAGAAAAATAAACTCAAAATGGATTAAAGACCTTAATGTAAAGCCAGACACTATCAAACTCTTAGAGGAAAACAATGGCAGAACACTCTATGACATAAATCACAGGAAGATTCTTTTTGACCCATATCCTAGAGAAATGGATATGAAAACAAAAATAAACAAATGGGACCTAATGAAACTTAAAAGCCTTTGCACAGCAAGGGAAACCATAAACAAGAAGACAAGACAACCCTCAGAATGGGAGAAAATATTTGAAATAAAGCAACTGACAAAGGATTAATCTCCAAAATTTACAAGCAGCTCATGCAGCTCAATATCAAAAAAACAAACAACCCAATCCAAAAATGGAAAGAAGACCTAAATAGACATTTCTCCAAAGAAGATATACAGATTGCCAACAAACACATGAAAGGATGCTCAACATCACTTATCATTAGGGAAATGCAAATCAAAACTACAATGAGATATCACCTCACACCAGTCAGAATGGCCATCATCAAAATATCTACAAACAATAAATGCTGGAGAGAGTGTGGAGAAAAGGGAACCCTCTTGCACTGTTGGTGGGAATGTAAATTGATACAGCCACTATAGAGAACAGTATGGAGGTTTCTTAAAAAACTTAAAATAGAACTACCATACGACCCAGAAATCCCACTCTTGGGCATATACCCTGAGAAAACCATAATTCAAAAAGAGTCATGTACCACAATGTTCATTGCTGGGATGAAGTGAGAGAGTGGCATGGACATATATATACTACCAAATGTAAAATAGCTAGCTAGTGGGAAGCAGCCACATAGCACAGGGAAATCAGCTCAGTGCTTTGTGACCACCTAGAGGGGTGGGAAGGGAGGATGGGAGGGAGACGCAAGAGGGAGGAGATATGGGGATATATGTGTATGTGTAGCTGATTCACTTTGTTATAAAGCAGAAACCAACGCACCATTGTAAAGCAATTATACTCCAATAAAGACGTTTAAAAAAAAAAGAAAAGAAAACTATATAGGGTAATATGCACCGGTTCCAGAGATTCAAAGGTTATGACATGGATTTCTTTGAGGAGAGGGAGGGCATGTGTTTAGCTTACCACATCCTACAATTCTCAAGTGATGAGAAAAGCCAGATTTGATTGGCTCAGTGGTAGGAGAGAGTGCCATAAAACTTGACCCATTAAAGATACTTCATTTTAATCCCATTCTGTCTCCTCTCTGTCTTCCAAGAATGAAACATGGAAGCCAGACAAGCAATTACAGCTCTCTGCTGCAGCAGCTTGTTATGATTGTCTTTGTGGGAGACATCTTGAATAAAATCAGAGAGCCATGCGGAAGAATCTAAGCTGGAAATGGTCCTATGGAGGAGGAAAGAGGGTAGGGAGGGGAAAAGGGAGAGACTAGTGAGAAGAAGGAAAGAGGACAGGAAGGAGTAAGACCTATTAGAGGAAAGAGAAAATGTAGAAGGTACTTCAGATTTCAGTGCTTAAGCCAGGGCTTTAACTGTTTTGACTGAATTGACCATATGTTTATAATTAAACATAATTAAATATTATAATACTTTATAGAAACATTAGATAAATATTATTTCTATGGAATTATGTGTGTGGACACGGCTTGAGAAGAAGAATCGAATACCACCTCTTCTCTGAAAGTTTTTCTGAGTTGCTATGTAGAATTACTCATTCTCTGTTGTTTGCTCCCAGAGTACATTGCACATTTACCTAGAGCATTGCATCGTGAATGTGCATTGCATATTTTTCTCTCCAGTAGATTATGCACTTTATGAGAAGAACTCTATCCATATAACTAACACTTATTGCTAACTTGCTATGTACCAGGCATTTCGCAAAGCACTTTGCATGTATTTAATCCTCTAAACAGTCCTACAAGATGCATATTTTTATTCCCATTTTAAAGATGATAAAGTCAAAGCATGGAAAGTTGAGTATTGTCAAGGTCACACAGCAAGAAAGAGGTAGAGCTGGAATTTGAAAGTAGGCAGTCTGGTTCCTAAATCTTCACTCTTAAGTAATGTAATCTGTTTTGCTACCCTGCACCAAACATATGATAAGATAGTTCAGTTACTTCAATTATTAGTGGTCAGATTCTTTCAAAGGCTAATAAATAAACAATTTCTGTAACCTGGCTTTACTGCAGATTTTTTTAAAGATTTATTTTAAAGGAAGGCTCTTGCCTTACTCTTCAGGTTACATTTTTTTGCCAACTCAGGAAAAGTATGAAATGCCTCTAGTTAGATGCATCAAAGAATGTAAGATGTTGTGATAACCTCAAACTTCAAACAGGTTCCATTGATGTTAGAGCGAGGAGAGAGAAGTTAAAATAAAGATATCATTTTAAGTTTTTATTTCCTAATAGATGTAATTTATTTTGCAGAACTCAAAAATGGTCTCATAGGGCCAAGATGTAAATGCAATCTACACACTGAATAAAAGGAAGTGGACAAAGTAGAATTTGTGGAAGGACTGAGCCACCATACTTCATTCATTGCCACATTCAATAAACATTTATTGGGTACCAATCTGTTTAGAGTTCTCCAAGGAGAAATTCCAAATGTAAGTTGCTGAATAGTATATCTACTTACCTTTGTACCATCAGGAAATCTGGGAGTGTCACCCTGTAGTTTGAACTTTGGTGATTTCTTAGATGACTTATCTTTTTTTCTTAGAGAGGCTAATAGCAACTTGAGGGTAAGAATTGTGGCTCATACAATTCCTGCTTTCTGATGGTACCTACAAGGGCTATTCTCATAATGGTTGGTCAATAAATATTTACTGAATGGATGAATGAGTGGATCAATCAGTCCATTGAGAGAGTTTGACTATTCGCAGTAAAAAATAGCAAGGCACATTAAATCTTACAAAGTTAGAGCATTGGTTTGATTCAATGATTTTTAGATACTGTCAAGGAAGTCATCATTTTCCTCTCTCCTACTTCACATTTGCTTTTCTCTTCCTCCTTTTCTTTTCTCAGTCTTTTTTCCACTTATCTACTTTTCACTTTTTTTTCTCTCTTCCAACTGTTAAGAAGTGTGTCTCCATGATTTCTGTCATT
This sequence comes from Physeter macrocephalus, assembly GCF_002837175.3. NCBI lineage: Eukaryota > Metazoa > Chordata > Mammalia > Artiodactyla > Physeteridae > Physeter > Physeter macrocephalus. The sequence continues at coordinate 20,240,887 of NC_041220.1, forward strand.
AACCAAATAGATATCTGTGTTTATAGGGAAAGGAAAGGAATAAAAAAATGTGATTTTGATTTTAGATTACCTGGGTTTGAGATGGCAATGAAGCGTCAGGTACTTATGATGTGGGAATATAAATTAGGAGAGAAGTTGAGGCTTGAACATAGATTTGGAATTTATCTAGCATGAAGGTAATATTCTAAGGTGTGCGAATAGATGTGACCACAGTGCCTTAACCATGGCACCAGAGTTTACTCTGAACAGTAGCTCTGCTACTCGAATCAACACCACCAACAGCAAGGCCCTTACTAGCACTTACTATGTCCCCGACTTTTTTCCTCCTGATACATGGTTAATTCTCACAGCAATGTAAGTACCAGTATCTGATTTTGCAGAATGTCTGTGATCATTAGTATTATTCATCAAATTGCTATTCATCTAATGTCCTTTCTTTTTCTGATCGTGTGATTCAGGACAAATTACTTAACTCTCTCTCTTGCTATATATATGTGTATACATATATACATACCACATATATATATATAGTAATTTTCTGTTTCTATGATCTTATCTTTGTGTTTTCATTATTACCATTACCAAAACTCAGATGCTTTTTTACTGTTACTTAATTTTATGCATAACATAATTTTATTTCTACATATATATACATGTACATTTATCTTATCTAAACCTCATAACAACCATATGAGGTAGATTCTATTATTAGTCCCATTTTACATATGAAGAAAACTGAGGCTTTGTGAGGATTATTAACCTGGCCAAAATGGCAGAGCTAGTCAGGTGAAAGTAAAAATGGTGTGTTTCTGATCACAGCAAGTAGTAACATCTATCCACTTATCCAGACCAGAAACCTGGAGTCACTCAAGATCCTTTCCTCCAACAATCGCTGCATTTCACTGCCTAAATGCATCTTGTGTCCATTCTATCCTCTACGTTTCTGTTTGTATTGTTCAAATTCCTCTCTCTAGTGTCCAATTTTGACCTTATCAAACCTATCGGTCATGCCGTTGGCAGAGTAATTTATCTGATGAAAATCTTTGCCCTTTATTTGCTTTGTTTGTTTGCATAGTATGTTTAGTAACCCCAGTTTACCACACTGATGCTATAGCACCCTCTTAGAATCAAGCCACACAGGTACCCAGGCAGCACAACCATAATTACTTCACTTAACTTCTTAAGATGATTTAATGGATTCCTATGGCAGTTAAGATGAAAATTTAAATCTTTCCATGGCCTTCAAGCCCCTGCTGGTGCCCTCTGCTTGTTTCTCAGCCTCATTTTGAACCACTTGCCCTCTTGTCCTCACTCCGGCCACAAGGGTCTTCCAGTTTCTGGGAGCTGCTACACTGCTTTCTGCCTCAGGGCCCTTGAGCATGCTACTCCCACATTTGGAATCTCACATCTCTTCCTCCCTACTTGGGACACATGTACATTCAGATGAAAGATCTATTGAAATAAAATCAGTTTTATTATTGTTGTCATTCTAGGCTCTCACAGAACTGTGTCTCTTTCAGAGTACTTAATTCAGTTTATAATTATATAATCATAAATATGGTAATTTGTTTAGTGGCTTCTTCCTTATTTCTCTGTTGGGCAAAGGCCATGGCAGTTTTGCTTATCACAGCAACTGCACAGCTGTACTGTGCATATATGAGGTACTTAATAAATGTTAATTGAATGAATATTCTCTCTAGTATTCCTGATGTTTTGGGTGACTTTATTCTTTTTTCTCTTAGAGAATCATTTTCAACAGACCATGTAGAATAAATGGCAAACTGAGTTTTCTGATTGTAAAGAAACTTTGATCTCTCTTAAAATACACACACACACACACACACACACACACAGACTCTACAAGGAGGAAAATGCATGGGGAGAAGGGAGATGTTTTCATAGTTTCTCAAGTTTTCATTAAATTTGGGATTTTTTCACTGAAGGAATCCTGTTTCCTCTACCATACTTGGTTCTGAGGCATTAACTACCCCCTCTCCTTCTTTGTATTTTGTGCCAAGAGGGAAAAATTCCCTTCCTTTATTTACTCTTAGCCTGTTGATATTTTCCACCTAAAAATAATTTTCTAAGGAATAAGGAAGAACTGAAATAATTACTGGAGTTCCCAAGGAACAGCCAGGTTGCTGAGCCCAGGTTCACTCCAGCTTGAGGATGGCAGATATTTTTCCCCTCTCATCGCATCTCTGATCCATTGGTAGTGGCTGCCTGGAGACATGTGTAAGAGGGATTCTGAGGGCACCGCCAGCCTCAGTGGGAAAGTGTGCCATGATTAATTCACTGAACACATACTTACTGAGTGCGTGCTATGTAATTAGCAGGGCTGGCTAGGGGCGTGGGAGTACAGAGAGTTGTCAACCTTGATAGCCTTTCCCTACACATGGAGGGCAGATACAATTTTGTAAGCATCTTGATTATCTCTCTCAGCTCAAAGCTTATCCCTCTGTTACATGGCTTTCCATCACCAGTGTGACTTCCTGACCCCAGAAGCAGGTCTAAGAGTGAATTTTGTTTTGTTGCTAGACAGGAATCAAAAGCCCTTTCTTCACTAAAACCCCCTAATTTTCATGACTTGAGCCAACCGTAAACCATCATTCCTCTCCCTTTTTTTATTTTTCTGCTTTCTCTTGAGAGACAGACTTTGCTCCCATCTAATTTGTACTGACAGAATCATGACCCCTATTGAGGACCAGTGAATAATCTGGACCTTAATTCTTGAGCTGTGGTAGAGACTTCTAACTGTTTATTCAATATCCATTTCCCTTTCTTTCTTATCAGGGGTGGCCAGTAAGTAGCCATTGGGTGGGGATTTTCTCACATTTTGCAATTTCAGTCTTTCTTGCTAGAAAGTGGATAATAAATACCACTGGATATACCATCAGGCTGGTATTTCAGGAATCATCTTGTGACTTTGAGGCTGGAAGTCATGATGGCAAAGCTGGAAAATAGGTGGAGCCTGGGTCCCTGATGAACCTGATGGGGCTACTCTTCGAGCTCTGGACTACTTACTTTCGGGCATCATTTTACGTGAAAGAATAAAACCCTAACATGTCAAATCTACTGTAGTCTGGTTTCTATTATTTACAGCTGAATGCAATTCCTAGCAATATGGGTTCTTCAGCTCTGATTTCTCCCTGATTCTTTTATTGTATGCTTATTCAGGCGAGACCTCACTCTTCACCCAGGAAGGACTATTACATTCATGTTACTCTCAGATTGGAAGTTCCACGAGGACAGGGAATGTGACTATTTTGCTCACCAGTGTTTCCTCAGTGTCTGGAACATTGACTGACACTTAGACGTTGGCTCAAAAAATATGATGTGTGAATGAATGAATAATAACATACTTTCTTCAAATACAAGTCATAAAATATTAAAAAGAATTAGCAATCATACAATTACTAGAGAGCCAATCTCTCAATGATTAACTGAATATTCTTCTTACCTGAGGGCCAACAAAACTATATGTGGTTATAGGTTTTGTGGAATAAGAAAAAAATAATGCTTGACATTAAAACACAGTGTAGTTTGACATTTGATAATTTGTAAGAAATTTGGTGTTGGCATCTGTATACTTTAGTTATAATAATAATGTTTCTTTAATGTGTCATAGTTTAAGAACATTTCACACACTCCCTGGCTTAGAGAATAGAAAGTATATTTAAAGTGTTCCACAAGGTACTCCTGCACTTTATAACTTTAATATTTGCTGAGTGCTTCCTACATGATCAGCTGAGTTGTCATTGTTTTATATGCACTAACAAATTTAATCTAACTGATGGTCGAGACCATGTTATTCCCGTCGTATACTTGAAGAGACTGGGTTACAGAAAGCTTAAGTAACTTGCTAGTCTTAAAGCTAAACAAGCTATGTGATATTTTATTTGATATTTTTTGGTGATGTATACCTTTACTAATTTGTTTATCCATTCATCAAACAAAAATTATTGTTTGTTGATTGCTTGCTTGATTAATTGAATAATTACTCAGTGTCAGTCACTCGGCTAAGCTCTGGGAAAGTAAAAGTATTCCGTTCCCCACATTAAGGTGCATAATGGTCCAATGTAGCATGATGAGTGCTTGATACAGAGGTGCACCTGGGCTCTTTATCCAGACAGGGTTGGATAGAGAGGAAAGGGCAGACTCCAGAGGCTTCCAGGAGAAAATGTCACCTTACAAGACAATCAAAGCTGGCCAGATAAAGAATGGGAAGAATGGTGTTCCAGAGAGGAACCTCCAGAGAGAGACAAATATCATATGATATCACTTATGTGTGGAATCTTAAAAAATGATACAAGTGAACTTATTTACAAAACAGAAACAGACTCACAGACATAGAAAACAATCTTATGGTTACCAAAGGGAAAGGTGGAGGGAGGGATAAATTAGGAGCTTGGGATTAACATACACACACTATTAGATAGAAAATATTTAGATAACCAACAAGGACCTACTGTATAGCACAGGGAATTATACTCAATATCTTGTAATAACCTGTAATGGAAAAGAATCTGAAAAAAAAAGAATATATATATATATATATATATATAGTATATACATATATATGTATAACTGAATCACTTTGCTATACACTTGAAACTAACACAACATTGTTAATTAAGTGTACTTTAATTAAAAAATATTTTTTTAAGGAAAGAGAGGAACATGTGCAAAAGCATACGAGTGAGGAAGTGTGGCTTATTCGGGAAACGAGAAGTCCTTGAGATGGTAGAGGCACAGCCTGGAATGAACAGCACAGAAAGATGGGGCTCTTGACTGTGATCCACTGCGGCCAGGTCATCAAAGGCTTCTGCTTTCACCCTAAGCGAGCTCAGACACTGTTCTGTAAGTAGCAAGGGCCCCCAAAGAGAGCACTGTAGTTACCTTTATATTTCCACAGAATAATTTTGACCGAAGTATGGAGGCTGGCACAGAGAAGAGTAACACCTGAAGTCTCAGGTAAAGGTGAATGAATTAGGTTCCTACCATATTGTTTGAGTTCCAATTTAACTGGAATGAACTCCACTGCAAATTTTGAACACCTATCATTATTTCATGCTGGAAAGCTTCATACCTATGAAGCATCTGCATGTGGTCAAAGGTTTCAGATAGGGTCAAATCTCTCTTTTCCACTCTAGTGAGAAGGAACAGAGAAATGTATAATACAAAGTGATAGATAATGTCAACTAGCTAATTCTATATGTATGCATATTGATTATATATATGTTTTTACTAGTTTTGAATGTAGGGACTTCTAAAGTCTTAAAAATTTATTGCCAATCAAACAGCAAAGTGGGCTAAAGAGAAACCCTGGGACAGGCCCAGGAACATCCCCCACTTCTATGCTGATCTTGCCTTTCCATCCTAGCCTCCGGCCATCAGATTCAATTCTGGGAATTGCTGGCTGCCTTCTCAAAAGGATGCACCAAAATAGCTTTTTCTCAAACCTTCTGTGATTGAAGTATTATATTAAAAATTGCAGTCGCCCCAATTCTTCTCTGTAGAATATGAAATGAGGAAGGGAAACGGGAGATATTAAACAGATTAGTCAGTGGTATCCATCCTTGCCTTCCTCCTTGTGACCAGAGTAGGACTTGGATTTATAATTCTTTATCTGTAGCTCCAAATCCAAAAAGCTGAAACACTAAAGTGTTTTCATGGCCGATTTGGAAGCAATACCTGACTAAACCTGAACTCGTGTGGTCATAAAACCTGACCCAAGCTGACGGAAGTCTATTTATAATCTTCATTTCACTTGGTGCAAAGAGTCACACACTTTGCTGCAGAAATAGTCACATGTTTGATATTGTTTGGAGTTCACCTAATATCCTGAATATGCACTTTATTGCCTTTTTAATGTTTCTTTAATTTTTTTTTTTGAGACTTGTAGATCTGTGTGCAGTTGTAAGAAATAATCCATGTAGTAGGCCCTGCCCCTAATTCACCCCCATGGTAACATTTTGCATAACTATAGTACAACATCACAACGAGGAGACTGACGTTGATGCAATCCATGGACTTTCTTTGGATTTCACCAGTTTTACATGCATTCAATTTCGTTCCTTGCCATTGTGTCACATATAGATTCGTGTGGCCGCTACCACAGTCAGATGTAAATAGTTCATCACAAGGATTTCTCCTGCTACAGCATTATGGCCGCAGCCGCCTCCCTCATCATCCCTCTCCTAAACCCTGCAACCGCTTTTACGTTCTTCATCTCTGCAGTTTCGTCATTTCTGCAATGCTTAATAGATAGGGTTATACACTGTGTGATCTTTTGTGATTGGCTTTATTCACTCAGCATAATTCCTTTGGAGATCCATGCAAGTTGTCGCATGCTTTGTAATGTCTGAAAATTCTGAACTCCAAAACCCATTTAGCCCAAAGGTTTTAGCTAAGAGGCTGTGGAACTGCACTGAGAGTCTGCTGCTGCAGTTAGAGCCTTGCTTGCTCTTTGAACCACTGAGGAGCTAGGCTGGCAGGACCTGAGGGGCTGCGTTCTCATCCGTGAGTGGGGTCTGGACATAGTGTGAAACCGACGTTTCTGGTGTTCGGTTTGAATGCAGCTCTCGCCGCCCATGTGACATTTGTCTCCTGTTGCAGCCTAATTATTCAATGTTCACAGTCATCTGCCTTACTTGCCTTTGCCTGGGTTTCTCATTCTCATTGCATTTCCCTGCTGGGCCTAAATTCTAACCCTAATTTGCAATCTGCTTCCCTTGGTCTTGTTTCTATCAGCCCCTTTCCCTAGCCCTGCACCTGGCTTCCTGTATCACTTACATTGACTCCACTCAGCATGCAGATCTGTGACTCAGGGCTCAGATTTCAGCCCTTGCCTGTCTCAGGGCTGTGTTGTGTTCTCTCTGCCACTCAGATTTCAAGAGTTGGATACAGGGTCTTCCTTGGAGAGCTTCCCACTGTGGATTCTCATCGTCGTTAGAGTGAGTGTTGATGTCAATAAAATTAAGCCTTAAAAGTATAGTTACTGTTTATATTCTAAAGTAAAATTTGCTAAAGTAAAATATTCAGTTCAAAAGATAGTTTGGTAAATTCTGTAGTGGAAATTGTTAGGATTCCTTGGTGGGGCAGTGGTTAAGAATCCGCCTGCCAATGCAGGGCACAACGGGTTCGAGCCCTGGTCCGGGCAGATCCCACATGCTGCGGAGCAACTAAGCCCGTGCGCCACAGCTACTGAGCCTGCGCTCTAGAGCCCGCGAGCCGCAACTACTGAGCCCACATGCCACAACTGCTGAATCCCACGCTCCTAGAGCCCATGCTCTGCAACAAGAGAAGCCACCGCAATGAGAAGCCCCTGCACTGCAACAAAGAGTAGCCCCCGCTCGCCGCAAGAGAAAGCCCGCACAGCAACTAAGACCCAACACAGCCAAAAATAAATAAATAAAATAAATAAATTTTAAAAAAGAAATTGTCACTAAATGTAATAAGGTAATATTCTGTTCTTGACAATTGACTTATGCACATCTCTGAGAAGTGTGGGTGTGTGTTTGTGTGTGTAAGTCTAAAATGGCTAATGATATTTAGGGAAGAGGAGCCATGGAAGAATGGCCCAAAGAGGGGAATTGATCACATTTGTCCTTGCATCCCACCTTTCTTTCCAGCCTGCTGCGGTGGAAGACATCAAAATAGTCAATGTTATGATGTCATTGTCCCAGTCGACCTTGATTGATTTATGTCTTCCTTTTGGAGAAAACTAAACAACAAGAGAAGCCACCGCAATGAGAAGCCCCTGCACTGCAACAAAGAGTAGCCCCCGCTCGCCGCAAGAGAAAGCCCGCACAGCAACTAAGACCCAACACAGCCAAAAATAAATAAATAAAATAAATAAATTTTAAAAAAGAAATTGTCACTAAATGTAATAAGGTAATATTCTGTTCTTGACAATTGACTTATGCACATCTCTGAGAAGTGTGGGTGTGTGTTTGTGTGTGTAAGTCTAAAATGGCTAATGATATTTAGGGAAGAGGAGCCATGGAAGAATGGCCCAAAGAGGGGAATTGATCACATTTGTCCTTGCATCTCACTTTTCTTTCCATCCTGCTGCGGTGGAAGACATCAAAATTGTCAATGTTATGATGTCATTGTTCCAGTCGACCTTGATTGATTTATGTCTTCCTTTTGGAGAAAGCTAAACTGAAGAAGTCGTTGTAGGATCACCAAGATTTTATTTCTAGCCCTACAACTATTATAAAAACACACTTTCTGGTTAAAAGCAAAAAATCATTTCTAATAATTCATAGAATTTTTTCAGGTGGAACAATTATTTGGGAAATTTCTAGATGTTTGAGTGTTTCACGGTTCCATCTGGTGTCTGCCACTGTGCAGAACAGCCTAGCATTGTTCTGTGATACTTTTGGTTAGCTTTTGGTTAGCACTGACTTGCCAAAATTTCCTGTTGGGAATATCAATAGGGTCCGCTAATTTCCTGAAGAAATCAATTAAGCATGAAGAAGAGAAGAAAAGGTAATATCTAATTCTGACTTACTTTCTCACCTAAGATATTGTTAGTCATTTTCCCAAAGAGAACAAGCAACGTGGATTTGGAAACTAAAAAAGAAAATAAGGGTAACTTGAGCAATCTTTTAAACGTTTGTACAAAAGAAATGGGAAAACTAAATAAGAAAGCTATGTAATTTTTAGGGTGAATGAAGAAAGGAGAAAAAAGAATAAACCAGTTTTTCCCTCTTTAGAAATGTTTTCTTTAAGTCTTTTTGTCTCAATATCCACCTGCCAAAATTTTTTGACGACTGAAAGTCATCCAATTCTCCTTCAAAGTCTCCCAGAACAGCATTGCGATGAATTCCTGTCAGTGATTTTTACTTTCAGTTAAAACCATTTTTCCTATTGCAAGTGCCTCATTAGCACTGAAGAAAGAGCCATATTGATAGGCCTTTGCTTTTACTTTTATGTCAAAACTACTTCCTGAAAAATAATTTTCATGTACTTTGCAAGTCTGTCCACAGTTGAACGAGTCATCAAATATATAAAATGAAACGCACACAAGGCAGTGCATGTGTGTGGCTGGTGACCCGTAATGGGAGGGTGAGGTCAGGGTAAATGAACATGAAAAATAAAGGCTGAAGGGTTTCTATTTTTTTTTTAGCTGAAGCTATAGACATAAATGTTTGTTGTGCTTATCATTAGCTTATCTCAAATATTTAAATCACCACTTAAAGGAGACCTTGGAAGCTCATCACTATTGGGTGCTCAGAACAGCGGCGGGCACAGAGTGGCTGCTGAATAAATATTTACCGACCAAATGCATATGCATGAATGAAGATCTCTGTATTTATTCTCTCTCAATCCGTTAAAAAATGTCATTATGACAGTCCCAGAACCTTGACCAAAGCAAGTATTAATCTCTGAGTTTGGAACTAAACGTCGATTTATTTTGAAAAGTGTTTGGGAACGCTTTGCTTGTGGAATGTTAGTTGCACATAATGTAACATCAGCCTGCGTTTCACAGCTACAAAAGTAAAGATTTCTGCTATCTGCTTTAATTATCTAATTAGAATTCAATAAGCTATGTAGAGGTTGCCCTTCGGGGCTCATTAAACCAGCAGGGTTACGAGTGTTGCAACTGAAGAAAATACGTTTTCGAACGGAGCCCCTTGCTGCCGAAAAGTCCTTTGCTGACTACACCGCTGCTCGCGAGGAGAGAGCGGCCTTGGGCCAGATGGCGGGCAGGTACCCCAGGCGAGGAGGAGGCGCGGTGCCGGCGCGGCGGGCGGACAGGCGGGATCCGCTTACAGCTCGCTGGGACGCCGCGCCCCGCGGCCGCAGCAGCGCGGGCGGTTGGGCGTGTTGATGTACAGGGTCAAAACAGGCTTAATCTTTTGAGCTGGCTGACCCCAGCTTCACTGATGAAACAGGCGGGATCACGACAGTCTCTGGATTGAAATCTTAGCTCCGATGGAACAGGAGCTTTTACTGTTGATGCTGCTGCAGCGTTTGCTCCTAAGCTGGGAATTCAAGTGTTTAAGTCTCCAGGGCCTCCGGTTGAAATCCTTCTACCAGCTTGAAAGTCTCACAGTTGTTAAAAGAAAAAGAAAAATCAAACACACAGAGACACAAGCCCTGCACATTTCCTTTCGCTGGCCATGGAATCATGCTCATTTGAAAATAGAACACCCAGCTTATCTTTTATAAACTGAGACTTTTGTTATTTTTTTTTCTGTATTTTAAACTTGCCCTGATTGCCGTGCCATGCATGCATCTCTTAACCGGAAAACAAAAGAGATATTTTGCACCTTGATATAAAATGCCAAGTCTTGATAACATCACAATATGCTACTTTATTACAAAAGGCCAGTTCTTCCATGCTGAGTTACACTTACTACCCACAAAACCACTAGCTGTCAACATATCTTGTTCCAAAAGGTTGGATTTTTAAAACATCCAGAAGACATTTGTCATTTTGAAGCTCCTGACTGTATGATGTGCAGCTGTATGAAGGTTCTTTTCAGCATTTGAGACGGTTCTGTGTAGTCAGGCCCTTACTGAGATGAAATGCATTTACATGTGAATCTATTGGGGTTTGCAGCCCCATTCTCCTGCCTGCCTCCTTGATTTTGGCTCTACTAACAGTTCCTTTTATTGGTTTTTGGCCGGTTGCTGGGGGCATATGTTTTGGACTTTTCTTGCCTGATTTGTGAGAGTCTGCTGACATCCAGGAAAGTGCCGCAAAAAACCTGTTGCTCATATCCAAGCTTATGTGTTTCATGGCAGAGCCACTAGCCCTGAGCTCAAGTTTCTTGACAGCAAGTCTTATTTATGGAGAAACAAACATAGGCAGTATTTTGTGGGACTTTGCTGTTCTCTTTCTGGGAGTAACATTTGGCATTTCTCTGCAAGAGGGCAAATAGTTTTTTAAACGTCTCATATTCAAGGGTGTGACAGAGGAAGGGATATTGCTGCTGATGGTGACGATAGCTGCCATTTACTGAGCAGACCCCACAAACCAAGCAATCTGCATTGACTCATCACCGCAGAATTGCAAGGGAAACGCTGCTGTTCCCATTTTGAAGATGACGAAACTGAGGGTAAGCAGCTTTCCCAGAATCTTACGGACTGCTGAAGGCAGGATTTAAACGTCGGTCTTTTTGTTTATAAAGTTTATGTTTTTTCCTCAAAGAAACCTGAGAGGCAAATACTGCCTTTGATTTTTTTAATAAAGAAAATTTTGTTCTGAAATTGCCGTCCTATTTGATGACAATGTTTAAACGTACACTATTTATAGGAGTTGGTGCCGTGAGGATGCAGTAATGGCTAAGATACTGTTCCTGTTCTCTAAGGACTCACAGACTAGAGCAGTGGTTGCTGTCTCGCCATGATCTTGCCCCTCCAAGGGACATTTCTGAAGGTCTGGAGCCACTTCTGATTGGTAAGGTGGGTGAGCATGTTTGGAACTATTGGTATCTAGTAGGCTGAGGCCGGGCATGCTGCTAAAATCCTACAATGAATCCACATTTGTTTTTGAGATACCGCTATCGAGATACCGTGGTCTAGAAGAAGAAAAACACTGAAAATATGGTAGGATTTATGCTGTACCATTAATGATGGTGTGGTAGATTGTATTATTTGTCCAAAAGATTTGCTGACACTCTCTGTTGGGACCTCCTGTGTGGGAGAATTATACCTCTTGCCCCATTAATACCAGGCATGGCCATTTGACTTGCTTTGACCCACGAAATATGGGTAGAAATGTAAAGAGCCATTGTGTAGTTTTGCCCTCTCTCTTTTCCCTCTGTCATAAGACCATCAGGTTCCAGGCAGGGGCTCCTGCATCTGGGACCTCAATTGAAGGCAACATGGAATAAGATGCAGTCTACTCCAAAGACTGGAATCAGAAGCAAGACATAAACCTTTGGTGAAAGCCTGTGAGGTTTTGAGATTGTTTGTTACTGTAGCATAACTTAGCCCTTGCTGACTAATATGGATGTAGTTATTACTTCAACAGGTCAGGATGAGGTGGGGTTATAGTAGGAGAATAACCTAGAAGAAAAGACTGGAGCCAAGGTATGCTAGACGGAAAAGGGTGGATTTTAATTTTATGTGTGGGAAGTTTAGTAGGGGTGAGACAGGAAATTAATTCCGAGAACAGAGGGAAAGATGATTCAGATACAGGGGGCAGGAAATCAGTTAGGCTATGATAATAGTAGTCCCAGTGGGAGGAGCCAGAGTCTGAACATGGGCAGAGTCCATGTAAATGAAAAGTTGGAGGCTTATGAAAGAGTGATTGGGAAAGAAAAAAAAATTAGTGGGCATGAAAATGTATTTAGTATGGACAATGAGAAGATGATTCAAAGTGATATCAAGATTTTGAGAGTGGTTATCTTGGAAAAAGGTATCACACAAGAACACATTTTGGAATGGATGGGATAAATTTCTTCCAGAGCTTATTGAGCTTGGGGTGAAGATGGACTTGTCCAGTGGGAGTTGTTCAGAGGCGTTGGCTATGAGGGTCTGGACAGTGGGAATCGTGGTGTGATTTACATCGTTGGGCATCATCCTTGCATAAGGGTGCAAGTTGGACAATATTATCTAGGGATAGTGGCTGGAACTGAAAGAGGAACTTAAGGAAAAGGGGGTTGGGGTTTGGGAAAACATAAACCTGATGCGAGGAATGTCAGACATTTAAGTAGAAAATGCTGCCATGGCTGGCTGGTAAGGAGCTATGTTTGGAGCTGGCAGAGAGGAGGCAAATTAATACCTTAATGCCTACTCCTTGGTTAACTGCGAAGTGCTTAAATGCCTTTGCTATTATTCTGAAGCAGTTAAGCTTTGGAGAAAAAAATAGTAGTCCAGAGTTACAAGGTCAGGAATTTATAAACACTCATAACGAAAATGTAAGTCTGAAGTTTTCCTCTGTGTAAAAATGAAAACCAGAATAACAGTAGCACTTACTTGAAAAACATTCTTAACTTATACTTGGAAGTTTATAAAGTTTTGAGCTTTATTATGTCTTTGCTATGCCCACCAGTTAGAAATGAGTTTACTGCATTTTTTTGTTTATTTACTGGTTGTATTCTTAAGTAAAAATGTTCTCCATTCGATTATGACACATTTATCTTCCTTCTCAGTTTCCACATCTCAGGGCAACCTAACTAGCAGATGTTCACAGCCATAACTGAAGGTCTGAACTTCTTGTCCATGCCCTTCTCCACCCCCTCCAGGGTTCATAGGCAATGCATCCTTTAGTTTTGCCGAGGCAGCTCGATAGATTAAATAAATAGGTTGGTGATATGCTATGTTTCCTAAGAATAAGTCAGACCACCATCTCTTTCTCTTCCTCTGGCTTCACACTTCAGTGTGTTAGGATCCTGGGACATCATGGCAGAGAAATGCTCACTTAATGGTCCATCATCTACCTGCTGGTGGCTGCAGGAATTACAGACAGAGTGCTTAAGAGAAGTCACAAGGATGCATGAGATTGCCTAGGGAGACAAAGCATTAAGCACGCTGGTGTTAAATACCTCTCATCTCTGAGAAGATAGCACTGCCTTCTTCTGAAAGCAGCACTAAGCTGAGTGATTTCAGCCCGAATAATAATTTCCTTTCATTTCTCAGCCTAATCAGTCTGTCATTTTGTATTTACTGTAAGAAAAAAGTTTAGGGCCTTTCTCAGATATGGAGAGTTTAGGACATGGTCCTCTTTAGGCATTTATCAAATTATTAAATCAGGCTAGTCTTTTGGAGAGCTTGCAATTTACACTAGAGAAGGCTGTTTAATCTTTTATTTCCTATGCTTAAGCCATCTTATAATCATCGGTAAAACATCCTCTCTCATTGCACAGTAAATTGGAACTGTGGAATTAAGTTATGGAGCCTCATGTTTTCAGGTCCTTGAGATGCAACCTTTATCAGGAGTTCAGCATCCTCACATGCCTGCTGCAGCAACCCATATTTTGCTTCATGCGTCTGACCTTTCCTTTACACCCCTTTGAAAATTTTGTACACGTTGTAACATACATGGCAGTTTTTTGGCATTAGCAGCAGGCTGCTAATTCGATCAGTTAATTACTGGAATAGATTACTGGGAGATGCCATCTTAATGTGCTTTATTCTAGGGGTGTGCATTTTCCCGTTAATACAGACCTTCTGGAGACATAAAACGTTAACACAAGTAGCTTTCATTAGCAGAATAATGTTCAGGAAAATGAAGGAGATATTTTTTGAGAAATCTTATAACTCCTTTTAATTACACCACTTTAGTGATCAGCAACTTTGCCTCTCCACTCCGTATGTGTAAAGAATAATAACTGAATGCCATTTTAATGTGGGTTGAGCAGAGATAAAACCAGGACCCGTGATTCACATTGTAGCATTTTTTAAAATTTATTTTATTTATTTATTTTTGGCTGTGCCAGGTCTTAGTTGCGGCACGCGGGATCTTTCGTTGTGGCACGTGGACTTCTCTCTAGTTGTGGCACGCGGGCTCCAAAGCACGTGGGCTCTGTAGTTGTGGCATGTGGGCTCAGTAGTTGCGGCGCGTGGGCTTAGTTGCCCCGCAGCACGTGGGATCTTAGTTCCCCGACCAGGGATCGAACCAGCGTCCCCTGCATGGCAAAATGGATTCTTAACCACTGGACCACCAGGGACATCCCAACATTGTTGCATTTTAATTATTATTATTATTATTTTTTTTGTGGTATGCGGGCCTCCCTCTGCTGTGGCCTCCCCCGTTGCGGAACACAGGCCCCGGATGCGCAGGCCCAGCGGCCATGGCCCACGGGCCCAGCCGCTCCGCGGCATGCGGGATCCTCCCAGACCGGGGCGCGAACCCGGTTCCCCTGCATTGGCAGGCGGACGCGCAACCACTGCGCCACCAGGGAAGCCCAACATTTTAATTATTTATTAGGGGTAATCAGATGATTTAGCTTTAAGCAGTTTTCCAGATTCAAATTTGTCCATGATAATTCACAGTATAAAAACTTTCTGAAGAAAGTGAATAATTCACAAGACTCAACCAAGACAGACGAGGAGAAGCATGAGGGCAGGTCCTGGTGAGGAGGGTGGAGTCTCCAATCTTGTGATTTCCTTAGTGATCATCACTGCTTCTACCTCTCTGCCTTGGCAGAGCAGTAGGAATGATTTGGCAAGTCTGTGGGTGGTGGCGGAGTGATGTACCGCCCTTGCGCTTAGAATGAAACTAGGGAAAACTTGGGGAGATGAGGAAGAGAAAAATGAAAGGGCCATGTCCCTCCTAAAACAGTTCAAGAATGGGGCTTGGGCCAGGAAATAGCTGGAACCAAGGACTGGGGAAAGGGCAACGGTGAAAATATCCAACCAATGCCAGGAGCAGGGGCTGGACAGGAGTCCTGAGTGACTCTCTGTGGCTGGCTGCTTCACTATTGGAGGATGTCTGCCCTTTGCCTGTGCGTTGAGGCCACATGAGATTCCCCCACGAGCACGCATCCTTTCAATACCCAGGCCCTGCGCATCTTTGGACATCTAATGCGCTAGGAGAGGGGCTCAAATCTCCACATTTTGGAGGCCCGAAGGGACAGATGGGAGTGTTTACTTCTACTATCCACAGATGAAAAAAGGGGATTGGATGGGTTAACTTACTCACCGAAATTCTCACAGAAAGAAGAAAGAGTTAGTATTTGAGCAGTGCATTTTTTAACTTCACAGCTGGGGCTTTCTACATGTAATCTGTTTTGTTATAATTGCAGAAAATACCAATGCAGCAAATACTAGAATATAGCTAGAGGTTCTCCTTATGTGTCTTCTCTGTTCTCAGCTGTACATATGTTCTGGGTCCCCCTTGTGGTGGCTGGAGTGGACTAGGCAAGGATGTTGCACGGTTGGGTCCACATGGAGGCCAAAGGGTCCACGTGGAGGCCTTAAGTTCTCAGGTAAGATGGATGAGTGAGGTGTTTTCTTACGATGCTGACAGCATTCAAGATGAGAGAATTTATGTCATGGTCTAAGAGTAAGGCAGAGCTGTCTGAGGAAAATTGAAATAATCAGAAGAGAATTTTCTCAGACTCCCAGCACCCCATCTAACCATGAATAGCAAATGTACCATCATAGGCTGCCGTCCCACCTCTTCCATAGATACACCTCTCTGCCCTCAATTACGACTAATCTCTCCACTTTTTCACAAGATCCCATTAACTGTCTAGTACAGGGCATCACTCCATCCATTCTTTCTTCTCTTTCTGATCAAGTTTTTACTGTCTCCTGATTCCTAGCAAAAACCACACTTTCTGTTATTGCCCCCATCTTTACAAATAATCTTCCCTTGACTCCACTTCCTCCTTTAGCTGCTGCCCCTTTGTAGCAAACATTTTAACTTCCTTTCTTCCTATTTCTTTTTCAACCCACTCCAGTTTGACTTTGTCCCAGACCACACTACTGAAACTTGCTCTTGCCCAGATCATTAATGCCTCCATGGTGCTAAAGCCCAGGATGGATTATCAGTTCTCATCTTAACCTGTCAGTAGCAGCTGATACAGTTTATCCCACTCACCTCTCTGAAACACCTTATTCACTTGGCTTCTAAGGCACCACACCCTCCTAGTGTGTTTTATAACATGCTAGACTCTCCTCTTCTGCTTTGTTGCTTCTTTCTCTTGTCCTTGACCTCCCACAGTCAGAGAGCCCCAGTGTTCAACCTTGATCCTCTTCTCTGTCTATGGTCACTTCCTAGATGCTATAATTCAGTCTCATAGCTTAAAATGTCACCGACCATCCAAAGACTTCTGCATTTCTATGTGACATCCAGCTCTCCTATATTAAATTCTCTAGTTGAAATCTCCATTTGAAGGTCTAATAGACATCTCCACCTTTATACATCCAAAAACTGAACTTTTGATTTTTCTCCTAAAAGTTGTTCTACCTGCACCTTCCCCCAATTCAGTCCATGGCAGCTTCATCCTTCAAGACGCTCAGGCTGAAAACAGTAGCCAGTCTCAACTCCCCCCTTTTGTTCATATCTCGCATCTGAACATTCAAGAAGTCTCGTTTGCTCTAACTTCTCACCCCCTACACTGCCACAACATTGGTGTGACTGAATCATTGCTCATCTGGATGACTGCAGTAACTTTCTAACTGGTATTTCAGCTCCCTTTTCCCTCTAGACTCTATCCTGCACATGGCAGCTAGAGCAGTGCTTTAGAAACGTAAATCAGATAATGTTGCTCCTCTGTTCGGAACCTCCGATGGTTTCCCATCTTAACTGGAGTAAACACTGGAGTCCTTACCAGGCACCATTACCCTCAGAGCTCATTTCCCGCTACCCTTCCCTGTCTTACTCCCTTCTAGGCAAACAGTCCTTAGGGCTTTTGCACTAGAACACTTTTCTCCCGTATAGCCCTGTAGTTAACTCCTTCACTACTCCTTCACTCCTTCAAGATTTATTCAAATGCCACCTTCTCAATGAGGCCCGCTTGACAACACCACTTACAATTGTAGCTGCTTCCCCCTTATTCTCAGTACCCTTGAATTCCTTTACACCGTTCTATCCATTCTTTCTTTTTTCCCCATAGTATTTATCACCTTTCAACGTACCTTATAATTTACTCATTTATGATATTGTCTGTCCCTTTCTAGCATGTTAGCCCCACACAAGGCACGGATTATTGTCTGTTTGGTTCACTGATGCTTACAGTGCTTAGAAAAGATGCTCGGTGTGTAGTAGATAATCAATAAATGTTAAATAAATGAATGCATAAGCAATTTCCGTTACCAGGGACAAGGGCTATCATGAGGTCAGAAGCTGGGAAAATTAGGCAGTGGAGGAGGGAATCTGGAGAAACAGGATGAGGACCGCGGACAAACCTAAGATGGCAGGTTTTGTCTTGTATTGTGGAGGTGGGTGTGACACATGTAAGTTACCATGCAGCACCGAAAACCTAGTTTCTTCACAATTCTGCATAGGCTGTGGCTTCCAGAATGTCTACTATTTTGACTTTCCCCTTTGCATACATTTTAGTTTGTTGGAAACCCTTTCAAAAATATGATGCCAAAATGAAACACAATATTCCAGATACACTCAGACCAGCATCCCATTGATATCATGGGTCATCATGTCCCTTTTTCTGAACCTACATGTTCAGTAGTGTAGTCACAGAGATCATTAACTTCCCAGGGTTAAATGACACATGACTCAGAATGAGCCTGCTGTCAACCAAACCCACAAGTTACTTTTGTTTATTTTTTCACACAAACCACACTTCAACAAAATCTGCTTAACTCTATTCTTTTAACCTATGTGTATGACTTTTATATTTTTTCTATTAAATTTCTCTTTTCAGTTTAGATCCATTATTCTGACCGGTCAAGATCACTGTTCAGTTTTTTAGTAAACGCTCACAACTTTTCATTTTTGGAAATCTGACAATTAAAAAAAAAGAAAAGATTGTTAAGTATTGATAAAATGTTGTCCTGGACAGAGTCCTTGAGAAAACCTACACCAAACTATTACAAACCTTTATTTCCATAACAACAGGATCTATTTAATACTCAGGATATATAGGTTTAAGCTAGCTATTTCTTAATCTTACCCACAAAACTGTTACTGAATAATTTTTCAGATGCTTTGCTGAAATTTAAATGTACTATGCCTATAGGATTCTGTTGATTTTCCAGTCTAGCATTTTGACCAAAAGATAAAATGAGGCCGGTTTGGAATACTTTTGTTAGATAAGCCCGTGTAGCCTTTTGGGGAGCCCCTTATATGAGCTCACAAACCATCTTTTCTTAATTCTGTCTTACAGTCAGGCTTACTATCTCCTATTTGAAGATTTGATCTTCTCCATCACAGTGACATTTTACCTTCGTTTATTTTGTGACATATTTGGTAGGAACAATTCATGTACTCCTTCTGGATGAGGGGTCCTTGTCATTTAAATTTTAATGTATTATTTTCTATAAATGCACATATGAAAGCTTATCATACAGATCTTAGTGTCATCTTTCTTTTCCTATTTTGCTTGGCTCCCTTCTCTCCTTATCCCTCTTCCTCCATTCACACTGTCAATTTGCTCCTGCTCCAAACACTCCATATTGATGCCTAGTGTACATATTACATATTTCCATATATTTTGCACTCATATAATCACAGATGACTTCCTTGATGAACTCTTAGGTAGCCTGTTTCAAAGAGAATCAGTTTAATTATCCTTCCCTGAGAGATAATATTACCCATAAAACTGTCCTAGAAGCATCTCTTTACTTTGAGACCCCAATCTAAAAGTAAGAGAATAATTCATTTATCCTTTCACTCAGCAAGATTCATGGAGCTCCTCCCGTGTCCCAGGAACTGTGCTAGGTTGTGCAGCAATTCTGAGACTTGCCAAGATATTGTGTTTAATCCACTTCTGTATCTTTTCTTTCGCCTCTGAGGAAAAAAATCTCTCCTGCTTAGTAGGCCTCCATTACGAACTGATTGTTTGTATCCTCTCCAAATTCACCTGTTGAAGACCTAACCCCCAACGTGGCTATATTTGGAGAGTTGGCCTCTAAAGAAGTAATTAAAGTTAAATGATGTCATAAGGGTGAGGCCCTGATCTGGTAAGATTAGTGTCCTTATAAGAAGAGACACCAGAGAGCTCTCCCCAGAGAGAGATAGAGCCTACTGGCTAAGAAACACAGATTTATACCACATATTTTTGTGAGAGGGAGAGGGGAGAGAGGTGGTGAACAAAAGTATACTCTGTGGTATACGAGGGAAAATATCTTTATTTAATAGCATCAATAAAATTATAGTTATTCATTAGATGAATACTGTTACCTGTGTGTCCCAATTTCTTTCAAGACTCAAACATGCAGATTTCTGCTACAATATTCAGCAGGATTAAATATTAGTGTATTATGAGCCAAGTTGTGTTCCCTCTCCCCCATCACCTCCCATCACCTTGGAGTGTGACTGTACTTGGGCACAAGACCTTTAAAGATGTGATTAAGTTAAAGTTGGGTCATTGGAGTGGGCCTTAACCCAATCTGATTTGTGTCCTTATAGAAAGAGGAGATTCTGATACAAAAAGACACACCAGCAATGTGTATACAGACAAAAGTCTGAGTGAGGGCACGAGGAGAAGGAGGTCCTCTTCAAGTCAAGGAGAGAGGCCCCAGGAGAAACCAAGCCTGTAGACACCTTGATCTTGGACTTCTAGTCTTCACAACTGTGAGAATATAAATTTCTGTTATTTAAGCCACTCAGTCTGTGGTATTGTGTTATGGCAGCCCAAGCGGACTAATACAGACAGGATATAAGGATTGCATTTGTTTTGTTTTTCTAACCATCCCCTCTCCTAACATTTTGCAGGTACTGCAGTTACCTTCTGGTCCCTTTGCTATTTAGGGAAATTGTTCTGGTCTGCTCTCAGATATCCTGAGCACTGTATTATTTCTATGAGTATTAAGTACTGGCAAATTCATGTGAAGAATGTGATTCTCCTATGTTAACCAAAAAGCTGGCTATCATGGCATTAGGATGAAAAATATGTAGAGTACAACATTCTATCTACTAAAAATCTGTTCTTCCAAAACGATGCATAAGTTTGCCTAGGACACACTCTGAAAGCACTTTTCATTTATTATCATTTATCATTCTATTTACTTGAATGTTCCTTCCAGGCTCTGCCTGTAATGTTCTCCGTCTCCTTTTTATAAAGACAGAATTACAGTGTACCCCTCCAGATGGAGGGAGGGTGGTAGAAACAGATCCTGGAATGAGCCTTAACTCTTAAACCCACACAGTCTTCAAGGCCAAGGTGACTCAATGTAGCATGCAGAAAGTGAAGCCAGTGTCCAGGATTGGGGCATGTGGTATTTAAAATAAATAAATAAATAAATAAATAAATGAAAGGATATAGATGGGAAACAGCTGGAGTGACTCAGAACTTATTCTCTGGAGCCCAAATCTTCTTGGGGTTCCTTAGCTAAATTCCCACACTTAGTGTATTTTTTTGAGCCAGCTTCTAATCTGTTCCCTGCTTTACCATGGAAGCCTTTGCCCCACAGCTGGGGCTCATTTGGTTTGGATTTTCATCTATAAATTGCTGTCAGCAAGGAACTTTAGGAGCTAATTGGTGAAAGTAACCTAAAAAGGGAACCCCAGAAGGGAACCAGAAAGACTCTGAATTTTCATCCTTTCTCTTCCCCTAAGAATTGTGTTACCCCTTGCCAAGAAACAACTAGCTTTGAAGCTTGAGTAATCTCTCGTATTTAAAAGCTAAAAACCAACTTAGATGAGATGCCATCAAATGAAAGTATGTTTCTCAGTCTTGTAGTTGAAGAGTATGGAGTGGATAGTGTTTGCGATTCAAAGTCCCACTTGGACACACTTCAAAGAGGGACTCCAGGCAGAACTGCTAAAAGCTCCGCCAGCACCAGGACATACAGATTTCTAGTCACTGGGGCCCGAGCTCAGTTTCTGCATCTGAGGAGGATCATAATTGTTTTCCTTTTAATCTTCTTTGCTGCTTATCAAATGGAGGTCACTTCACAGCAGGACTTAGGTTCAAAATAATAAGAGAAAAATTTGCAGTGATTTGATTTTCCTTAAAAAAAAATCTTTGCAGTGATACTGAAGCTTAACAAATGTGCAGGAATT
This sequence comes from Physeter macrocephalus, assembly GCF_002837175.3. Classification (NCBI taxonomy): domain Eukaryota; kingdom Metazoa; phylum Chordata; class Mammalia; order Artiodactyla; family Physeteridae; genus Physeter; species Physeter macrocephalus. Next base: position 20,262,485 of record NC_041220.1, read on the forward strand.
TAAATTGGAATAAGGGAGTTCAGGAACAACTCAGATGATGGAAAAGCAATTCTGGCATCTAAGAACTGGTAGTGAAACAGGCATAGTAGATGTGAATGTCAGTTCACAAGCTAAGGTGTACAAATGTAAAACTTTCCATTTTTATACAGCAGCTAATTTTTATCTCCAGATTCCACTCCAGGAAGGTCATGTAACTTGATCTCAGTCTATTCAGGGTCTTCAGTGTCCAAATGGCTGCTCAAGGTCACCTGTATAACATCCCTCAAATAGGCAATTTTGTGATATCCATTATCCAGTAAGGATGCGGTCATTTGCTCGTATGTCTTGCCATCTTGATGCCTCTTGTGCCTATGCCTAACCTATTGGCTCCAGCAGCTCTGTTTGCTCCTTCCATGTAGAGTCTGGACCACGAGGCCTCTCAGGCCACTTGACGTGGCACACGAGAAATCCTCCCCCAGGTATTTAATCATACCATGGAGACGTACCTGTGTTTTGCCCACTTTCTTCTTTCTCCTAAATTCCAGACCTGTTCCATTTTAAACACTGCGTTCATTCCATTTTTAGGGTCTTTTTCAAAATATGAGTACAGGTAAGGATGAGTAGAGCACCTACTTTATGAGAAAAAAACAAAAACCAAAACAAAACCACTAAGCAGAATAAAACTTTTTAAAAAAAGAACATATTTCTATTATAGTGGCTTATATTGTCAAATGTAAGAAACATGTGACAATATAAATAATTAGTATGAGAAAAATGTGATGGATTTTGTGACTTTAAAAAAGTGCATCAGGGGCAGGGTGTGAGGACACTAGAAGGATTCTTGGGGGAGAGGAGTCTTGGGCTGGGCCTTGAATGAGGTATAAATTTCTGCAGGCAGATAAGAGGTGATTGCAGGGATAATGGGCATTCCAAGAAAACCTAGTGCTTTATCCTGGCTCTAGATCTCCAATTTATATGCCTTCCAAGAAGCACAGGCAGACTTAGCGTCAACTTACAAGTTGGAATATAACACATGGGGTTGGAGTTTCTTTGAGGTTTGAGGGTATCAAGGCCAGCTTAGGTGTACCTCAAACAGAGCCAAAACTCTAGATTAGTTTCAGAGCTCTCCTGAACTCCTGGAAGTGCTCCTGACCACAAGACCAGTCTCTGGGTCAGGGCAGATGAGGAGATCAGGAAACCCTCCCCACCAAACCTCCCACCCACTCCAGATGGAGTTTATAATTGCCCCTGTCCCAGCCACCTCTTCAGCTCTTGCTTGTCTCCCTCATTGGAGTCGTCACATTGCTCACTTTGTTTACAGGGTCATCTTTCCTCCATGCTATGGTATCTTTGAGAGCAAGATTCTGTTTTATTCTCAGTGCCCCTTGGTGTCTTCAGCTTCTAGTACTTTCCTAGAACCTAGCCTAGGAGGAACTCAATTAATTGAGTGGAAATGAAGAGACACCACTGCCAACTCAACTCCCTGCTAGTCTTTACGGAGCTCTGTATTTTTATATAGGTTGTTATGAATCTCATCTAGCTCTTGTGGTAGAAAGTGGGTTGAATTAGATATTCTCTTTTTTCCCATTTATTTATTTAATTAAAAACTTTTATTTGTATACATTTTTTACAGGTTACTTTCCATTTACAGTTATTACAAAATATTGGCTATATTCCCCGTGTTGTACAATACATCCTTGAGCCTATCTTACATCCAATAGTTTGTACCTTCCACTTCCCCATGCCTTTATTGTCCCTCCCCCACTCCCCACTGGTTACCACTAGTTTGTTCTCTATATCTGTGAGTCTGCTTCTTTTACGTTATATTCACTGGTTTGTTGTATTTTTTAGATTCTACATATAAGCAATATCATGCAGTATTTATCATTCTCTGTCTGACTTCTTTCCCTTAGCATAATGCCCTCCAAGTCCATCCATGTTGCTGCAAATGGCAAAATTTCATTCTTTATTATGGCTGAGTAGTATTCCATTGTATATATATATACCACAGCTTCTTCATGCATTCATCTGTTGATGGACACTTAGGTTGTTTCCATGTCTTGGCAATTGTAAATAATGCTGCTATGAACATGATGGTGCATGTATCTTCTCGAATCAATCTTCTTCTTTTGTTTGGATATATACCCAGGAGTGGAACTACTGGGTCATATGGTAGCTCTATTTTTAGTTTTTTGAGAAAACTCCATACTGTTTTTCACAGTGTCTGCACCAATTTACATTCCCACCAACAGTATACAAGGATTCCCTTTTCTCCGCATCCTCGCCAACGTTTGTTATTTGTAGACATTTTGATGACAGCCATTCTGACAGGTGTGAAGTGATATCTCATTGTGGTTTTGATTTGCATTTCCCTAACTTAGATATTCTTATATTACTATCAGACAGATGAAAGAACGGAGACTGTATGATTAAATGACCAAGGTTCCATAGTTAATAAATGCATATTTCTGGACTTTGAATTCCACTTTTTTATTGTGCTCTACCTTGTAGAGTTAGTTTCAGACCTATGCTTATAAAGAGGAACAAGTTCTGAAGAAGATTTTGATGGGACTCACAAAACTCTCTTATTACATTTATCTCACCCACCATTTGCCATGAATTCAGAAATACCCTTCTTTAAAATTTCATTGTTTGTTAAAACATGATTTTCAGAAGATTACTCTTAAACTTCATATTTTCTGATAATAATTACTTGACAATAGAGCTTACATGACATGGGTCAGCTGTTTTTCCAGTAATAATAATAATAATAATAATAATAAAATAATAAACATAATAGTAATAAATACCTGATTAGTGCTTTATCTATTTTAATTAGTCCTTGCAATAACCTAAGGAGAGAGATACCATTGTTTTCCCAATCCAGTAGCCATCCAATGTCATCAAACATTTATTAAGGGTCTACACTCCCTACTGCTATGTGCTAGGAGATAGAGCAATGCATGAATCAGAACAGTTTCTGTCTTCATGGAGCTTTTATTCTAGAAGTGGACAACAGGCCAACAAATGAATATTATAAATCGGACAATGATAAAAGCAATAAAGCAAACAGCTAGGGTAATGTAATGAAGACCGACTAGGACAAGGGAGGCGTGTGACTACTTTAGTTAATATGGCTGGGAAGTCTGAAACTTAAAGAATGAGAAGGCACCTCCAGCAAAAGTTCTATGGAGACCCCTATAGAGGACATGGAATCTCTGCCCCCTTTTCCCATACCTTGACCTATGCTTCTCTTCCATCTGGCTGATTCTGAGTTAGATACTTTTATAATAAACTTGTAAGTAAAAAAAAAAAAAAAAAAAAAGTCCTATGGGCAGGAAATGGAGAAGACCTTGTTCCTTATGACTGGAGCTTGGGAAAGAGTTGAACAAGGGAAAGAGAAGAGGCAAGGCCATTCTTTATATGTAATAGTAAGAGTTTGAATTTATTCTAAGTGCCATGGGAAGAATTTTCCCCAGGGGAGTTTTATAAACATCTCTCTATTTTAATGAGGATGATTTGTAGTTGTTGTAGGTATAGGAGTAGGGAAAACCGTCAGGAGGCCATAGCACAGTGCTGGTCAGAGGTGAAAGCTGCTGGAACCAAGATGGTGGCTGGGCATATGGAGAGAAGGGAGTAGGGTGGGAAATATTTTGGAGGTGGAGCCTACAACTCTTATTGTTGGATTGGACGTGGCAAATGGGAAGAAAGGAAACCAGGATGACTCCTACATTTTTTACCTTAGTCACTGAATGTTTGTGTCATTTTACTGAGATGGGGAAGGACTGAGGCAGGAATCAGTCTTGATAAATGAGGTGAAATTCAAGAATTTTTGTTTGAACTGTGATTTTGAGTTTCTTTTAAATATCCATCTAAAGTCTTAAGGAGGCAATTGTATATGGAGTCAGGAGCTCAGGGGTCACTGATGTTAAACAGAAGCTTCTAGACAGTGAGTTTTGATAACATCATAATAGAAATTTTATGGTTTCAACATTTCTGGTCCAGAGGAGAATCCACTTTTTCAAAAGTATGCCTTGACATTGAAAGTTTCAATTTTTATCAAAACAAGTAGGCTGTAATTCCCACCACCACCTCAGGGTGGCAGTAATGTTAATCAGGAAGATCACAGAGGAAGCAAGCTGTGTGCAGTTGGGAAATAAAATGTGCAAATGTGTGTGCACGCGCTGTAAATAAACTTACACCACTCCTGGGAAAAGTAGGTAACAGCAAGGATTGTATATTGGAAGTCAACAAAGCCGCTTAGGAAGACTGCTTAAGATATTGCTATTAAAATCTGAACTTTGATAAACCATAATGGAAAAGAATATGAAAAAGAAT
>NC_041220.1:20266905-20322098 GCF_002837175.3 Physeter macrocephalus
GTAAGTAAAAAAAAAAAAAAAAAAAAAGTCCTATGGGCAGGAAATGGAGAAGACCTTGTTCCTTATGACTGGAGCTTGGGAAAGAGTTGAACAAGGGAAAGAGAAGAGGCAAGGCCATTCTTTATATGTAATAGTAAGAGTTTGAATTTATTCTAAGTGCCATGGGAAGAATTTTCCCCAGGGGAGTTTTATAAACATCTCTCTATTTTAATGAGGATGATTTGTAGTTGTTGTAGGTATAGGAGTAGGGAAAACCGTCAGGAGGCCATAGCACAGTGCTGGTCAGAGGTGAAAGCTGCTGGAACCAAGATGGTGGCTGGGCATATGGAGAGAAGGGAGTAGGGTGGGAAATATTTTGGAGGTGGAGCCTACAACTCTTATTGTTGGATTGGACGTGGCAAATGGGAAGAAAGGAAACCAGGATGACTCCTACATTTTTTACCTTAGTCACTGAATGTTTGTGTCATTTTACTGAGATGGGGAAGGACTGAGGCAGGAATCAGTCTTGATAAATGAGGTGAAATTCAAGAATTTTTGTTTGAACTGTGATTTTGAGTTTCTTTTAAATATCCATCTAAAGTCTTAAGGAGGCAATTGTATATGGAGTCAGGAGCTCAGGGGTCACTGATGTTAAACAGAAGCTTCTAGACAGTGAGTTTTGATAACATCATAATAGAAATTTTATGGTTTCAACATTTCTGGTCCAGAGGAGAATCCACTTTTTCAAAAGTATGCCTTGACATTGAAAGTTTCAATTTTTATCAAAACAAGTAGGCTGTAATTCCCACCACCACCTCAGGGTGGCAGTAATGTTAATCAGGAAGATCACAGAGGAAGCAAGCTGTGTGCAGTTGGGAAATAAAATGTGCAAATGTGTGTGCACGCGCTGTAAATAAACTTACACCACTCCTGGGAAAAGTAGGTAACAGCAAGGATTGTATATTGGAAGTCAACAAAGCCGCTTAGGAAGACTGCTTAAGATATTGCTATTAAAATCTGAACTTTGATAAACCATAATGGAAAAGAATATGAAAAAGAATATGTATTTATATGTGTATAACTGAGTCACTTTGCTGTACAGCAGAAATTAACACAGCATTGTAAATCAACTATATGTCAATAAAATTTTAAAAAAAGAAAAAAATAAAATAAAATGAAATCTGAACTTTGAGCAAATATAGAGACTATGTCTGGTAATACTGATATCCAAATGCACCCCATTCCATAGCAGAGTGGTGTAGAACAGGAACAGACAGCCTTGGCCAGAGGATTAACAGGATGTGACAATGCAAGGTGAAGATAAATTTAGACCAAATCAGAACAGAAACCATTCTCTCAGCTATATCTACCAAAGAATTTTCACCAAATTGTGGTGAGGAGTAACTAGAAATTTACATCAAAATCCCCACCATACATCCTTTGTAATTTTTTGAATGCATTTATGCCTAAATTAACTGTTTAATAAGGTAACTGTATAATAAGATAAATATATATCTAGTTTCGGTTCAATCTTTTTAGACTAATCCATTTTGATTTTCTTATTCACTAAGTCCAAGGTAAAGAGAATCCCCAGATTTTATTAGTGCCCTGCTGGCTGTTACAGTTAAGATTCTGATGGCTCCAAGGTGGACAGAACCAGTTGGTGGAAGCTCTCACATGGTGCTGTCTTAGCCAGGTTAATTCCCTCCCGGATATGCTACAACTAACACCTTAAAACATGAACACAGATAAATTGGCCGTATTTCTTGTCTGAAAGCTAGCAGAGAACAGCCCTAAGCAAGTGGACCTGGCCTAGGTGGATTTTGCACTGAGAAGAGGGGATGTACAAAGGTATAGAGCACTTGTAAAGACAAATGGGCCCAGGAGGGTGGTCTCAGCTTCTGGGAAAGGAGATCTCCACCTCTGCTGCTCGACTCGAATCCATCTATGCTCTAATTGGAGAACCCAACTCTTCCCCCTTTAGACCTTGCCCAAGTCACTAAAATGCTCAGGAAGTCAACCAGAATTATTCACCCTTGTCAGTTAATGTTTACGGCTCACTCACTGTATGCTTGCTGGTCATTTTAATGACGAGGCAACTTGCTATGAACCCTGCTCCTCAGGACTTGGAGAACTAAATGGAGCAAAACAGAGGATTTGGCAAAAATTTGGCACCCAGTGGGCTGGGTATTCTTCTACATTTCCCAGGATATGGAGAACTGCTGGGACAATGACTAAGCCAGAAGCTCATTTTCCAGACAGTTCTACTTGGTTTTCATTATTTTATACCACTAGTTGTGCTCTGCATTATGCCCGTAAACAAATATAAGAAAATATATCATAAAGCCCATGCGACAAAGGAACAAAACTGGAACCCATGTCAGGCCTTATCAAATACATTCGTGAAAGCACGTGGACCCATTTTATGGCACATGTTTGGATATGAATGAGAAAAACACTATTTAAATGATACAGACAGAGAGATACTAAGGTTTGATAGCACATAAAAGCTAAAGGAACGTTACAGGTGATACAGTCAGATGTTCCTTAAATGGTTTTTAAACTGTAGGACATTTTCTTTCACTGAAAGTTTATGCAGAAGCCCAATATATAGAGTAAAGCTTTCCTGTGTGAGGGTGGGGTAAGGGCTTTTCCTTCTTAACCTCCCCTGAAGCACGTCCAGAGAACTGGAGAGGGTCAGCAGGATCATTCTCCAAAACTAGCTTCCTGGCCCACAGGAGCCCTGGGGTGATTAGCCCCAGGTCACATTGTAAATAAGTAATTACAGCTAGAACTCGGTTCTACTGACACCAGGTCCTTTGAATCACATAGTAGGAATCAGTTTTTCCCACCCCCAAATTACATGGAATCAGTGAAGAAAGGACTGTATGCTTATTGCTGTTGCTTTTGTTTAGATCTTTCTCACTTTTGAGAAGGAGTTGAATGGCCAGAAGGAACCACATGCTTTTATAACTTGGCCTTTTCTTCTGGTTTTGGGGGAAAGTCCAGCTTACTTAGCTAAGAACTCGAGTTCTTGCAGTCTGTTCCTAGGTTGTCTATTCGGCCCTATTGACAACTCCACAATTTGCCCATCTGACACGCCAACTTCTCAGCATCCTGTGCTGGCCTCTTCCCTCTCCCTGAACCCCGTGTGTCTTGTCTGGGGCTGACTTTTCTTTTTCAGATGCCCTCCTCCCGTGTCTCTTGTCACTGATATCTTAACATCTCAAATCTCAACCCTTCTCGAAAGCTCAGATGCCCTTCTCAGCTCTCACATCCCTTCCACTAGTTCTCCAGACTAGCACTTATCAGAGATCGCCTCTTATTAGAGTTATTTAGTGCATATGTATCTCCTGCCTTCTCAGTTGTGAACTGCTAAGAGAGCTCTGGAAACATGTCATATTCATAACATCAGGCAAAATGCCTGCCCATCCTAGAGAATTGCACAAAATATATAGAAATGGTCTTTTTGTCTTGTTTTGATTACAAGTGACAATGGAGTTACAAAACGGAGAGTGGAGACAACCCAATTATGGGATTGCTATAAAAAATGAGATTTTGGAATTTTATATTTACAAGTAAATATAGGGATATTCAATATTCAAGGAGTTGAGAACCTATAAAATATGTTACCTGAGGTTTTGAGTATGTAGGACTTGTGTTGGTCAGCCTGTTTCTTCAGTTCTCTATTGAATTCCTCCCAGTTGTTTTTTTTAAATTATTTTTGGAGCATTGCACCTCCAGTTGATTTATAATTTCTTGCTTAGAAAAAATTTTCTCCTTTTTTATTTTAAAAATTGTCTCAAAATTTACTGTTTTTCTGACTTTGTTTTTCTAGGATTTATGAAGGTATTGACAGTTAATTTATTTTATGTATCTAACTATATACATTATAAATTCTATCATCTATTCATGTATCATCTATCTTTCTATCTCTATCAGATAGTCAGGAGCAGGTTTAAAAAGCCGTCGTTTCGGTTCTTGCTTGATTATAGACGTTAGTAGAAGGATAGTCACTCACATTGTTGGGCCTTCTGGAATCATCTTTCAAAATATGTTCGGTTGTGACAAAAAACCAAATGACATTATAATTAAGACCATGAACTTTGGAGTTAGGCTACCCAGGTTTGAATCACAATTTCACTACTTCTCAATTGTGTGAACGAGGGCAAGTTACTTTAACTCTCTGTTTCCTTGACTGTAAAATTGGGATAATAATAGTACTTACCTCCTAGGGTTGCTGTAAAGACTAAATGAGGTAACATTTTAAGTGCTTAGAACAGCACCTGGCACTAGTTATATTATATAAGTGCTAGTTGTTACTATTCTAGAACCCTCTTTTTTATTTCCCCCTCCCACCTCCCTCCCCCTGACATGCTCTTTGGGATGTTCTTGAGCATTAGTTATATGGCTGAGAAGAGCATGAGTAAATATAGGCATATGCACCTCAAAGAACTCTGCCTACACACTTCTCTAGGATAGGTGTTAATGCAGTTGGGAAAGTGCTTGTATCAAGAGTATTGTAAAAGGGTTAATGGCTCTGCTCATAACTGGGAGTAGAATATGTGGTGAAGTGATTAGAAATGCAGTCACCGCATTAAGGAAATGTTCAGATAATATAGTATGGGCTTTACCATAGGTAACTTTTGGTGTATTATTAAGGTATGAGCAGAGCTGCATATCTCAAAAAGCCATTCTCAACTGAGAGGTTTGCTGATGTTAAAGAAGTGCAAATGTATACAATTAATGGCGGAATGATGGGGGGGAGCGTTTGCTGACTCAGCCCGATATTGCATTGCATCTGATTGATATTAGTTACAGCTCTTTGGGAAACAACAAGCCTCCTGTATGCCCTTCAGTCTGCATAATAAGACTCAACTTCATGGACGTTTTTCCTGAGTTTTGGGACACTGCGGGTTTCTTTCCCTTACCCTTTTTATATTTCTAAAGTATATGTGTTTAGTAGAGAAAGGCTCCAAGTTGTGCTCACCGTGCTTGATTGGACACGTAGTTTTTCCACTTTGGGTTTTAAATAGATTTGCAGATTTAGGAATCGGCAGAGGTGAAGCTGCTCTATGCCTTCCTGAATGGACTATCTACTGCCCTTAACCAGATAATTCAGCACCCACCAAAACTTTCCAGTTATGTTTTCCATGCTTATTCATAGATATAAGTCCAAATCTATGTTTACTTTTATTTTTAATATTAATATTTACAGAAACAAAATGATGGCTCCTTCATTCATAGGAGCTGTCAAGGCAAGAGAAGAGGAAGAGGAAATGGAATGTATATGTGTAATTTTATATATTTATTTATTTATTGCTCCATAAAATCATGGCTTGACTAAGGAGCCTGGCAAGTAGTCCTAGGGAAAAGTATAGGCTAATGCCAAATACCTAAAGAAAAACCAAAGACCTCACATAAACATTCAGGCATCCTGTCTCCATAATACCAGATAGCCAGATGCTTGAAAATATCTGCATAATGGACTGAATTTTCTAGATTTTATCTGATGTGTGATGTTATTTAGAGGTAAACCTGACTCTAAATGATTAAATTAGTTCTTGGAAGTCTCGAGTGCTGTCTTCTGTGTGAGACCCAAGAAGCGATTGGAAGGTTAGCGGCTGACCTAATAGCATTTAGCACTAGATGGTCTCTACTTAGCTACTTACTTTGGCATGATACCACCTTGAAGAATGGATCTTAGTGATCTACTAAGTTAATTTCATCTCAAAAGATAATCAGTTGTTCCCAGAGAATAATTTGGTAACAGTGCTTCTGGAAATGATATGAAAACACCTGCAGAAATTTGGTTTTGTTTCTAGAAGAAATCAAGGAAAATCTTTGTTGTATTACCTGGAATTACTCTTAAGCGTGACCATGAATGTTTCTTTACCAGTCTGAGCCTGGGTTCCTTCCTAAGTAATCTAGGTATAACCATACCAATTTTGGAGCTGTTATGAGGTTAAACAAGAAAATCTGTGTTAAAATGCCTAGTCCAGGATCTGACACATAATAAGTGTTCAATAAGGTAGCCGGTGGGTGCTATCACATACCTAGGCTATTGACAAAGCTTTGCGGCAGTGTAGGGTAACTGCACTCAATCCTGCCGTAGCTGTGGCATGAGTGTTTAATGCTGTTCTCTCCAATTACTGAGTAAAGTACGTTTTATTTTTAGTAACTAGGACTTGAGGATGCTCCATTTTGCAGAGTCTGAGAATGCTCCACTAAAGGGCTCTCTCCTTGAGAGAGCTCAAGTTAATAGTTGATAGCACTTCTGTTAGTCTCTGCTGCCCAAAGGAATTTCTCTCTCTGCTCCTAGAAGAGGTAAGAGAGACGGATGCAATGTTTTATCAGATTGGGAAATGATTATTGAAGGTAATGCTTACTACTGCATGATTTTTTTTTTTTTTTTTTTTTGCGGTACGCGGGCCTCTCACTGTTGCGGCCTCTCCCGTTGCGGAGCACAGGCTCCGGACGCACAGGCTCAGCGGCCATGGCTCACGGGCCCAGCCGCTCCGCCATGTGGGATCTTCCCGGACCGGGGCACGAACCCGCGTCCCCTGCATCGGCAGGCGGACTCTCAACCACTGCGCCACCAGGGAAGCCCACTACTGCATGATTTGATTTTCAACTTGCCAAGGACTTTGAGGAATTTAAACTTCTAAGTAGTTTCCATGTATTATTTTTTTTTCTATTTAAATTAATGATTGGGGGAGTAAATGCCATCTGTAGATAGGTTACTTGTGCCCGTAGGTACTGCCATGTTTCAGCGACTCTGTTCAGAACATTGGTGGCTATATTGCTAGGAAGCAGACATGAATGAAACGTGTCAGGATGGTTTGAACTATGGACTTCTGAACATTGTTCCCGAGAACCCCAAGATGAGAGTTGGAACTTGAATTCTGAATGTCTTTCCTGTTAGGAGGGGGTGCAGAAAAAGAGGCCTTACTGTCACTCCGGAGACATACTCTCATCACTCTTTCACCACAAAGGGCAGAAGAATAGGATCTTAGCTAGGATCCGGTTTCAAGACAAAAAACTAAACTGCTCATTTTAACAGAGAAAGCTTAGTGAAGAATTGCTAATTTGGTATCAATGAACTAAAAATGCCCCAGATGAACATTAATGTATCACAGAGAGGTGGTCCCTGTCCACAAGGGTGGCTTCATGTGTGTGTGACCCCTGCATTTCCACAAGGTCTTGCATGTGGTTTAATGCTCTGCTGTTGCCATCTTGAAATTCTTAGTAATTTTTGAACAGGGATATAATGTTTTCACTTTTCACTGGAGCTGCAAATTATGTAGTTCCTCCCACCTGCAGGAAGAGGCATGGGGGAACAAAGGGAAGAGGTTGAGATTATCAAACAGAAAATCTTTGAGGTATGGATGCCATGTGGTGCTGGTGTCTCTGAGTCCAGAGAAGGGACCCTGTGAGTCTGGGGCATAGACCTCTGAGAGTGAGTGCTGGCTGCCTGGTGCTGGAATCTTGGAAGGAGCATGTCAAGACTGGTTCTAGAATCTGAGGTGGCACCATGAGGCTGGTTCTGTGAATGTTAGAACTTCAGACTTCCTGCTACGGGAAGGGATTGCTACTGATGGTTTGATGAAGTATTGCTCAGTGATGCTAATAAAGCCAAAGTCCAAGAGGAGCAGGAAACAAGAGATTCAGGAAGCAGACAAAAAGGAGCCAATCCCCTCTCCTTTCCCAGCCTTCCCATCTTCCCCTTGTCTCCTATGGGCAGCGTTTAACAAGCAGCCGGCTGGCAAAGCACCACTGTGGCCTGTAGAGTCCTAGTTCCAGAGTCACAAATGACATCCAGAAAGGTGTACGTGGAGAGAGAGCTTAGTAGCTTTCATGAGCACTAAGAGACTAGGAGAGAAGGACGAAATATCTCGTCTCTGTCCTCCCAGCAGCGTTTGCAGTAGCCCTGCCAGGACCAGTTTAGGCAGACCTTCTGATCATCACATGAACCCTCAGAAGACTCAGCTAACATGACCTTTCCGAGTAGACCTTACAATACTTGTAGCTCCATTTTGCCCCGAGAACTTTATGTGATACATAATTCTGGTTCAGACGGGTGGTGAAATGTTCCAACGCACACATGTTAGAAAAGGGGAGGGAATATCTCACAGAATATGCAGACTATGGACTTTCCCTCTGAGTGCTTCTTGGAGGGAAACGTTTCATATTAAGTAAGCATCAGATGTCAGACTTCTCCCTTTGTCTCTTCTCAAGTTTGGAGTTATATTTGTGCTTGGGTAAAATTTGATAAACATGAAGTTTACATCTAGTACAGTTTTTTAAGAAAATTTTTTACTCAGTTAGGGTAAAGATTATTATTTCATTTTAAGTGAAAAACTTTTACATTGAAGGATTCCAGGTTCCCTATAAAGATGGCCACCCTCCAGATGAGTGGGTGTTCATTTTTCCTTGCCCCATCTCACTGAGCTGTTCCACGCCCCCCAGATTGCTCTGGCAACCAAAGCTGTAGCAATAAGGAGTTCAGCTCTATAGGTCTGGTGGCATGAAAAAAATTAGGTTCTGTGATAGCACTTTATAAGAGTGGCATCCTCACCATACATCCCTTTCCCTATAGCCTTTTTGTTTTAAGCAACATACGTATGTATGAAGGAAAAAGGGTTTCATCATAATGATGACGTCAAGCAAGGTAACTGTATGAATGGAAACTTAAGCTTACCTTCACAAGGCTCGTTTCTCCACCTCTAGAGCTGCCTTCTTAACAACACCTTTGAAAGCCAGATAGGTCTATGGTTGCTTAAGGGCCAGAGGTATAGGGGAGAGAGAGAAAGCCTGGGACAGAATTATTTTGTCAGAGCTGTTTGCAAATGAAGAACAAGTACAGCAATAGTTCATATACTTGTCATCCATCATCCACCCCCGTCTTCATCAAAGAGGAGTGGAAGGCACCTTATAATAGAATGTCAAACCTCTGACTTGAGCAGTTCAGCCAGGTCCAGCTGACATGCTCAGCTTAGAGCTGTCATTAAGGGGACAAGCAGGCAGGCTGACAGGTGAACTTGATACGCTTGATTTCAACATCATTGCTGGATCAAGGGCAGACACAGCAAGGGTGCCGAATTCAGTGAAGTTATTGCTTACAAAATGCCAAAGGTAGGGTCTAAACAAAAATATCTAAGAGAAATCCATCTGTGAAATGCATTTTCTTCATAAAGTGCACAATCTACCACAAAGCACGAAAGAATAAAGCTACCCTTCCTGCTGCTTCACTCGGCTCTCTTTTTCATTTACCAGCGAGGATTCCCAAATTATATAAACATGTAAAGGCTTTGGTGCTCTTCTGGAGAAGGGAAGAAAGAGACCCAGCTGAATCAACTTCCTAAACAACTGCGTTATTTTGCCCTGATGGCTTTAATTAGAGAAAAAATAACTGCATTGAGACCATCTGCATATTAGTAATGTAGAACATATGGCTGGTTTTCAGGATTTTTGAAAAAGAAAATGCATTAATACCAGGCTTCTTTCCGTTCATTTCTCATATTCCAGACTATTTCTTTGAAAAATAATATACTTGAAAAACCTGTTTACTCTTTACACAGGCCAAATGTTCTCATTCCTTTAGGCTTTTAGTGTTGTGTCTGCAACTATTGTATATTTCAGCAACAAATGCTAAAACAGAATATGGTTGTTTATGATGAAGAATGCCCCATAAGTGAGTTCATAACACTTTGTAGATGTGTATTTACATCAACACATTGTCTTTTGATAGGCATAAATTATCAGAGTTTTATTTATGGGAAAGTCTTGCTAGAATTTTCTGAGAGCGTGATGAGGACTCAAGCCAAGATGGGTATGTAGTGTGTGAACAGGGACGTGTGTGTGCTCGTGTGGATGAGGGTGTGTGTATCCTAGACAGGACAGAACAACATACATCTAGTTTTGACCAAGTGAAATAATTAGCAATTGTGAAAACTAAAATGATTACATTCATAGAAATTATTTCAGACTTAATGTTATACTGGTAAGATAATAAATAAATGGAATAATTTTTGAATTTTAAATTTGTAATGAAAGATAAAGCAATCTCTAGTTATAGTAGAAGAAAATGGAAAAGCCATAAAACTTTCAGGTTTTTTGTCGGGCTTTTGGGTAGTCACTGGATCAATAAATCCAATTCCCAGTGTAAGGCAACAAACAAGAAAACAACCAAATCACTAGAATTGGCATAACTATTTTCAAAACAAAGCAGAAAAAGGTGCGAACAGGGGGAAAAAGATTAGGAAAGAAATAAAATTTTGTTCCTCTGAGACCAAGCTGCCATGTTTGTAAAGCAACAGTAAAGAGAAACAAGTGAAATGAAAATTAGATGGCAGAGTCGTGTATGTTGTGAAGAACTGGAGGAAATCCACCTTCTTCCCAGGAGGCTGTGTGTCTGGTGGACATGGTGCATCTTAGTTATTCTTGGTCCTCCAAGTCTCTCTAAGGCCCCCAAGGGCTCAAAGATGCAATTTCTTTCTTCTGTTTTGCCACACTCTTTCGAATTTGGCAAGAGGCCTTAAGAGCTTGCTAGCTCAGATGAAACCACTTGTAACTTGTTGTCCAGTTTGCAGATAAAAAAAACTGGAGGTATTCGGAGAAGGTATTGTCTGTTAAAAAGAAAATACTTCAAGGCAGTAATGGACATTAAAATAAACATACTGTTTGCATCAAAATTATGCCAGAGTCTCTGTTTTGCAAGAGGAAATGATCTGACACTTTCATTTATTAGCGAAGGCATTGGAAATTTCCAGTATTTCACAAAATCTACTGTGATGACTATCAAGTTGGAAATGATCTTGCTTTTATGGACATCGTAAATGAATGACTTCTTTTCAAGCAATTGACTTAATTACAATGAATTTTGTCTTTTTTTCCCTTCTAGTTAGAAGGTCACACCTGTGATTTCACAAGTATCCTGTTTTGAAATAGATTGTATTAACTCAGTTCAATTGCTGTAGCTCTTTGAAATTAGAAAGGATGTCTGTTTTTATCTGTCTTCTGATTGCTAGTAAAGATAAAGATGATACAAAGTTAATCACTTTCATATGGTTTTGAAATTTCCTTCATATTTACTGTCCTTATATCTACCTAAAAATTCCTTTTGCTTTCCTTTTTACTGGGAATATAAAACTTTTTTGCAATGAATTCAGTCTGGTGTTTCTTGTGTATATATTTATCTTGGTTGTAAGCCGTGAAATATAAGTATTCTTTTTGCTCTGGGTCCCAAATTGTTTTATTCATCCTATTCATGACTTTTTTTCTCTGAATTTTATAGTATTTGGAACTCAATTATAGCTGATAAAGTTGTCCCCATTCTTTTTCAGGGGACAGAGTATACTTAGATGTAGCAATGCCATGTTTTAGTAAAATATGGACAATTCAATCAGTGTGACTCTCCAGCTTTCTTTTTTAAAATTTGTTTTGGCTTCATGCCAATCCAGAAGTGAACATGGAAGATCTCCTAATAACTATTTTCCTTTCCTTCCTGACTTGTGATAGAACGTGATATACGTCTTTTGGTTCTGTGCATTTAACAATTCCTCAAAAATCTCAATCGAATCAATTATTCAATATGAAGTGGCTCAAACTTTTGAAATAAGTTTTCCTTTTTCTTTTATTGTGGTAAGATATATGTAACATAAAAGTTACCATTTTAAACCTGCAGTTCAGTGGTATTAATTAGTACATTCCCATAGTTGTGCAATCATTACTACCATTCATCTCCAGAACTTTCTCATCACTCCAAACTGAAACTGTATACCCATTAAACAATAATTCCCCATCTGCCCAGCCCCTGGTAACCATTATTTTACTTTCTATCCCTATGAATTTGACTCTTCTGGGTACGTCATATAAGAGGAATCATAAGGTATTTGTCCTTTAATGTAAATTTTCCCTTTTAAAATGGATTTTACGGCTTTAAGGAGACGGCTTGGACTCCCCAGATTTCTCCTCCACTTACCTTCAGTTTCCAGTTCCGTCACCAGCCCATGGAGTACGGCGGGAGAGCCATGCACACTACCCGTTAGCCCCGGCGAGGCCGTACCTTAATCCACTTCATCAAAGACGTTCATTTTGCATCTTATCACGCTGACAGAATATATCACACTCATATGAAGAATAGTTTTAAGTTATGTAAGTTAAGGAAAGCAAAATATATTGAAATAATGAATTAACTGAAATTATTCCCTCTGTATCTTGTGTGTGTGTGTGTGTGTGTGTGTGTGTGTGTGTACTCAGAAAGGAAATGATTTTGCCTGGTAACATTAATAACTAACCTCCATAAGTCATAGTATAGTTCACAAAGGACTTTTGTGCAGACACTTTCCTATCAAACATGGTTAATGTTTACTAATTAACTTAGTTATGTTTATCCCCACATTTAGATGCTATAATTCAGGCTCAGTGAGACTCACTCCCTCACATTCACGAGGCAAGTGAGTGGTCCTGCTGGGCCCCAGTGCAGTCCCATTGTGTTGACTGCCACCTCCCTAATTTCCCCCCAGTGGCACAGGAAGCCGGTCTGGGCTGCATGGAGTCCCAGTTTGGTGCGCTACTCAGCAGATGCAGTGCTGGCCTTCTTTTAATTTGACCTTTTGCAAGAGACCTTCCCCTGTGCCCAACACTCCGCCACTCACTCTAAGGACCAGACACACCTCCCATGTCTGGCAAAGAGCTTCCCTCAAGCTGCGGTAATTAAGGATCAGGAGCTCTTTTCTCTCACCAGAAGTGGGTCACGTTACAGATAGTGGGGAGAGATAGCGTGGAACTAGTTCGGAGTGGCAGCTGACCAAGTTCTGTTGCTGGCAAGAAACGTGGAAAACGGCCTTATGTTAAAGTCCAACATGAAATTGCAAACGATTAAAATAATAATAAAAAATGCTGCCAACGATGTTTAGGAAAAAACCTTTCAAAATGCAACGAACAACGTGTAAAGCATATTGGTTTACTCTGTGATCTCTCAGCTGTATCTCTGTGCCTGGTCTGTACAGGAAACAGCGAAGACAAGAAGGTATGAAGCAGAAACCTCAGCTCTGTGCTTTCTTGACTCTTGGAGCCTCGCGTTCCCGAGAGTATTGTCAGAGTGGTTTTAAAAATTTTTTTTTAAAAATGTAGCTTGGCAGAGCTGTAGAAGTGTTTTCTTTCTTGAACCCTTGCTGGACAAGTCTGTTGACAGAACCGTGTTCCGCTGGCCCGGCAGAGCTGCCAGGCGGGGAAACATGTCATGCTGAGTGGATTCATCCTTCAGTCCCTCCTCATGCGCTCCTATTTTCCATGGCACTTTGATCCTTTCTCATTTCCACTCCAGATTGATCCCTGTGTATCCTGTGTCAACCGGCACACTTCTATTAGAGAAATATTTTGCTAATAATATCCTAGCTGTTCTGAATTCTCCACAGCCTCTTTCAGCCTACCTGCGTATAACGCGGATCGTTCTAAATCCCGCTGTTTAACCTTGCTAATACAAGCTCCACCGCTTAGCTTTCTGTTCAACCTGTTGATCGAGAGATTCACCAAACATCCTGACTCCAAAGAGTTCACATGTTTGCAAAGAGTTGTTTTTATTGAATGACATTTTATTTTAACAATTTGAAAGGTAATTATTTTAAAAAATCTATAGTGGTCTGCTAATTTGTTAATGTTGCCCAATGTGCTTAGGCGAGTTGAAATCGTTTTTAATAGTTTCAATAGTTTTAAATTATCAAAAGATACTTACCTTCGTGGAATGGCTCAAAAGACTTTCTAACTAGCTGTGCTCCACTGCATGAGTTGCTAGACCTTTCCAGACATGTATTCTGCATCAAAAATAAGGAGTGGAGACTTTCACTTGCCTCTGGGCATTAAAATGCAACAGTTTTATAAATTTATTAGGTAAAAAGAGAACTTGGCCTGTCGCCTGAGGACTCCTAGGAGGTACATTTCAGATGCTCTTGGCTGTGTATTTCTAGAAATCAACTTCCTCATTAGTCCTCTTTCAAGTTGTTTTGAAATTCAGTCTCTGGATTTCTTCTGTCTCCTTTCCACTGCAGTCCAACTCAACTTGTTTATTTCTAGAAGCCAGAAGCTTCTCTATGTGTTTTGAAACCAAGCTCTATCAGCTACTGAGAGCTACATGTGGAATTTCAGTACGGGGATTTCATAAAACAGTAACTGTTAAGGCAGTGAGCTTCTGTCCTTTGTTTTCTTTTTTAGACCATTGAACCATTGTCAGACATGATTTCTGTGTTTTGTTTGAATTGGAGGACTTGGTTTACGTGAATATTTTATTATTATACATTAACTTGATCTGGAGCATGATTTTTTTAAGAGTTCTGTTTGAGTAAGGGTGTTTCTATTATGCCCGAGGCCTCGTTTTTCTATGGAAATGTGCTTTCAAATGTTATAATGGAAGCCTATTGGAAAACAGGATTAAAATGAAAGCATTTCATTCTGAAAGCAACTTTTCAATAATACTACGTCTAAGACCTTGATAAAGTTTTTAGGCTTTTTCTATCTCATGAGGTGGTTTATAAGTTTGAGAGAAAACTCTATATTCCTTAGAGACAGAATACTTCTACATATTTCATGAAGGAAGATGTCCAGACTTTAAATTTGGTAGCTTTGGACTTTAATCTCATCCCGCCCTTAGCTGAATGACCTTAGACAAGTCATTTGGCCTCTTTGAGCCTCAGTTTTTTACCTGTAAATTGAGGGCAGTAGTAATTACTTCCTAAGATTAGAGCTAAATACAATCTAGCCCACAGGACACACTTAAGAAATGGTATGAATAGGATGAATGATTTTCTCTTAAGCTATGAGAGAGTTTTTAGTTCTCCTAGGCTTGGGGTACTATTTATTTGTTTCCTTTGGACTTGAAGTAAGAATTCACTGGGTACAATTGTACAGTTTAACTATCACTTAATAAATTTGGCTTTAAATGATATCTACCAATGGTTTCCTTCATACTTTTTATCACAGCCTCAGCCTTCTTAAAAATTAACTGTCAGCAAAGCAAGTCAATGGTGTAACAGAGGCTTGCTTATTTTTTTTTTTAACCCAAACAATACTACCGGTCTATAATTGGAGTTCCCCTTATATACTTCATTTGCTTCTCTGCTGGTTTTCTGACCTGAATCAAAAATATTTCTCTCTTTTTCTCTCCCTCTCTCCTCCATGTTTTTCTTTTTTCCTCTCATTCACCATGTATTTATTGAGTGTAGTTACTGGCCAGACACTGTTCTAGGTCTTGTGGTAGAGCAGTGAACAAACTAGGAGGCCTCCTTTAAATGAGAAGGTCAGAGAGGGTAGCATTTAGGCTGAGCAATCTTTATAATATAACATTGAATATGACATACAATTCTGATGAAGTTCATCATTTTTCTGAAACATAGAGAAAGTTTGCAACAGGAAGCATAGTACATACATAACGCACATACGTAATCTCTTTTTCTCTCTATCTGTCTCTCTGACTAGATACCTAAACAAATTCTGATGAGTAGGGGCATTTCAGGAAGCCATAGAGAGAAGGGAAATTTAGAGATTATATTCTAGGCTGACGAGGAAAAATGAAGCGCAGAAGGTCTAAATACATGCCTAAGTTGACGGCACCAGAGTTGAATTTAAACCGGGGCTTGTGATTCTTACTTTGGTGTTATTTCTTACAAACTCCACGGCCCCTGAATCCTTCAGAGGTCCACCAAATTTGACTGAGTTGGCAGGAGAGGTAGAAAGCACTTACCATATTCTGGGAGCCATGCTCAGTGTTGCAAGCAAAAGATGATCTCTGATCTCATGGTGTTTATAGTCAAGTGGAGAAAACAAACCATTAAATTAGTCCCGGTGCCTGTTACGTTTCAGGTATTACCTGGGCCCAGAGTGGGATCTAGTGCTTAACACGATTTAATACTTAAGTTTACAAAAGTCAGTGATTTTGTTCATTTTTTCATTCTTGAAGGAGGATGTGATAATATTGCAGGACACCAGGATATGGCTGAACCAATATTCACTGACAGCCTATTATGTACCAGGTATTATACTGAAAAGTAAGGTATAATGCTTATGATATTGAACTTGAGTCCTGCTCTCATGTAGATTACATTCTTGCAGAAAGGTAGAGATTAAGCTCCTAAACACATGATTATTTATATAAGTATATAAATAATTAAAGTGCTTATATTTTATTTGCATATGTTCTAACAATCCTGTGGGCTAGTTACTGGTTATGGCCCATCACTCAGGATGCCCCCCCCTTCACCACAGGATCATAAGGCTTTGACAGCAACATCTTATTCTCCATCAGCATTCCAGTAGGAGTCCAGCAAAACTTGCATGGCTGCCGTTTTCTGTTGTTATCCTGATATCTACATGAACAGGGGCAGTGCGGCCTTCTTACCCTTTTAACAAGGATTTCTGACACCTCCCGTCAGATGATAACACTGCTGCCCTTAGTAACTCTAACTTGGGTCTAAACCAGTCCTTTTCCCTTATGGGCCAGCTGTTAGGCTGCAGAAAAGGAGACGCTCATAAAATTTATGGACTTCACACTTGTGTAGCACGTTTCTATTGAGGAATTCAAGGCACTCTGGATTTTTTATTGCCTTTCATTTAAAATAACCCTGAGATTTAAGGTGAAAATGGTATTTTTCTTGCGTACAAAATGGGGAAGCCTGAGCACAGGGTCCCATCCTCCATGCTCCAGCTCTGTTCCTACAAAATGGCACCTTAGCTGAGGCTTGCAAATCAAGCAGGTGACAGTGGTGATACAGTTTGCAAGGTAAGGAAATCCTATAGTGAAAGTGCTCGTGAAACATACAAATTCTCCTTTTGTTTTAAATTAAAAATTCAGCTTTATGTATGCTTGGCCTAAGGAAGTAAGATGTGCCTAAACTACATGTCTTGGACTAGAATTGTTAGTAGAATCCTCAATCCAGGGCCCTTTGTTCTGGATTTTGTTGAAATGTCGGTGGCAGATGAACTTCCGTTTGCCTATAGAAAAAATAATCTAAGCTCCTAAGGTTCGCCAACAAGACTTTTTAGAATCTGGATATCACCTATATTTCCAATCTTATTTTTCTGCTATTGGCTATATTTCTTTAGCCAATTAAAGTATATTTATGGTTAGTTCTGGTGGCCGCAGTTCAGCAGATTGGCAGGTAGTACTGAAAGCTGTAGGCTCACCCTGCACCAATAAGCACAAAGTTTGGCAGGGGTATAAGGAAATGTCTTCTTCTGAAACAGAAAATATTCTGCTCCTCTGAGCCTTAAGTACCTGGGGTGGGTCCTTGGGTGCCCCTGTGTCCCCAGGCATCTGCCTCTCCTTTGCCCCCGGGAATCTGCCCTGCAATTTCCTGTTGGACTTGAGCCAACTCAGAATCTGCCCCTTTCCAGTCAATCTCTTCTCCCAGCCTTTGGTTCTTGCTCCTTCTTAGCTTACAAAGCTGCCTGTGAATTGCTCTGATTATTTTTCTCTATTTCCTACCTCAAAATTCATTCTCTAGCAACATATAGCTTATTTACACATTTTTCTTGTCTCTAGAACTTTGCTTATATTGTGCTTCTGCCTGGAATGTCTTAGCCAATAAAACTTCCACAGACTGGAAGACCCAAGTCACAAGTCAATCCCTCCAGAAACGCTTCCCCAGTCCACAGGCTAGGTAAATTTTCTTCCTTTATTCTTCCATAGGAAATGGAATGGTAATTTCCTGTTTGTATAAATATATATTTATAATAAGATCCTACATCTGCCCCATCCCATCCCCATCCTACTAGCCTATTAAGTTCCTGAGGATAAGGACTAAGGTATTCCTTTTTGCATGCGTAACATGCTAAGACATTATCAGATTCTCCATAAATGTCCCTTGGATGACTAAGTGCTTCCTGGTCACTAACTAGGATCTTTATCAGCCTGGAAAAGCTCTTCTGGAACCAGGACTCTTACTCACTGGCCGTGAGTCCTCACCACAGATTCATCCCCACAGATCAGATCTCAGCAACATGGACCACCTGGAGGTGGGGGGTGAACATGGTAGAACCAGGTAAGAGATGGACCGGGGGAAGCTGACCTGGGCTCTCAGTGACATTGAGGCTGCCCAGTGCTCCATGCCCCAGAGATACCGGGAGGTCAGACGTAGTTCCTGACAGTGTTGGGACCAAGGAGTCCAATCTGCTGTGTGGAGTGGGGCAACGTGGGGAGAATCTGGGCATCAGGATTGTACTGTGGCTCCACTTAAACAATGCAGTCCTGCTAGGAAGCCAGTCAGGCTGTGGGAGCAGGGAAGGCTCTGGCAAAATCTAGGTAGAATGGGAAGGAAGGCTCTCAGATCAGTAGGAAATGGGGTTGGGCTAACAGGGTGAGGCAGAAGCTCAAACCACATGATGGAGGTGAGGAAAGGGTGGGGGGAGGGAGAGAAAGAGAGAGAAAAGGAGGAAGGGAGACAGAAAAGGGAAATGAAGAGGTGGCAAGGCTAGCAGTGAGAGAGAAGAGAAGGGAGAAAGAATTGAAGAGGGGAGAAGAGAAAGAGAAGAGGAGAGGAATGGGAGTGAGAGAGCGGGGAGAAGGGGCAAGAGAAGGAGATTAAAAAGGAGAAAGCAAAGAGGAGACTGGGGGCACCAGAAGGCTCATCCCTGTATACCACCTGCCTGAACAAAGTCCAGCCCAGGAGTCACCTTAAGGGAGTGGGTCAAATGGCATGATATCCCCCTAAAATCACCAACAGCTTTCACCTACTTTGATGCAGACAATTGTGACTTTTCTCATCTCTTGTAGAGTGTGAATAAAAGCATTTTAAGCAAATTTGGCTACATTTAATTTGCATGCTACATACATTATTCATTATATATGTGCATACATTATGTACATATTATATATATTATGCATGTACTCTCCATTAGACAAAAATGCAATGTGATTGCTGTGCAAACACAGTTTCAAAACTAATTTCCTAACAACCCACTCCACCGCCTGCTTCTACCTTAACTATATTACTACATTCCCGCGTGCAGTTCTGGGTTGGCCAGAGTTCCGGTCACAACCAGCTTGTAGATGTGAGTCTGCAGATGCATTTCCTGTCCTCTTTAGAACTGGCTCATCACTGGACAGGGTCAAGATGGGAGGTACTTGAGAGGGTGGTCTTGATACAGTTAAAAAAAAAACCCACAAATTTTGTTGTATTATATTTCTGCTTAAAGATCTTCAGCAGCTGTCCATTGCTTTCTTTTTTAAAAATTTTCTTTTATTTTTAAAATTAATTTTTGTAGGAGTATAGTTGATTTACAATGTTGTGTTAATTTCTGCTGTATGGCAAAGTGATTCAGTTATATATATATACATATATCCACTCTTGTTTAGATTCTTTTCCCATGTAGGTCACTTCAGAGTATTGAGTAGAGTTCCCTGTGCTGTACAGTAAGTTCTTATTAGTTATCTGTTTTATATATAGTAGTGTGTATATGTTAATCCTAATCTCCCAATTTATCCCTCCCCCCTTCCCCATTGGTAACCATAAGTTTGTTTTCTACATCTCTGACTCTATTTCTGTTTTGCAAATAGGTTCATTTGTACCATGTTTTTAGATTCCACATATAAGCGATATCATATGATATTTGTCTTTGTCTGACTTACTTCACTCACTATGACAATCTTGATGCAGTTTTAACATCCAAATAAGAACAGCAGCAAGAATCATTCATTCCTAGCACTCTTTAGTGTTAGATACGAAATAGATCAATGCAAATAAAATAATACTCACCTGTATAGTGAGGCTGCTGTGAGGAGGAGAGACTGGCACCGACAGTGGTAACTTGCACAGAGTGCTGTTTAATATTATCTATTATCACTTGTATTTTTATTATTATTCGTTTAGTGCTTACACTTTATCATGCAATACCTTACCTGGTCTTTACAGCACCTGTAAGGTAGACAGAGCCCACGTTGTAACTTGCTGTACTAATGAGGAAACTGGGTTTTGCACAAGGTCA
The DNA here is from genome assembly GCF_002837175.3 of Physeter macrocephalus. NCBI lineage: Eukaryota > Metazoa > Chordata > Mammalia > Artiodactyla > Physeteridae > Physeter > Physeter macrocephalus. The sequence continues at coordinate 20,286,862 of NC_041220.1, forward strand.
GGCCCAGGGAGGAAAGCGGCCCCAGAGGCCTTCCAGTCACCTAGTGCAATGTCATCTGTACCCTTGTGAACTACAGCCAATGAGACTAGCTAGAGAGAAATGGTTATTTCTAAATTATTTCTAAATGGTCACAAAATAATACATGGTATGTCTCCTGACAGCCCTCCAGTAAATGATTTCACAGCTTGATATAATTTTAAAATTTTATTATCAGCCAGAGCTTATTTCTGTGCTCTTTCTCCACTACCTTTTAAAATTGGGAAAGTAATACGAAAATGTTAAGGCTAAAGTGTCACTAGCAACAAGGGTTCAAAATAGAAATGGCTTCAGAACTGCTCCCAGTTTTATTAGGGTGTGTCGAACTGACATTTGGTGGTGATTGTGTGGTTTTAAAGTTACCCTTGGTTGAGGTGAAAAGACCAGGTGGTAAATCCAGAAGTGGAATGAGGTCAACCGATTTCTGACTTGCTCTGCGACTCTTACAAATCATTTAATATCCATACTTTGTTAGCTTCCAAATGCATACGGGGGTAAACACCAGGACAGGAATGGCATGGGGTTCTGTTATTTCCAGCAGTCAAACCATAAGTTGAAGCAATTTGTGCATGAGCAATTTTCTCATATACACACGAGGAGGTTGGATGGATTTAAAGGCTCTAAGGGCTCAAGTCCCCTCAGATGGATACCATCAAGGGCACTGAGGTGGGTGTTGTACACAGATTCTTATTCACTGGCTGTTTTGGGCCCTTGGGGAGTTTTCCTAGGGGACCTGATATGGGCAAGTTACTGCTTCTGGTGGATGCATATTAACTGTCCCCCTATGGCCTCCAAAGAATTGCTGAGGAAAAGCTTGAGAAATTACTTTGGATTCAACTCAGACATAAGGTTTTCCTACAAAAGGTCCACAGCCAAGCACTGGCTGTGCCTTGTTCACCTTCTGGAAGCCCTGGGAAGGCCTTTCCTAAGGCATTTCTGGCATATTTTAAATGTGTGAGACCTGAGGGAATAAAGAAATGGAAATCTAAAGAGACTGTATGTCTCTTATAACCATGTTCTTCTTCATCAACTTAGCCATGATGCTTACACCCTTAAATAAGAATTTTACATAATTCCATTGAGAAATAGAATTGTCTCTTCTTGACCTTCCACAATTTTAAAGTTCCTCAGAACAATCATTTTAGAATAAAATTTGCTCAGGGACTGATTCATATTTCAGATTTATGGTGCTGTTCTTTATTGATATTCACTCCTTAGGTGATCTCATCTAGTATCGAGACTTTAAGTACCATCAATGCGCTGACACTCCCATATTTATATCTCTGGGCTGGACCTTTCCTCTGAACTCCAGATTGGATTTCCAATGACCTACTTCACACCTCCACTTGGTGTCTAAAAACATCTCACACCTAACGTGTCCAGAGAGAAATTCCTGTTTTTCCCACCAAACCTGTTTTTTTCAAAGTCATCTCCAACTCCATGAATGGCAACTTCATTCTTAAGTTACTCAGTCCAAAAACTTGGGATTATTCTTTTTTCCTTCTTTCACAACCCTTATTCAACTCCTCAGCAATTCCTATCAGATTTACTTTAAAAAATGTTTCCAAAATCGGATCCCTTTGTGCCAACACCATTACCGAGCTGGTCCAGGACAACATTGTCCTTCATCTGAATTATTGTAATAATATTCTAACTGGTCTCCATGTCTGTGGTCACCATGGAGTTTCCTGTGTGATCCTTTAGAAATGTAAATCAGAATCAGACCTTCTGGAATCTTCCCAGCATATGGAGGTTAAAACAACACCCTTAAAATAACCTACAAAACCCTATGATACATACAACCTTCCTACCTCTCTGTCCTCATTTTCTAATAGTCTTTCTCTTGCTCTGTTCCAGGTACTGGGCTACTTGCTCTTCCTCCACAATGTCAGGCACACTGTAGTTTCAAGGTCTCTGTATTTTTTTTTCCCTTTTCCTGAAATGCTCCTTCACCAGATTTTCTCAAGGTGACCTTCTATATTTGTCTTTCAACTTTCAGATTCTGCTAACTGCTTCCTCCTTTCATTGCCACCTTTGGAGTAGGGGTGGTAGCAAAGAGTCTGGAATAATACATTATCACTTGTGGTTCTTCCTAAATCTCATTTTAATAAATTGTCCTTTTGTTATAAGCCTCCTTTGAATTATTTTAATTTGAATGTGCTCTTTCCTGTTGTGACCCTGAGTGATGCAATAATTAGTATTACATTTTGTATTTATTGGTACTGGAAGTGGCCACAGGAAACAGGCCTTCCAAATGGGATACTGATATTGAGTTTCTCCTAAATTCATGGAACACAGAGATAATCATCCTGCTAGGGGAAAGTGGGTACAGAGGTATTTCTATTACCCAATTTATCATCACTGATGGCGGTAGAGAATGATGTGCAGTTGCAGGGGATAGAAGTAGGAGATCACTATGGCAACAATAGAGATTATAAAGCATGTGGAATAAGCTGACTTCGTTTTTCCCTCAAGGGCTTACTTAGGGGAAAAAGAAATTAAGAGGTACAAATTTATATAACACAGATGGAGAACAAGAAGCTTTGAAGGAGTTCTTCATCTTCTACTGTTGCAGGACCTATTTGTCTAAGGCACAAGCCCAGGATGTGATTGTAAGAAGTGGGAGACTGCAGCATTGATCAAATTCTCAAGTATGTCAAGGTTCTCAATTAAAAAAAAAACTGGTAGAAAATGAGTTGTACTCTGAGGCAGGGGATTTGGACATTTGAGCAGACATTGGGATGAGAACTTTGACCCTCCGAATTCTCTTGAAATTCTCTTGCCTGGGGAGGTAGTCTCTGCTCCATCCCCTCCCTCTGAATAGTCTTCTTCTGCATAAAAGGTTTTCAATGATTGAACCTAAGGCAGTTACCTCACAACCTGGTGCTGATTTCCCTTAGGACCCAATATCATCAACTCTTATTCTTTCTAGACCTATGATGACAGCTATTTTCCAACCTAGCACAGTTTAAGAAATTCAAGACCTGACTCCATGAGGAAAGAGCATATAGAAAAGGAAAGAAGAATCAACCAATCTCTATCAGCAGATGCCTGTTTAGTCAAAACCTTTGGGAGGACCCAAAGGATGCACCATTCACCAAAGGATTAAGAAATGTATTAGTGTGGGGACAGCTGTATGCTTGAAAAGTTCTATGATGGCTCCTTTTAGGAAAGAGATGATGGAGGGGATGATGCAATGTAACGGGTTCACTGATCTCAATGTGAATAGTGGAAACCTTAGATTTGTAGAGGATGTTTAGTAGCAATTAACTGTCAGAGATAAGGTAATAAGCCACAGGGTTTGAATGATAATCATAAATTTGGATCTGAGGGGTCTGTGACAATGCTGATTTGATGAGGAAGTCCCTAGTAATGAAATAGATGGCAGCCTACTAATGGGCTGTTTGACATATGTAAGTGGAAAAATTATTGGCCCACAGTACAGAAACCTAACTTGAATCTTTGAGGTGAACTTCATTCCTTCTATCCATTTTCTAAATCTAAATTGATTCATATACCTGAAGTCTCTTAACTGAGGGGTAGTCCAGGTCCCTTTGACGAAAGACATTGTAATATGGACTTATCAATCCTGTAAATCTCGTCCTAAGACTTCCCTGGGAGCTCTGAAATAATTTATTATGGTGACTGTGCACTGAGCAAATGATAAATGCCCACACTTTCTGGGGGTTATTTTTGTCTATGAACTGAAGTGAATCCCCTAAGACTAAAAATTCCTTTTGTCCTAATAAGCAGGGGCTCACAGAAACCAAGAAGAGATGAAATCTTGGCTCACATCTAATAGTAGTTCTCAGAAGACTGGGGATAAATACAATTAATTCCTTATCTAGAACGTTTAGGAGAATTAATTTGTTTAAGAGGAGACAAAGTTCCCATATTGGTACAGTGACCTATGAAGTGGGGGACGTTATGCTAGAAAAGATCAATAGAAACCCCTGAAACGGGCTCCCCTGCTCCACCAATAAGATGATGAACCAAAATAATATCTCATTTCTAGGGATATTCTAAAGATTAGTGTCACTATCAAAATTGTAAGAAATGAAATCGTGGCTGTGCTTACCACATATTACTGAACATGCCTATTTGGTTGGTACAAAAGCCGGATGTATCATGGAGAATAATAGTAAACTGTAGCAGACTTAATCATGTGGTGATTATATTTGCAGCTGTATTATTCCATTTCAATCAGTGAGGAAAATCAGAAGCAGTTCCCATTTACGTGGCAGGGACTACAGTATACAGTTACTATTTGGTCCAGGTGCTATGTCAATTCCCCTACTCTTTGTTGTAATATAATCTAGATGGACCTTGATCACCGTATTTCACTAAACGTCTTACTCGCCTACTACATAAAGGTGACATTGCTAACTGGGTCTGGTAAGTAGGAAGCAGCAAGCACTCTAGATATCTTAATAAGACATATGCATTCTAGAAAGCAGGAATGAAAACTATAAAATTTCAGGGTCTGAAATATGAGTGGTCCAGTAGGCATAATGTGACCTCCTTTCTGAAGTAAGGGGCAAGTTGCTACACCTTACACAAAACTCATCACTTAGAAAAGGTATATACCTAGGACCAGTTAGGATTTTGCAGGCAATGCATATATTTGAGTATGATCCTATTACCTATGTATTGGTAATTTATAAGGTTACAGGTTTTGAGAGGGAAAACTATAGCAAGAATGGGCTCTGTAGCAAGCCTAGATTGCAAATGCAGGCTGTTCTGCTATCTGGGCCTCATAATACAGGACACATGAATAAAGGAAGTATTTGTGGCAGACAGAGATGCTTTTTGAGCCTCTGGCAAATTCAATAGGAAAATCAACAGCACAGATACCCAGGGTTCTGGAATAAGGCCACTTCCTTCTTTACTGACAACTATTTTCCATTTGAAAAGCAGCTCCTGGCTTGCTACCAGACACTAAATACTTGACCATGGAAAGTAAAATGACTATGCAATCTGAACTTCCCATTATATCTGAAGTACTATTTGATCCACAGAAATTAACATTGGACAGAAACAATAATTTTATACCATAATTGAAGTAGCATACACAAGTCCAGTCCTAAGCATATTCAATCAACTGCAGAAGCTCAGACTCACTATTGTACCTGCTTCTACTGCTTTGCCATCTTTCCCTCATTCACATCTATGGCTTCATGGAGAGTTCAGAATGACTAGTTAATTGTGGAAGCAAAAGCATGGACCTGATTTATGGATAGATCTGCGTGCTTTGCTGGCACCAGCTGAAGAAGGACGGACTTTGCAAAACAATCACACTCAGTGGTGACCCTGAAAGACAGTACGATGGAGTTATTATCACTCCATGATAATACAACAGCTGATGGGACTTCATGTGTCTCCTGAGATAAGAATATGTATTTTTCAACTAATGAAGGACAAGAGTGAGTGGTGAGGGACAAAGCACATAGGCTGTGCTGAATATCTCGCATATGAAACTGCAGATCAACTTTTCCCCGTCTGAATTTCCAGCTCTGACCAGGGAGGCTGATTAGTGTGGTTATGTCACAAGCTTCTCCAACATTCAGCTGAGTAAGGCCAGTAGGGACCAGAGGCAGATCAGAACTAGAGGGAGGTTATTGTGTTGATTCCCATGGCTCTTTTCTTGTGAGTTCACTTTAAACTAGCTGTGTCTCTTTACTCAACATCACTATTTATTTCAAGGTAACTATTTCTGCATGATTCTCCCCTTTCATGATCTGGTAACTAGTCCCCCCCTTGTCCTTTTCGGCCTATGGGTGATTACAGTACTGTTCTACCCAACTCTGAGTTAACACACAACCCTCGTGTTCCGATCCATCCTACCTACACCTTTGTAAATAGAATCTTCGTTTAAAAAAATCCCCTAAAATGTTCCAATTCGAGAGTACCATCTGTTTCCTGTTGGGAAATACACCTCATGCAGTCATCTTTCCTCTCAGCTACACACTGTTTACTATTTAGAGCTCATGCGTTTGCAAGTGACAAAAATATTCCAACTAACCTTGCTTAAGCTAAAAAGCATAGGAATTTATTAGCTTGCATCACTAGAAAGCCCAAGGGATAGCAATTCTGTCTCCAGGCATGGTTGAATCCAAGAGCTCACATGATATTGACAGGGTTATCTCCTCTTGGCTCTATTTTGTGTTCCTTTTTAGGCAAGTCGTTTCCACAAGGTGACAAATATGGATACTGGCAGGTCTGGTTTATAGTGGCTTCACAGGTTGCGATCCCAGAAAAAAGGGCATGAAAGATAGTGCAAGTGTCCTAACGCCTGTCGTGATGTGATTCCAATGGTGAACTGCTGGGTGTAGCTGAGGTTGCTTCCCTGGCTGTCTCATTGGCAGTCACGTAAGAATAAAGGAGCAAACCCACTGCAGTTTGACCGAGGGGTGGCTGTGAATAGAAAAGAACATTGCCTGGCTCCGAGGAGTACCATCTCTCAATGCTCCATTAGAGCTCATTCTCTTTGAAGCAGTATGGACTTGAAAACAAGGAAGGATGCTGATAATAGAGTGAGTAGGGCAAACTAAAGGCCAGCTTCTGTTTTGACTGGAATGCTCTTCTTGCTAGAATGTGGCATCACTTGTCTGCCTCAGAAGAAAAGCTGATTCAGCAAACCCATTTGGAATGGCCTCTCAGCCCCCATCTGATTGCCAAGTTCAATAATATTGTAAAGAGGGATTCCCTTGGGTAAACAGTGAAGTAGATTTGTTCTAAGGACTTTATAAAAGGCAAAAAAAGCCTTTTGGCAATGTTGCATTTCTTCTTTGGCAACCCATGCTGCAGATATGACTCGGAGCAGTTTGTGTGAACCGCTGGGGTGAAGAGGACCGTAAGGGAGCAAAGCTTGTCTAGGAAGGAGCGTGTACTCCACCCTCTGTAACACAGAATAGATAACACAGCTGGATTATAGCAGCAGAGGGAACAGATAGGTAGGATGGAGTGAGCTCCTGAAGGGAACAGTCCCCATTAACGGAATTAGTAGAGCCATGGAAAACCTTGGGGGTTTCTTATTAAAGTACCACGTGAGAGTGACAAGCATGGAAAATAGCTTTGGCCATGGTGTTAATAGACTGGCAGGAAAGAGGTTATTACTGTCTAGGAAAGGTGTGCTGGGGTCTACACATGGGAATAAACAGTTTATTGGAGAGAAAGTAAGACAGAGAGGTAAAGAAATTGCTCTAGGCTGAAAACAAAATAATATGTGCTAAGAAATAGTAGACAGAATTCATTTGCCTCTTAAATTCTTGTTTGCACACATCAAGCCAGGAATCAAAGTCCTATAGAAAGACACATTGCATCTTTCATGGAACATATAACATTTTGTGACTGGAGCTTTTGGCATCCTTTACTCAACAAGATTTTTGTTAAATTCTTTATTGACTACTATGTATTTAGTACCTACTAGGACAGGTAGTGTAATAATACAATAGAAAAATATGGGTTTTGGTGTCTGGTAAGATGGGTTTTAAATACCTCTTCTCTCACTTACTAGCTTTGTGCTTTTGGCCAAATATCTGAACTTCCTGTGTTAAAGGCAGAACACAATCGTTACCTCATAGGATTGCTGTGGATATTAAATTAGATAGTGCATACAAAGTGGTTGGTACAATAATCACTCAACAAATGGTTGTTGATATTATTACTAATTCCTTAATGAAAAAGGAACTGTTAGAACCAGAATGGCATCATAGTTAGTTGCCACGTATATCAATGTTTATTCCCACTTCTCTCTCCCCACAACCATAAATTATTTGAACAAACTGAGCCTGTTAAGGTTCAACACTTTTTCCTTTCATAGCCTTGTTGGGAAAGGAGTCTGTGGCTTCTCCGTGGTGTAGCGTAATCCCCCATTGGGATCAAAAGGTGGTATATACTTTGTCTGTCAATCTGGCTCACAGACCTCACCAGAGGAGACATAGACTACCTCTGCTAAGAAAAATAGCTGTAGTCTGAAATTTCTGGTTGCCAGCATGGGTGTGTTCCTATTCATCCCAATAGCTCAATATTTTCATTGTGTATTTAAATGTCAGTGTAGCTTAACCTCTTGGATCTCCCCTCATTTTGCCACCAGTTAAAGCCACTGGTGCAGAACTTGTTGTTTGTTGCTGTTGTTGTTACATTAGCAGATGAGAGGGGCACATTTAAATGGCACATTTGTGCCCTTATTTTAAAGGAGTGAGTTAGCTAGGAGGATAGTGCTACAGCAACTGGTTACACAAGTTGTGCCGGCAGGAGAAAACTTCTGAGTTAGGGGAAAGTGTCTCTTTTTTTAACTTTTATGCACACTATTTAAAACATGGTTACAGCAAATTGTTTCCCCCTTTGCTATTGGTATCTCAAGATAGTTTTTCAGTTTAAAATTTGACTTATTGAGATCACATTTTGAAAGTTGGAACTTAGAATCGAATATAAGAAAATGCTTTTCTTGATCGTTTTGTAATCAGAGAAAGTATATGGTGGCTGGTGTTCATGGATTATTCATTTTGGAAATTATCTGTTTGCTTTTTGCTCTTTCTAATTCAGAGCTATGTATCCTGCTTTCATTTTCTTCTCAGTTACTTTGTACTTACACCTTCTTTCTGATTTTCCTAGGTACATAAAAGAGAAATCTTGAGATGAACATCAGAACAACACCAAACAGGAACACAGTTGTGTAAAGCAGAAAGACCTCATTAAAATTATATTGTTGCTTTTTAAGTTACTTAAAAAACAACAATGACCTTTTAAAACTCAGAACATTTTGGGGTTTTAATTAATACTTTGATGTGATTGTTTAAAACCTCCATGCTGGACATTTTCAGGTTGCAGTGAAGAGAGGCATGCTCAGGGTATCAAAGGTCACAGTGTTTATGGAGAAAAGATGTTGACGCGAACGCAAAATCACTAGAGTTCTTGTGACCTGATTCTTGGTCAGATTTCAAGAGCTGGTGCCTATAAATCTTCCATCACTATGGTGTCTCAGATACTCCATCTCTATTTCTATTACTTGTCCTTCTCCTGCCATTAAGGACCAACTGACCCTGTGAAACTCAAATTTTGTGAGTTTAATCCTGTGAAGACAGACTGTGGGACGGAAACTGCAAGAGGAGATATGGTTTGATGCCCTTCGTGAACACCTCTTCTGCATCAAAAAACCTGGTTCACCTGTGGCTCAGGTGCCATTCTTTGGTCCAACCAGCTGTGGCCAGAAGAGCAGGATTACGTACGTAAGGCATGAGATCACATGCCTGAAGGGCCATCTGGTACAGCTTATGGTGTCTTATGCCTATTACCTCTTTCTTAGCAAAGGACATGGTCCTGGCAAACGTTCAAAGCAGATAAAGTCCTCTTCAGTGTATGTCATAACTCGAAATGCAGAATCTAGACACTTCTAAGAACTTAAAACACATACCCTACTTCACACCCATTAGATGACTGCTATTAAAAAACCAGAAAATAACAAGTGTTGACAAGGATGTGGAGAAACTGGAACCATTGTGCACTGTTGTTGAATGTAAAATGGTGCAGTTCCTGTGGAAAACAATGTGGTGGTTCCTCAAAAAATTAAAACTAGAACTGCCATATGATTCAGCAATTCCACTTCTGGGTATATATACAAGAGAACTGAAAACAGAAGCTCAGAGATATCTGTGCACTCATGTTCGTAGCAGCACTATTCCACTATGCACTTCCACTAAAAGGTGGAAGAAACCCAAGTGTTCATCAATGGCTGAGTAGATAAGCAATAGAATATTATTCAGCCTCAAAGATAAAGGAAGTTCTGACACGTGTTACAACATGGATGAAACTTGAGGATATTATGCTAAGTGAAATAAGCCAGTCGCAAAAGGACAGTACTGTACCATTCCACTTCTATGAGCTACCTACAGTAGTCAGATTCATAGACAGAGATAGTAGGATGGTGGTTTCCAGGGTCTGGTGGAAGGGGAAAAGAATGAAGAGCTATTATTTAATGGATGCAGAATTTCAGCTTCACAAGGTGAAAAGATTTCTGGAGATGGATGGTGGTGATGGTTGAACAACAATGTGAATGTAGTTAATGCCACTGAACTATGTGCCTGAAAATAGTTAAGATGATAAATTTTATGTAAAAAATTTTTGAAATGGCAAAATACCCCCCACACACCCATAAGACACTGGAATCACTCATGTGCACACACACGATCACACCTATGGAAGAGTTAGCTCGGAGTAGTAGTAACGTGTGCAGACCAGTCTATAATCAGGCTGCCTGGGCTCAAATCCTGCCTCTAGCTTCTGACAGCTGTATGACCCTAGACGACTTAACCTCTCTGGGCTTCAGTTTCTTCATCTGTGAAGCAAGGATAATAACACGATTTAACTCATAAGGTAAATCATGAGGATTACTTGAATTAATACAGCATTTAGAATAATCTCAGGAACATGCCATGTGCTCAGCAAATGATAGCTGTTCTTACTATTTGGGTATGCATAAAATGTGTTACTTTATTGAGTATACCAAAGATGGGTGACTGTGGCAAGTGCAAATTCTTTTACAATCTGAAATAAGGAATTTCTAATAGAAGGTACTAATATCCTAAATGTGAAAGAACAAAAGCTCTTTGTTTTGGGAACATAATGGTTTGGTTTCTTCAGGTCAGAGATGTCCACGAATAAACCCACGTATTGTATTCTAAGTAAACATTGTCTTTTGCTTGTAAGTATTTTCGGTGTTGCCATTCTCTTAAAGAAAATGTATTTCTACATTGGATAGTTTGCGTTCTCAGTTTCAGACCATAGAATTTTTGCTAGCTTTTCTCTCTCAGTTATTCTGGGTTTGTATTTATTGTAGAATGATTTAGTGAGCTTCTGAAACATGGCTGGGCATACCTAATTTTGCAAACCAGACTAGGCTATACACAGTGGGATCATATTTGCATAACGGCCACAGCACAGCTAAACTTGAAGCATTTTCCTTGGTATAACAATGACATGCAAATCATCATGCTGCTCAGAAAACAGCAGTGAACTAACCCAGTCAGGTGTCCTAGTTTAATATAACACACTGTGGTCCTTTTCTCCCTCAACATACCTAACGAGTATCCTGTTTTTCTAGTTTTTCATGTCACAGTCCACATAGGGCATTTCAAATGATTGTGTGTGTGTGTGTGTGTGTGTGTGCTAGTTTGTGTATAGGAGAGTCTTGTTGGAAACAAAATCATCTGTTTTCCTGATTTGTTTTTATTTCTATTGCAATTATTTTCCCAATCTGTATTCTGTTTAAAATTTAATTTAATTAATTTACTTTTTATACAGCAGGTTCTTATTAGTTATCTGTTTTATACATATTAGTGTTTACATGTCAATCCCAATCTCCCAGTTAATCCCACCACCATCCCCTCCCCCTGATGCTTTCCCCCCTTGGTGTCCATACGTTTGTTCTCTACATCTGTGTCCCTATTTCTGCCTTGCAAACTGGTTCATCTGTACCATTTTTCTAGGTTCCACATATATACTTTAATGTATGATATTTGTTTCTTTCTTTCTGACTTACTTCACTCTGTATGACAGTCTCTACATCCATCCACGTCTCTACAAAGGACCCAATTTCGTTCCTTTTTATGGCTGAGTAATATTCCACTGTATATATGTGCCACATCTTCTTTATCCATTCATCTGTCAATGGGCATTTGGGTTGCTTCTATGACCTGGCTATTGTAAATAGTGCTGCAATGAACACTGGGGTGCGTGTGTCTTTTTGAATTATGGTTTCTCAGGGTATATGCCCAGTAGTGGGATTGCTAGGTCATATGGTAATTCTATTTTTAGTTTTTTAAGGAACCTCCATACTGTTCTCCATAGTGGCTATATCAATTTACATTCCCACCAACAGTGCAAGAGGGTTCCCTTTTCTCCACACCCTCTCCAGCATTTGTTGTTTGTAGATTTTCTGATGATGCCCATTCTAACTGGTGTGAGGTGACACCTCATTGTAGTTTTGTCTCAATCTGTATTCTTATTGATGCCTTTAAATGATTTTTTAAATCTTAGTAAATATGCATATGTGACCAGTAACAACAGCAATTTGTGTCAATGTATACTATGGTTTTAGAATAAGTGTCATGTGATTTCAAAATTTTCATTTTAATTAGATATATTGAGAATACAGATATTGTCCTGGCTGCCACAATGTCGTGTTTTTCAATGGTATATGGAAAAATCTAAAGTTATAGATTTTTTTTTTTTTTTTTTTTTTTTTGTGGTACGCGGGCCTCTCACTGCTGTGGCCTCTCCCGTTGCGGAGCACAGGCTCCAGACGCACAGGCTCAGCGGCCATGGCTCACGGGCCCAGCCACTCTGCGGCATGTGGGATCTTCCCGGACCGGGGCACAAACCCGTGTCCCCTGCATCGGCAGGCGGATTCTCAACCACTGTGCCACCAGGGAAGCCCTAAAATTACAGATTTTTGTTGTATTCTTTTTTTCTCTTTAATGATAGTTATGAGCATGAAATTTGGCATCATATAGACCCAGGCCACTTGCTTTGCTATCTGCTATTTGTTTGAATTTGGGGAAATGAGTCTTTCTAACCCTCAGTTTTCCTATTTATAAAGTAGGGTAATAATACCTATCTCTTAGTGTGGTTATTAGGATTAAATGTGAAATCATAGAATATGGCTTCCTTCTCAGGCTGGCTCCTCATCATAGTGGCGAGATGGCTAGAAGCAGCTCCAGACTTACATCTGACTGGTTAAATAACTATAAAAAAGAGGGCTACAAAAGGCAAAGGACAAATATTCATTTGATTGTCTCAGATAACAGGTACAGTCCAATCTCTATGGCCAGAAGAAAGGCATATATGAAATGGTGAGTCTCATGCCAACTATTTTTTTTCAGTTTTTTTTTCTTTTAAGCTGCACTGAAGTATAATCTACATGTGGTAAAATTCACCCATTGTATCATACCATTTGATGAGTTTTGATAAATGTATACTATTGTGGAACCGCCCACCACCAGATCAAGGTATAAAACATTTTCATCACCTCAACAAGTTCCTCTGTGCCTCTTATAGTCAAGTCTCTAGCCCCAGCTCCTGTCCATCAATGATATATTTTTTGTCACTATTGTTTTGTCATTTTCTAGAATTTCGTGAATTCAATAATTTCATGAATTCGATTATTTCATGATTTCTGATGAATTGAATCAAACAGTTTTTTATGTCTCCTTTCTTTCATTTAGCATTCTAAATGCTTTTCAGATTAATCCATGCTGCTGCCTATATAAGTAATTTCTTTCTTTTCACATCTGGGTGGTAGTCCACTCTATGGATATGGCACTATTTGCTTTTCCATCACTATTTGACCAATTTGGGTTGTTTCCAGTGTTTAGCTACTATGAATAAAGCTGGTATGAATGTCTATGACAAGTCTTGATACAGAGTATGGGGTTTTTTTTTTTTGTCGGGGGGGAAAACCGAAGAGTGGGACTTTTGGGTCATGTAGTATATATTTAATTTTATGTGAAACTGCTGGACTGTTTTCCAAAGTTGTTGTACTATTTTTTCCTTCTAACCAATGATATATGAGAATTTCAGTTGCTGCACATCTTTGCCCATAGTACTTGGTATTGTCAATCTTTTAAATTTCAGCTATTGTACTGTGTGTTCTATATCTAGCTGTGGTTCTCATTGCATTTTCCTAATGACTAGTGATGCTAAGCATCTTATAATGCATTTATTTGGTGAAATTTCCTTTTAAATCTTTTCCTCTTTTAAAGATTGTGTCGTATGTCTTTCAGTTATTAACTTTTAAGTATTCTCTCTATATTCAGAATGCAAACTCTTTATCAGATACAGATTTTGCAAATACTTTCTCCAAGACTGTGGTCTGTCTTTTCATCTTAATGATACTTCTTGAAGAGGAAAAATATTTAATTTAATGATATAAGTTATCATTTAAAAAAACATTTCCTACTTTTTATATTCTATCAAATCTTTTCCTACTTCCAGGTCCTGAAGATTTGTTTTCTATATTTTATTTTGTAAGTTTAAAAATTTTATCCATTATGTTTACATCTATAATCCATTTTGAGTTATATGTATATGACGTATGATAAAGATACAGGTTCATTTTTTTGCTTATCGCAATCTAATGTTCCAACACCATCCAACTCCAGATTTCTTTTGATTAGTATTAATATGTACATCTTATTATGTCTTTTTCTTATTCGTAAGTGTGTTTCCTGTAGGAAGCATATAGTTGGTTTTATTTATGTATCATTTGACAATCTCTATCTTTTAATTGTTGCTTTTATATCATTTATATTTACATTTGGTCTAATTCTTCCCCTCTTCTTGGCAGTATATCACCTATCATATTTTGAAGGCAGCAATTATTAAAACTTCACATTATGATTATTTCTCCTTACTCTGATTCTAGGCTACGGAGGCAAATTTATACTTAGAATTTTTCATTCTATTGGTTTTCTGCAGGACTATAATGCAACCAGTAAGAACCACTGTAGTCTGCCTAAGAGTTATATTTCTAATTGTCAATCCATTCATTGATATTCCTGGTTGCACAGCTGTCTTTGTAACCAGGGTTGGCCCCAGGAAACTATTCCCTTTGAGTGTGCTGATATCCTTCAGAACTGAGGTTCATGCCTTTAAACATGATGATCCCACTGAGGTCCTACCACCCTTTGAGGCCCTGAATGGGTGTTCTGCCTTTCCAGGTAACTCTCTACATTTTTGCTCTAACTGAAAAACAAAGTCTGGCTTTAAATGAATGTTTCTTAAAGAGTAGTCTGTGGAGCATTTCCATAAGAATCATCTGGGGTATATCTTGTAGTGTAGATTCCTGAACCTAGATTCAGGATAATTGAATTTATCTTTTGATAAATTTTGACAAGCTCTCTAGGTAGTTTTTGTGCACACTCAAGTTTGAAAACCATCATTCTATATCATGAACTTTGATAGTTAAAGCTATTTAGCATGCATCCTCTTATTTATAATGATACTTATAAATTTCACAAGTGTGTCACTATATTAAAATCTTACAGAGATGATAAACATAGGTAAAATAGATGTTAAAGCATTGAAATTTAAAATAAATAAAAATGGAGGTTCTAATATTTTATACCTATCTTCCAGTGGTCATTTGTATCCACTCACTTTGCAGACCCCTGTTCTAAAACTTGGGGGAGCTGGGTAGGCTGAGGTCTATTTTCAATAATTTTATAAAAAAGAACCAACACAAATGCTCCAAATAAATTATTGGAGTGTTGATTCTCAACCATGATACTACCCAGCCTACACCCCAGACTAATTAAATATGAATCTAGGATGGGACTTAGGTATAAGTATTTTTAAAGGTTCCTACATCATCCCAATGTGCAAAAGGTTGAAGAGGATGCTATTAGAACAATGCTTCTTAAACTTTAGCATGCATGGGAATCACCTGGAGAGCTTGTTAAAGTATGAATTCTTTGGCTCTACTTGCAGATAGGTCTAGGTGGGGCTGATTTTTGTGTTTTTAACAAGCTCCCAGGTGAAGCTGATGTTATTGATCCATGGGCTACACTCAGTTAAACTGTATTATAGTGATGGCACAGCCTCTCTAAACTTTCAGACAGGTCTTCACCTCTGATAATATCATCTAATTTTAGTAATTAAAAACTTAGATTCAGCCTATGCCTACATTAATGAATTGTTCTTTTGAGAAGAAAATATTACTTAAAAACAGTTTAATCATAGGCTCTATCTTACATATTTGAGAAAGACCAGTTATCACTAACTGTGTACTAGGTCATCCTCACCATATATTCTGTGACCTAAATTAGCATCTTGGCCATAGGATGACCAGGACACATCAACAAGTTTATTAGCCTACCTTTACTCCTTTACTGAAATTTTTGTTTAATATCATATATTCTTGATATAAATGGGGCCTGACTCCTATGATTAAAGGTCCTTTGTTTTTCTGGATTTAGTCTTTCTGGACTTCATTGTACCATTTCTCAAATTGCAAAAATAGTCACAGAGGGGAAATAGGAGTGAGGAGACTTAGTTCTAGTCTCACTTTGCCATTAATTCTCTGTGTAAATCTAAAAAAGCTCATTTTAAGCTTATTGAGCCTCATTTTCTTCATCTATAAAATAAGGAGTTGGACAAAATGAATATTTCTAAGTTCTTTTCCAGTTCTAAAATGGTCTTCTCTATAATTTTGTGAAATACCAGACCCAGAACAAAAAGATATTTATTCTGTGATTATATGCTGGTTCAATAATTCAGTACATTAAAAAAAAGTAGTTAAAATGCCTAGCTTTCTGGAGCTTTAGCTTTTCAGCTTTTAGGGTGGAACAAATGCAGTTAAAATGTGTATAGTTCCATAGTGGCTTTGCTCGATCCAGCTGTGGCTAGGAAACCTCTCCACAGAATCTACTTGAAATGATAAAAGTCATCAGTTTCAGCCTTTCTTGGCAAAACAAAAGGACTCTGTTGTGCTGGTAGAAATTGTGTTCTTCTGTAAAATAGTCTATGTGACAAATAAAGTAACTTGGTGACATTATTGCCAGATTCAAAGAAATACGATTAGTGATTTTTAATAAGGGTGCAAACTGGAACTTCTAATCTATTAGCTCCATATGGAGCTGTTGGGTATTTGACGACAGTAACCTATGGCAAGGGAGAATTTAAAAGGTGGGATTTAGTTTATCACTGATTTTAAGGATTAACAACCTAGTAACACAGTGGTTGGAGAAAAATTAGAAACATTTTAGATTTTTTTTAAAAAGTAGATTATAGAACTCACTCTTAATTACTCAATAATTCCACATCTGGATATATTTCCTAAGGAAATCATTAGAAGCATGGTAAAAACTGCATTCATGAAGAGGTTGAAGTAGGTTTATATACACATACAATAGGAAAATACTGGATGCAGCCTGATGTCCAATAATAGAGCAGTTAAGTGAATTATTTCATCCATAGGATTGAATAATATGAAGACGTAAACCAAATTGTAATAATCATACAAAAACATTGAAAAATAGTTCTAATATGTTAACTGATGAAACCCAAGTTCAGAATATGTACTATAATAATCATGATACAAAATCATGATGTAGAATAGAAAGAGACTATACAATTTACAATAGTTATATAAAGGATTATGGGTGCTTTTTCCCTTTACTATTCTTACTTTCCATAATGTTTATGTGTTACCTTTATATCACAGGGTCTAAGAGTACAAACTTTGAAGCCATATGCCTGTGTTCAAACCAGGCTCCACTTCTCAACACCTGGGTGAATTTGAAAAAGTTGTTAACCCCTCCTCTCAGTTTACTCATTTATAAAATGGGTATAATTTTAGCAACTTCTTCATAGCTTGTCAAGATTTAATGAATTACATATAAAATCTCTTGGATCAGAGGATATGCATCTGGCAAGCTTTATGTGTTTGCCATTTATCATTGTTGAAAATAATGTGCCTTGTTTCATCTATAATATTGATATCTATTGATAGAATTATTCAGATTTTCTTTCTTTTTTTTTTTTTCCCTCCCCGGTACGCAGGCCTCTCACCGTTGTGGCCTCTCCCGTTGCGGAGCGCTGGCTCCGGACGCGCAGGCTCAGCGGCCATGGCTCACGGGCCCAGCCGCTCCGCGGCATGTGGGATCTTCCCGGACTGGGGCACGAATAGATTTTCTTTCTAAATGAAATAAGTATAAAAGTTCATTTCTCAGGGAGAACTTCAAGATGGCGGAGGAGCAAGACTTGGCGATCATCTTCTTCCCCACAAATACATAAGAAATACATCTACATGTGGAACAACTCCTACAGAACACCTACTGAACGCTGGCAGAAGACCTCAGACCTCCCACAAGGTAAGAAACTCCCCACGTACCTGGATAGGGCAAAAGACAAAAGAATAAACAGAGACAAAAGAATAAGGATGGGACCCAGAAATACAGATCACTGAAACAGGAAAGAAAGCCCAGAGATAAACCCATGAACATATGTTCACCCTATTTTTGATAAAGGAGGCAAGAATATACAATGGAGAAAAGACAGCCTCTTCAATAAGTGGTGCTGGGAAAACTGGACAGCTACATGTAAAAGAATGAAATTAGAACACTCCCTAACACCATACACAGAAATAAACTCAAAATGGATTAAAGACCTAATTGTAAGACCAGACACTGTAAAACTCTTAGAGGAAAACATAGGCAGAACTTCTATGACCTAAATCACAGCAAGATCCTTTTTGACCCATCTCCTAGAGAAATGGAAATAAAAACAAGAATAAAAAATGGGACCTAATGAAACTTAAAAGCTTTTGCACAGCAAAGGAAATCATAAACAAGATGAAGAGACAATCCTCAGAATGGGAGAAAACATTTGCAAATGAAGCAACTGACAATGGATTAATCTCCAAAATTTACAAGCAGCTCCTGCAGCTCAATAAAAAATTAAAAAAAAAAAAATCCAAAAATGGGCAGAAGCCCTAAATAGACATTTCTCCAAAGAAGATGTACAGGTTGCCAACAAACACTTGAAAGGCTGCTCAGCTTCACTAATCATTAGAGAAATGCACATCAAAACTACAGTGAGGTATCACCTCACACCAGTCAGAATGGCCATCATCAAAAACATGTACAAACAATAAATGCTGGAGAGGGTGTGGAGAAAAGGGAACCCTCTTGCACTGTTGGTGGGAATGTAAAGTGATACAGCCACTATGGAGAACAGTATGGAGGTTCCTTAAAAAACTCAAAATAGAACTACCATATGACACAGTAATCCCACTCCTGGGCATATACCCTGAGAAAACCAGAATTCAAAAAGAGTCATGTACCACAATGTTCATTGCAGCTCTATTTACGATAGGCAGGACATGGAAGCAACCTAAGTGTCCATCGACAGATGAATGGGTAAAGAAGATGTGGCACATACATAAAATGGAATATTACTCAGCTATAAAAGGAAATTAAATTGAATTATTTGCAGTGAGGTGGATGGACCTAGAGTCTGTCATACAGAGTGAAGTAAGTCAGAAAGAGGAAAACAAGTACTGTATGCTAACACATATATATGGAGTCTAAAAAAAAAAAAGAAATGAAAAGGTTCTTAAGAACCTAGGGGCAGGACAGGAATAAAGATGCAGACGTAGAGAATGGACTTGAAGACATGCGGAGGGGGAAAGGTAAGCTAGGACAAAGTGAGAGAGTGGCATGGACATATATACACTACCAAATGTAAAATAGATAGCTAGTGGGAAGCAGACGCATAGCACAGGGAGATCAGCTCAGTGCTTTGTGACCACCTAGAGGGGTGGGATAAGGAGGGTGGGAGAGAGATGCAGGAGGGAGGAGATATGGGGATATATGTTTACATGTAGCTGATCCACTTTGTTATAAAGCAGAAACTAACAACAACAACAACAACAAAAAGTTCATTTCTCAGGTCCCTCTGAGCAATTCCCCACAATACAGGAAAAATTACTTGTAAGCGTATATGTTTTATACATAATCCTTGCTCTTCTTACAGTCTACATTTTATATTCTGTTTCTTAGAAAGTTTCTTGTAGTACATTTAGATAAACCAGTTGATTTACAGCTACACACTTAAATATGAGGCTTCAGTGATTATCACTGGGCTCACTTAAAACGAGACTCTTAACTTTTTTTTTTTTGCTTGAGTCTCTGAAATCATCAGAGAATCTTTGGGTGTCTTTGAACAGCAAATTGGGAAAACATGTTTTTAAAACAACAATCAATTATAGGAAATTTAATTTCCAAAAATGCTGAAAACCAGAATCTAACTTTACTTCTTCTAAAAGTCCCTGGCACAGAATTTGTTTCCATAGTTATGAGGCAATAGAGAAGGAGTAAAACTGAAACTCATTAAGAAGAAGACAAATGAAAACGTTTAAGCATCTTTTAAAATGAGAAAATATTTGGAGTACCTGGAAGTAGATGATACCTAAGTATTGATAAAGATTAGTATTGATGTGTAGCTATTTCTAAACATTTTGTAAAACAATTTAAACTGGAAGGAAAATTGCAAGGCAATTCCTTGCTCCACTGCTCCTTAGTCCTAGCTCAGCTGCTCAGAAGCAACAACTAGTATTGCTTTTATTTTCACTTCTTATTGTTATTCTATATACTTAAATGATGTGCTGGTACTACTATTTCTTTATTTATCAGTGTTTCTAATCCGACAGACTCTCTGTGTTACCTGGCAAGTTAGTGCTTTTGTATATGGAATGATTACTGGTGTATTTGAAATGATTTCCACAATCTTACTTTGTGTTTCTTTTAGTCCAGTGCTTTTCCCTTCCTCCGTCCTTTTCTGTCATCTTCAATTTATCAAGATTTTAAAAATTCTCTTATCTGCTTCAGCTAGTTTAGAAGTTATGAATTGTATCTTTGCTGGTTACTTATCTTAACAAACTTACATTGACTGATTTTCCAACGTTAAACCAAATTTAGGATGAACATAAATCCACTTCTGTCACGATGTAGTATTCTTTTCATATATTGCTGTTTCTGAGTTGTGAAAACTTTAGGATTTTTTGTATCGTTGTTTATGAGTGAGATTGCCTGTCACTTTCTTCTCTTTTACTGACATTACTGGGATTTGCTATCTAGGCAATGCTAATTCTTAAAATCAGTTGAATCAGTTGAGAATTGAAACATTTTTAATTCTTTGGAAGAGTCTGTGTACATTAGAATTATTCACCCTTAATGTTTAGTAGAACTCAGCAGTGAAACAATCTGGACCTGGAGTTTTTGAGGTAGAAAATTTTAAATTATTGACATGAGTAATTTAATATTAAAATGTTTTAAGAATTTATTTATCTCTTACAAATTAAAGCATTTTTGTCTGTAAAATCTGTAATGATATCAGCTTTTTCATGACTAAACTGGTTATTTCTCTCTCTCTCCATCAGCATATTAATTTTAATAATCTTTTTAAAACTTTTTTATTTAAAAAAAATTTTTAGCTGCTCCACGCAGTATGTGGGGTCTTAGTTCCCCATCCAGAGATCGAACCTGTGCCCCCTGCAGTGGAAGTGTGGAGGCTTAACCACTGGACCGCCAGCGAAGTCCTAACGGGTCTTTTCAATCACTTGTGACTTTGTCGAACCTCTCCATTGTGTATTTGTTTTCCATTTTTCTTATTAACTTCTCTTCACTCCTCTTTCTTTAATATTATTTGTCTTCCAAATTCTTGTCCTGGATTCTTATCTCATTTATTTAAGACTATACAGTTTTCTCTACATGGTGGTTTAGTTGCATCCCATGAATTTTGGTATGAAGTATTTTCATTTAAAGAAGTGGATCTGAGTGGAGCAAGAGGAGGTGTGTGGTGAATGCTGTGATGCGCTTCCTTGTCACCCTTCGGAAGGGAATAGCGGATCCCATCAATTACTGAGAATCCTCCAGGCAGAAAGCCTTCCGCTCTAGGCCCCCTTCACGTACTGCCTTAACTGATGAAAGCTGCCTCACTCAAGGTTATGCCTCCTGCCTCGGGTACTCTGCACCCAGTGCCTGGTTGATCTGGGCTACAAATTCCCCACCCTCTCTCCCAACTTAGGACAGCACTTAAGGGTCAGCTTCAAAACTCCCTCTGGAGTCAGCTCAGGTTTCTTCTAATATTTCATCACAGCTATACTTCCCCTTCTGTCCAATCTTGTTTTCTTCCCTTTCTTCCATCAGATATTGATCCTAAGAGGACTCTTTAAAAATCTTCTGGCAGAGTAACCTCTGTGTCATTCTTCTCAGAGAATGAAACCTACGAGAGAAGGCTTTCTGGAGGAAAGGACATTCAGCCTGGAACTAAAGTAATTCTATTTACGAATATATACAGTGAGTACCAACAGCTCACAAGGTTGGAGAGTAGGTGTTTGCACATGTCTGTGTGCTAAAGTGGAGGGATGCCGGGGAAGCACGTGTTATGAGAGACAGAACTGGAAAGGCAAACTTTACCTAAATTACACAGGGTCTTTTTTTTTTTTTTTTTTTTTGGGGGGGGGGCGGTATGCGGGCCTCTCACTGTTGTGGCCTCTCCCGTTGTGGAGCACAGGCTCCGGACGCGCAGGCTCAGCGGCCACGGCTCACGGGCCCAGCCGCTCCGCGGCATGTGGGATCTTCCCGGACCGGGGCACGAACCCGTGTCCCCTGCATCGGTAGGCGGACTCTCAACCACTGCGCCACCAGGGAAGCCCTACACAGGGTCTTATAATCCACCTTGAGATGTTTGGGGCCTTAGATCCCACTACTAATACTATAGCTGTGGGTGCTAGGCACAGCTCAGTAATTAGAAGAGCTAGGTGGGAACTCTTTGCTGGATAGAATTCAAGAATATAAAGGGAGCCAGATTTCCTTCAAATAATAAAGATATTATCATTTCCTGAAGTGTGAGAGCACTTAGCCAACCACAAATGTTTGCAGATAAAATGATCACTAAATGATTACAGAATTTCTAACTACCCAATTCCTCATTAGAAGTCCATTTCACTGTTGACTTACCCAGCAGGATTTTGGAAAATGTTTTTACCCTATGGGGACCACGCAGCCTTCTCGTCTTATGGCTTGCGGGCAAATAGCACCCACTGGGAAAATTCTACTGCACAATGTCAGTGTTCAGATATGCAACCAGACCACTGCTGTGCTTTATTAAAGACATAAATCTGAACTTGTGCTGAATATGTGCAAAGTAAATTTGATTTGTACATCTTTATAACATAAAAGAGTTTCTCCAGTTTCCAAAGGCGGCCTACTTACTGTCTCATTAAAGGATCAGCACCACAGTAATATTTTCCAATAGGTGATATCATTGACAGGTCTGCATTTCCTTATTTCAAATTCAGTGGAGAATTCAACATAGTCATAAGTAAAATCCAAGCAAATACCTACTTCTTCAATTGTTAATTATTCATCAGCTATGGAAAATAATGATTTTATGATTATAAAAAAATGCAGTTAAAATTAGGCCTTTTGGTTAGAAAAAGAAATTTGTATAAGTATTTAGCGAATCTAAGTAGGCGTGGGTGACAGAAGGAGAATGAAAGAGGGGGAAGAGAGGAAAGTGAGGAAATATCTACCTGTGCTTGATTGAAGAGAAAAATAATGATGATTTTCTAAAGATTGGAATAAGCTCTTCAAAGATCTGCCACCAGCAGAAAAGTCAGCAGTCACTTTGATAATGAATTCAGCTGAAAGTAGCAGATCCTGTTGCATAATACAGTACTTCAAAAGCAGTGTCGCAACTCCTGAGTGACATACTGTTAACCTCACCAGCTCAGCGTATCCAGGAGAAAACGATGTTTGTGTATAAAGTTTCATAAAAGGGACTGGTGGGCATATAGGGATATTTTGTGGTTTCTATTAGGTTCAGAGTAGCTGCTGCAATAATTGAAAGCAGCAAAATTCAGTCGCTCAACACAAGGGAAGTTATTTCTCACACGTACAGAAATCCCGTGAGGATTAATCATATGCTCCCACCTACCTGCAGCGGAGGCTGGGAAATGTAAGCCGTGCCTATGAAGCCACTTCTCAATGTCACCTTTGTACTCTGGCAGATTTTAGTGGGCAGTTAACTCTCCTCCACGTGTGCCATCACTGTCCTCAGAAAATAGCAACAGATCCCCTTTTGATGTGTTTTTCTGATCTTTTCTGCACTGGAACGCACACATCTGATCTAGTCTAGTCCTCTGCCTTCATTTAGAAATAGAAAGGATTCTATTCAGTTCAATGTAACACAAATTTTTGTAGTAAATACTATAGGGATCTCAGATTGTTGCAGGGCAACTGTAGAGTCTGTGAATATTAATAGTAAATAAGATATTGTTAGGATCCTCAGGGAATACATAGAGAAGGTGTTCTAATGAAACCCAATTTCAGTACAATGCAGTAAGTGCTAGGCTCCTTTAAGAGTATCAGAGGTTTACTCTTTTTTATATTTTAATGAAGCATCATTCATTGGAGGATTAACAAATTATCACAATTGTGCTGACATTTGAATTAAGTTGATTTATGTCACATGCCAAAAAATGAAATAAACTTTATAAGATTCTAGTAAATTTCTAAAAATGTAACTATATGGAGCACTTGGCATTGCATCAAAAATGTCTGAGATTTTAAAGAAAATTTTTCTCAATTCTGTCTTTCCAAAGTGGAGGAAGAACGTCAGGCAGACTCAGAGTAGCCAATGTCATTTTTAATTCCGTAACATAACACGTGGAGTCAGCCTTTTATTGACAACTAATAACTGATATTTTGTTTTAATGAGATTTAGTTCAACAAGTTCTCCCAGACTGAGGAGTCTGAGAAGTCATACAGCAGCACCACCACAGCACATACAATAAATAGTTCATCTCGACTATATCATTACTTTCTATGTTATTCAGTGTTCTCCACAGCCCAGATTTACTACTCCTAATTCCAATCTTATACTTTTTGATCAAAAATCAAATGCATTTTGGAACTTCATGTGTAATTAGATATTGTAATGGAAAAACTCAAACCCAAAGGGTCTGGATCTGCCATTGCATGACCCGAAATATGCATTTAAACATGCAGTGTCTTAGCAGTTTCCTCCTGTGTGAAATCAGAGTTTCAGATTAATGAAGCTTCTGCGCCCTGTGTATCCTGTTTGGTGAGTCTATTATTCTAATACATTTCTGTATAACTATGCTGTCTATGCAGGGAATTTCAATGTAAAAAAAAAGTCCAGTGGACATAGGATATTTCAATAATAGCCCTTTTGTTATTTAGATGTAAACTCACCTACTTGTTCAATTTGGAAGTCAGTTTGTTTATGCTACCTTCTGTTTATGTCTTTAGCTTCTTCTGTGCTATATCTCTCTTATCCCCATCCCCATGAATGCAAAGTATTGACTACCTGAAACTTACTTCATAAGCTACAAGCTTAAAACCTTGCACAATTCTTATATTTGTCAAAACTCTGCTGAGGAAGATAATATATTGAAAAGAAATAGGCTCGGTTTTGGGAATACTTCCAGTTGTGAGTCCTTGGCAGGTTTGGACTTCCACTGGAGGATAAAAGTAGCCAAAGCTCTAGTTCAAAATCTTTTGAAAGGTAAAGCTATGGGGATTACTCTAATATATTCAAGGTGTACATGGACTTTGAGTACAGCTAATAATAAGCTCCCTGGAAAATATGATGAAGACGTTGGCAGATTATCAAAGTTCAACAAAACCAACTTCATGCATACCCGAGACTACCGTTTCCAAAATAGATTGCTGGATTGCAGATTTACAGTTTCATGTGGAATGTTAACTTTGGGAGTGTGGGAGGCATTTTTCATAATCACAGGGAAGGGGGCAAGAGCTTTGCCCCCCACCTTCAGTACGTGTCCTGATGCTGTTGTCTCTTAGCGTCTGAAATTCAAAGTAGCTTCCTCCAAAGCAGAAGGCCACCCAGGAGTTGGAATGAGAGGAGCATGCGGAGGAATTTGTGGTGAAATTTGGCTGCAGTCCCTGAAAGCCCCCTTTCCTGTATTTTTAAAAGAGTGTTGAGTAATATTTGAGTGCTTATAATGGGATAGATGTTCTACGCACCAAACTCGGCCTCTAGGGATTCTGGAGCCGCACTGTATTCTTCTCAGAGCGATCAGTCTTCAGAAGTGACAAAAGATGTTACTTACCGGTTCGAAAATACAGAGAAACTAATAAAAATATTTCAGATCATGAGAATTTCCCCAGTAATCTAGCTACATCCAGGATTCATTGAAAAGGGTTTAATTTTCATAACTGAATATACAAATGCCCTTTCTATTGAGGAATTACATCACTTCTAGAAGTCGTTTTCAGCTAAGGAGGGGACGTGAAGGTTGTATCAGAGTCACTTGTGACACTTTTTCAACTCACACATTCTCTCCTCTCGACAGACTCCATTTCTCCCTGAGATTCTAGGGAATCCCTGTCCCTGGGAAGCATGGCTATAATCTGTCACTGTGATCAATAGTTACTTGTAAGAGTGGACTGTGGCTTCTGGATATTGGAGTGGGACAAAGGTTGAGAAAAAGCTCCTCTGTCTTGAGACAATGCTTAACGACAGTGTCCCAAGCTCTTTGGGGATTTACGAAGTTAGTAACGGAGACCTGCAGGCGGTGTTCATTACTTTTTAAAACAACCGTGTGGAAACTGTAAACCTACTGACAATAAAGCTGCTTCAGCTGCTGGATAAAACCTTGTCTCTCCTCTATGGGCTAAAATTATATCAACTCATGGTGATAAGTGAACTATCACACGCTCTGTGCAAGCTCTGATGAATACTTACATATTCCTTGGTGAATAGAAATGGAAAAAATGAATTTCTATTTAATTAAGTCTGGTCATTTGATCGGTAGACTATTTCAAAACATGGAACACATAGAACAAAAATAATTCCAAGGGCATGTGGCAACTCAAAATTTTGGCAACCATTGACCTCAAATGAGATAGAATTCAGCACAGGAGAAGTATCTGTTGATTTCCCTTTAATCAATAACTTATTAATAGCAGCATCTATATGTATATATGGGCACAGATATGTATATTTTTCTAATATAGGACAGAAGAAAGAACATCAAACCTATTAATTAAGGAGAGAGTTCTCTATATATTGACAGCTGTAACCATTATTAATTTTAATTATGATCTTCTAAAATTATTCATGTTTTATTATCTTCAGTAAATTTGAATTCCACACCCTTACTCTGCCCGGGATGGGTGATGTGGGTCATAAGACTGTGGGAGACCCAAATTTAGAATGCATTTTTACCAAATTACTCTCATCAGTAAGTTCTGGGTCTTAAGGTATGAGTGATTGACCTTAAAAATATATCTGCTAATATGAATCTCATTAAAGTAGTTCTTACTACTTTTTGTATAATGGTTGATAAATTAGAGTCTGGACACTTGGGTCTCTTTCTTTCTATTATAGAATTGGCATGAATTTCTACCAGCAACTTATTATTAGGAAAGTTGTTGTCAAGGCAAGAAAATCATAAAGCAGAGATAGGAGCCTTTGAAGGCTACCAGGCTTTTAACTTTCAGGGAACAGAAAGCTCTTTGTCCTTTTCTCTATTTTCTTCCTAATATCAATTAGAATTGGAGGGAGAAGGATGAAAAGTGACAGGGCTCTGTGAAATGGCAGTGAGAAGGGTGACAAAGGTTTGAGATGAACAAATATCTGGGTCTGTTGGTTTGATTTCCAAGGTCTCGGTAAGAAAACAATGAAAGAAGGCTGACTTGCCGACTTTCCTTCATGGAAGAAAGGTGTCATTTAACTCTGAAACTAAAGTGCATTCTAGAAGGACTCTGCTTTTTAAAACAATAGTTAACAAGTTCTTGAGACTCCAGGTCATCCTTTTAAGTTGCTTGAAGAGAGAGCAATAATACACTGTAAATATCAACCCCAGTCCACTAACATATT
Source organism: Physeter macrocephalus (assembly GCF_002837175.3). NCBI lineage: Eukaryota > Metazoa > Chordata > Mammalia > Artiodactyla > Physeteridae > Physeter > Physeter macrocephalus. The sequence goes on from NC_041220.1 coordinate 20,314,330, forward strand.
TATTTAACAATAGCTTGGCACTCTAGGAGTGATTCCGGACTGCATCATTTTCAGTGTTCAACTGGTGGTCATGGCGACTCTTCAGTCAGATTTTGACAAAAGGAGGTTGGGCAGAGAAAGAAAGAAAAGACATGAAGACTGCCAAGCATTTGCCTTGTGAAATAACATTATAGGGATTCATCTTTTTGAAATCCCTTTCTCATCTCTGCTTGTTTCCATTGTGAAGCAGGAATAATAATCGGGAACTTGAAAGCAGTTGGACATCTGTTCCACTTCATGTATCTAATATCTGTCCTCCACCAACATGCACTCTAGACAGCAGAGGAGAGAAGCCCAGAGCACAGCCATCAGAGAATCAGCGTAATACAGACCCTTTGTTCTGTGGTCCAGAGTGTCAGAGGGCTCGGAACAAAGTCAGGAAGAGAGTTTTTCAGATGCTCTGAGAACCTAACAAACAACTGCCGGGAAAAGTCAGAGATCATTGCATTGTCCAGCAGTTCTGAAATGATCTTTCCCTGCTCAGAACGTAGTGCATTGTTTATCCTTTGTATTCTTCTTCTCCATCACAATACTTAATGTAGTACTCTGTATGCACATCGGCCTCTCGACAATTGTGGGCAGGTTGGAAATATGATAAATTTGAAATAATAGGATGAGGCAGGGTGAGGGCCATGAAAATTCTCCACTTGGCTCTAACCTGGGGAACGTAATTGATGGGTGGTCCCACTGACGCCTTCAAAGTCCTCCCTTGTGTTCGTACGGGGCTTGCTTTTGGCAGGGCTGCTCCTGTGAGGGCAGGACTCTTCTCATGGGTGACTTTAGCTTGCAGACTCTCTTTAGACATACCCAAGACCTTCTGGAGCTGTGCTGCAGTGTTAGACCCTTCCTACCAGCCCTCCCTCCTTTTCCCTCTTCTTCCACAGGAGTCAGAACTGCGGTGCCCTCCGGAGGTTTCCCCTCCTCCTCCAGCTTCCTCCCCTTCACCCTACAAAAGGGATTTTCTCCAGTGAATCTCTTGCGCGTCTCATACTGTGTAGGCAACTGCGCCCCAGAGGACCTGAGCTGAAACAAGAGGGAAAGAGATTTTCTCCCACACTTTAGAGCTCTAAATTTGACGTGACTAATGCATTAGAGAAAAACTAAGGGACACAAGGCAGATATTCTAATGGAATTCCAAACTGTGCTTGGTCACCCTCTCTCTCCTTTAACTGTCTTGCCTCTTCCCAGCCCATAGCAGGGGTTAGTCAACATTTCGGTAAAGGGCAAGATAGTAAATGTTTTATGCTTATGGGTGACATGGTCTCTGCTGCAACTACAAAACTCTGCTATTGTAGAGTAAAAGTACCCAGAGGCAACACGTAAAAGAGTGGACATGGCTGTGTTCCAGTAAAACTTTATTTGAAAAAAAAACAGGTGGTAGGGCATGTTTGGCCTGTGGGCCGTAGTTCGAGGACCCCTGGTCTTTCAAGTTCATATTGGAAATTTCCTTTGGCTGAATTATTCAATCACTTATTTAGGCCCCTGGAAACTGAGAAGACCATTTAAAGCTAAAAAGAACAGGAGGCTCTGTGTTTTGCATTGGTATCTTCTCCCTTAGAGATACCTCACCCTGCAGTCAGCATTCAAGGCCCTCTTTCCCGGGGATCCGGTGTCTTACGTGCTCCCAGATCCCTGTCATTTGCTTATAAATTTGCTAAGCACTCCACTTCCTCTTCTAACAAAGGAAACTTCATTTCTCTTGTTGCTGGAAATTTTAAAACTGAAATATAACAAGACGATGACTGCATCTTACAAAAGCTTCTAGCAACTACAATAGGAGTCACCATGGCAACACACATGTTTTTGGATTAAGGCATTTTGGAGTGGGAGCTGATGATGAAAAGAAAATGTTGCATGCAGCCAACTGAGGTTTGGACTTTAGCTAGAAAAAATACCTTGAAGTCTCCCCAGTTGTGTAGGGATTGGGAAAAAGGAAGTAGAGCTGAGGAAGGTCCCATGGCTGAGAACAAAGCCAGGTAGGAGGTGAGTCAATCAAGTGGCCAGGTATTCTGCAGCCGCAAGTGACATGGGAAGGTTTTACTTCCCTGATTATGCTTCATTGGTGGTGAATTTTGGTATTTTGTGATTCATATTTTGTATGCTTGAAGTCACTTTATTCATATCCTTGCTCAGATATTACACTTGGATTTTACTATTCTCGAAGAAAGGGTTTAGCAAAGGGCACTGGAACCATTGGATTGTCTTTGGCACTTGTTGTTCCAAACTTCAAGACACAGTGGCAGAAAATGGCCTCGATACTTCGAAAAAGAACTGGGATGGTGGCAATATAAACACTGAGTCTCCCTCTTGAGAGAGATCCGTGACTCAGAATGGATTTCCAAGCCATATCCTTTTGTCTCTTGGCACTTCACCCTGATCTCCTTGTCCCTCCCTCCCTCTTTGTTCTTGTTGAGGACTGAGACAGAGCCAAGCCAGCAATAAGTAATAGACGATAAAACTTCATTTACACAGAGCCTCTTAAAAATAGTAACAGTCTGCAAGACTTGTAATGAAGCACCCATAGTTGTGAGGAGTCATCATTTAATTAATGATAACATATAATTAATATAAATCATTAGTGACAATAATAATAGTTATAAAGCGGTAGACTAAGCAGGATCACAATGACTACTAAAAGAGCAACGAACTGTGTATCATCTCATTTGATTTATACAACATCTTGTGTAGTTGGCATTTTACAGATTAGAAAATTTAGGCTCAGAGTTTAATTCTGATTAAACGATTCTACCAAGGGCATGAAGCTGGTAATTCATAAAGTGGACATGTTTGGCTAGTCTGGCCTCTAATGACTGAGAAAATGGTTAGGCTCAGAACTTTGAGGTCAGATGATCTGGGTTTCAATCGTGGTTCTACTCGTTCATAGTAAGTTACTCAACCTCCGTGTCTGCTCCGCAGGGCTGTTAGGAGGACTAAATGAGTTGTATTTGGATAATGTTTAGAACCACGTTCAGCATACTTACTATTATTAGTGCTTATAAAATAAATAATTATACCACACTGGTTCTGAGAATCTGAATAAATTAGCTGACATTAGGAGATCTACCTGACCTTTCTAAGCTTCAGTTTCTATTTATCTGCAAACTGGAGATAATAATGGTATCTACCTTACAGTTATTTACAAGCCTAATTGGACTTCACGTAAGTACCTCATTACAGTATCTGGGACTAGTAAGGGCTCTATTTTTGTTAGCTATTGAACTAGTCTGGGTTCTTTAGAGAAACAGAACAAATTATATAAATATGTAATATAATGTATTTTAAACTATAAGGAGTTGCCTTATACAGCTGTGGAGGCTGAGAAGTAAAGTCCTTGATCTGCAGTCAGCCAGCTGGATACCCAGGGGAGACAATGGTGTGAATTTCAATCTGAATCTGAGTCTAAAGGCAGAAGATCAAGGTCCCAGCTCAAAGACAGTCAAGCAGAAAGCATTTGTTCTTTATCAGCCTTTTATTCTATCCAGACCTTCAATGAACCCCATCCACATCGGGGAGGGTGATCTGTTTTATTCAGGCTACCAGTTCAAGTGTTAATCTCATTCAGAAACATCCTCCCAGACGCACTCAGAAATAATGTTTGTAATGGACTGAATGTTTATGTCCCTCTAAAATGTATATGTTGAAATCCCAAACCTGAAGGAAATAGTATTAGGAGGTGGGAGTCCTTGCAATGTGATAGGGTCGTGAGGGTAGAGCCCTTATGGAAGAGTTTAGTGCCCTTTATAAGGGAGATCCTAGAAAGATCCCTTCCTCCTTCCACCGTGTGAGGTAACAGGGAAAAGACAGCTGTCTGGGAAGTGGGCCCCCAACAGACACTGAATCTACTGGTGTCTTTATCTTGGACTCCAGCCTCCAGAACTGTGAGAAGTACATTTCTGTTGTCCATAAGCCACTCAGTTTATGCTATTTTGTTACAACAGCCCAAATGGACGAAGACAATGTTTAACCAGGTATCTGGGTACCCGGTGGCCCAGTCAAGTTGCTGCATACAATTAACCATCCAAGCTAATATGGTTATTTTTGTTGTTATTGTATTATCTTCTTTTGTAGAGCTGAAATCTATGCAGATAGATCAACCACATCGACACTGAAATATAGACAAGTATAAATGGCTAAGGTGGGTGATGTGCATAATATTTTCAATTTCCTAGGAGCACACACACGTTATTCAAAGATTAATCTGCTTGGCTGACAAAATAATTTCAACTACATTTTAAGGACATTTCTTCTTAGAGAGAAACATCTTGTTCAGGCACCAGACAACTTAAGAATAATGGGTTGATTTAAAAGACAGTAGACTCAAAACTGACCACTGTATAAACATAATTAGGGCCTCCCTTAAGTGTTGGAATTTTAAGGCATCGATTGGACAACAGACTTTTAAAACTGCGAAATTAAGGCAGAGTTCTTGCCAGACAAAACACCTTTGCCTGTGACGGGAATTTGTGAAACGTCACAGATGGTTTACTAAAAGAGACCCAGAGGAAATTCTTACAACCTATGAGCAAAGCAGGAGGTGCAGAGCATAACTCCCCTCAAGCTGCCCCTATGAACACGTAGAGCCTCAGCCTGTGTAACCCGGGAAGACCTGGGCCTGTGTGTGATACAGCCCCTGCCTACCTGTCCAGGTCTATCTATGTCTCCTCCCCCTTTCTCTCCTTCACTTACGTTCGACTTTTCTTAGTTCCATAGTTAGCTGTGCTTGTGCTTGCTTTCAGGGCTTTGCACTTGCTACTCCTTTCTGTGAAGAATGTTATGTCCTCACTCCTGCATAACTCCTTCTCATTTTTCTGTCCTAGTTTAGCTATCATTTTTCCAAGGGGGTTTCCACGATCCCCCAGGCAAGATTAGACCTCTATGATGTATGCTCCAAGAGCACTATTTTCCAGTGTTATAGCACCCATCTCCCTTAATTATTTTTCTTACTTCATATTTTAGTAACTATATGTACTAAGACCATGTAAACTCCTGAAGGCCAGGGCCTGCGTTCATTCCATATTCTCCATTCTTACCACAGTGCCTGACACATAGTAGGACCTCACTAAATACTATCTTTGATTGACTCTAAGATGCATTGATTGTTAAGACACACCAGTATTTCATCTACCTATAGGAAGAAAAAACCTTCCAATTAAACTATGACATCATACTTCTTTTACCATTTAGCATTTTTTTAACGATTTTTTTTTTATGTGAACCATTTTTAAAGTCTTTATTGAATTTGTTACAATATTGCTTCTGTTTTTTGGTTTTTTGGCCGCGAGGCATGTGGGATCTTAGCTTCCCGACCAGGGATCGAACCTTCACTCCCTGTATTGGAAGGCGAAGTCTTAACCACTGGACCACCAGGGAAGTCCCACCATTTAGCATTTTTATTCTGTATTTAATAGAAGACATTGTTTAGTCTTGTGTAGGTATAGATTTTTATCACATATCACTCTTGTACTTATATGAAAGGAAAAAGTGGAATAAATTTGTAAGTACATGTCCTAAACATCTTCATATTCAGAATCTGACTCTTCTGATCATTTTATTTTTTATTGTGGTTAACTATACATCACATAAAATTTAACATCTTAACTATTTTAAATGCACAGTTCAGTGGCATTAAGTACATTCCCATTGTTGTGAGATTTCTTTTTTAACACTTAGTTTAGGTGTTCTTTTTTCCTCTGCCCCATCCCCCTGCCCTCAAACTATCCTCTGTGCCATCAAGCACACTGGTGATGGCACATCTTAAAAAGGTGATCAACTATTGTCTCTGAGAATTTCTTGTAAATTTCACACCCATTCCTCAAGAATTTATATACACATGTCCAGGCAATGACAACTCTATCATGACTGCTGCTAGGCCAAAGTGATTTTAAGATGCATCCTATTTCTGGAGTTGTTGAAAGTGAAAAAAAGTGAAACAACAAACATGGCATTTGCCAAATAAATACTGTAAAGTCTACAAATATATGTAAGAAGTTCTATGCACGCATATATGTAGGTTGGTAGGTAGCAATGACATTTTGTGCTCAGTATGTCTGTAAAAAAATGAGGAGGCCACATCTGATTGGGTATAGACGGGCCTCCTTGAGAGGTTTAGAGGTCAAGGCAGGAGAGTTGCTCCCTCGTCTTTCTCCTGCTTCCTGCCTCTTTAGGGCTGGAGGGAGGAGAGGGCTGGAGCTTTCACTCACAGGGAGGAAACTTGGCTATATCTTTCTTTTGAGCTTTGTTCCTTTTCCCACCAGCCTCTTGCTTCTCATTCTCTGACTGAATTTATACATGGTGACTTAGGATCCTGATTTTGTTAAGGTTTGAGGACACCATAAATTGTATCTAGTCAAATCCCTTTATTTTATAGGAGAGGAAATCTGATATCCATAGGGGTAAGAGGAAAATTGTTCATACTCACATGTGGACAAATATAGATCAGAGAAAACGGAGTAGATGCTCCAGTGAAAGGCCATAGGCTAAGTGCCTGGGAAGCCTAAACTCATAGTACTTACATTGTTTGAAAGCATCTGTTATGGGCTAAATTGTGTTCCTTCAAAATTCATATGTTGAAATCCTAACACCTAGTACCTCAGAATGTAACTGTATTTGGAGGTAGGGTCTTTAAAGAGGTAAGTAGGGTTAACATGAGGCTGTTAGGTGGACCCTAGTTTAATCTGATGGGTGCCTTTATTTATTTATTTATTTATTTATTTATTTATTTATTTATTATGATTATTTTACAGTAGATCCTTGTTGGTTATCTATTTTAAAAACAGCAGTGTGGTGTCTTTATAAGGCAGAGGTCAAGACATACAGAAAGAGACACCAGGGATGCAGCAAGAAGGCAACCATCTACAAGCCAAGTAGAGAAGCTTCAGAGGAAACTAACCCTGCTGACAACTTCATCTTAGACGTCTAGCCTCCAGAACTGGGAGAAAAGAAATCCCTGTTGTTTAAACCTTCCTGTGTATGGTATTTTGTTATGACAGCCCTAGCAAACTAATACAACATCTTAATGAGGGAAGAGAAGAGGGGATTCAGAAAGATAAATACAAATGAGGGAGGAGTGCACGCGAATGTTTGAATAACCTACAGCAAGATTGGGCTATTAGAGAGTGTTGTCCAAGGAGTCCCAGGAGAAACTAAATCTTCCATCAAATCACAGCACTCTTCTTCCCAAGGCACTGAAGGAAAATATGGAAGACATGGATCAAAAGCAAGACTGCAGCACTTTGTGGTGAGCAAGGCTAGGTGTCGAATTCCATTAGAGAGCTCTGGTTTGCTGGGTTAGGGAACAGAAGGTGGCCTTCTCTCTGTAGCCTGACTTCACACCAGTTTTAGCCTCCAGTTGGTTATTCAGGAGGAATGTACACAGAAGAGAAGAAAATGCCATTCTCGGCAGTTTCAGCTTTTTAAATTTATTGTTGAGTAAATCTGTGCTATTTATATTTCCCCATAAAGTCATCAATTTCATTAAAATTTTTAAATGTATTAGTACAAAATTGTACAGATTTTTTTCTAATAAAAAATACATTTTCTGTATTTATTACAGACCTTTTCTCATTCCTTGTTTTGTTCGTCTTTTCCCTCCTTTTCCTTCCCTACTCTTTATTGCCTCAAAAGAGAATTTTTTTTAAAACATCGCTATTGGAGTATAATTGCTTTCCAATGCTGTGTTAGTTTCTGCTTTATAACAAAGTGAATCAGCTATACATATACATATATCCCCA
>NC_041220.1:20322270-20342856 GCF_002837175.3 Physeter macrocephalus
TATTTGTTTTTCTCTTTCTGACTTACTTCACTCTGTATGACAGACTCTAGGTCCATCCACCTCACTACAAATAACTCAATTTCGTTTCTTTTCATGGCTGAGTAATATTCCATTGTATATATGTGCCATATCTTCTTTATCCATTCATCTGTTGATGGACACTTAGGTTGCTTCCATGTCCTGGCTATTGTATAGAGAGCTGCAGTGAACATTGTGGTACATGACTCCTTTTTTTTTTTTTTTTTTTTTGCGTTATGAGGGCCTGTCACTGTTGTGGCCTCTCCTGTTGCGGAGCACAGGCTCCGGACGCGCAGGCTCAGCGGCCATGGCTCACGGGCCCAGCCGCTCCGCGGCATGTGGGATCTTCCCGGACCGGGGCACGAGCCCTTGTCTCCTGCATCGGCAGGCGGACTCTCAACCACTGCGCCACCAGGGAAGCCCCCATGACTCTTTTTGAATTCTGGTTTTCTCAGGGTATATGCCCAGTAGTGGGATTGCTGGGTCATATGGTAGTTCTATTCTTAGTTTCAAAAGAGAATTTTAATTCTACTGTGTCTGGTTCCCTTGGAATCTTCAAAACACTTGTGCTCACATGCTGCCATTGCCTCTTAACCTGTGCTCTTAATGTTGGTTTCTTTGTGTCGTAGGGGTCATGCTCTTTTCCAAGCTTATGCGACGATTCTCATGATAAATCGGTTTCAGACCTATGCTCTCCTTCTGAGTCTTCCTTATCTTGTTCTATTCTCCTGTACTGCAGCTTTTCTTCATAGGCTGTATTTTACTAGCTTGTTGTTTACTCTTCCTTGAAGGAAATGGATCTATACCTGGTGTTGATAAACACATACAATATGTAGATTGCCTTGATCTCACTCATCATCCACTTGAGTGTTTGTTCAATCTCATATGCATGACAAGAGAACAAACTGCTACACAGTTTCCATTTCCATTTCTGGAGTTTGGCAGCCTTTCACCTGATAAACCCTGTTGAGGTTCAATCATGTGACACCCCTCCTTCAGCTCCCCGTCCCCAACTTCCTTCTGTAACAATTCGAATCAGCACGGTAGATGAAAAAGAAGAATACTCAGAATATTCTATTCCTAGGACTCTTTTTGTGCATGCACTTAAGACCTGTTCCTACTTTCTAGCCTGTTGTTTTCTGAGTGTTGCGGTCTCTATATGGAGAATAGAGAAGTATTATAGAAAGAGAGGTAGGGTGTCTGGGGGACAAAGAAGCATGAGAATATCATCTTGCTTGCCTCAAAAAATGAATCCATGCAGCCGCAGGATTCATGCTCAATGTTTTCGTTAGGTCATATCATCTTTTTGAGTGGGCAAACAGTGAGGAAATAAAAGGACATTTTCCTTTCCATTATCTTGCTTTTCAGAGAAACAGGTTTGCTCTCTTTTCAGAAGCAAAATATTTGTGGGGCCTTTTCCAGTTCCATTTCATCATTTTAATTCTAGTTTTAGGCAAATGTATGAGTTTTCATCTTTTTCTCTGACCTCTAAGTGGGCAATAGCTATGTCTGTCTTGCCATTTTACTTCTGACATAGTGACAGTGTTTGGAACAACCTAGGTTCCCAATAAATAATTCATCTAATAAATTGATGTATGTCACCATTGTTATATTACTAGGGTATTAGGAAAAAATGTATCAAGGACAATTAGCCAGGAGAAATTTTAAACTAGGCTTTCCTATTAAGGTAGGTTTTGTTAAAATTTCAGGGCCAATTTTATTTCCTTCCCACCTAGTAATGTGGCTATAGCTATAACATAGGCTAATGACTTGATTTGGAAACTTTGATATGCCAGAAATTGTATTAAGATCACTCGTTCATTCCACATGCATGCATTGAGTGCCTATTAAGGTTGGCTCTATGCCGTGGTAGAATTCTTTCCAGCCCCATGGGAATGAGCATTTGGAAGTGGCTCTGTAAATACAAAGAGCACAGGTTAAATATACAAATATATTTTTATATTCAAATCATTGCAATCAATTGTGAGATATAATAGAGTTATATAAAATGTACAATGAGACACAGAAGGAGTGACATTTGAGTTCTGTCGTGGGTCTTTAGAGAAAGCTATAAAGGCTAAGAGTTATGGAGGATGGCGTTCCAAGAGGAAGAGCATTTCTGGGGAAGGTAGTAATACCTAGGGTCTGGAATAGTCAGGGATTTGCGTGTAGTTAATCGTGACCGAAATAAGAGGGTGGAAAATAACTGGAAGGGTTTTGAAAATGCAGTTACCCATGGATCACTGAGGATAACTTTCACCTAGAATTCATGGACGGTACTAGATTCAGAAGGGTGGTGGACCATAAGCCAAAGTGATAATGGCTGGGGAAGATTTTTTGCTTTGCCTGATAGTGTTTATGTCCTGACAAAAGAGTCACAGATTCACTGTAGATACAAATAATCGAATACAGAATACACAGATGAGTGAATGCCTCAAGGAAGCATTGTAGTGTAAGAGATAGAGAATGATAAGCCCCTGTCGGTTCACAGGTGGTTCCTCTTTACGAATTTGCAACATGCTGAGTGGTTGATAAAATTGAAAATGATCTTACCTTATCTCTAACTATATTCTTAATAGTTATCTCGGGCTTCCCTGGTGGGGCAGTGGTTGAGAGTCCGCCTGCCGATGCAGGGGACACGGGTTCGTGCCCCGGTCCGGGAGGATCCCACGTGCCGCGGAGCGGCTGGGCCCGGGAGCCCCAGTCCGGGAGGATCCCACGTGCCGCGGAGCGGCTGGGCCCGGGCGCCATGGCCGCTGAGCCTGCGCGTCCAGAGCCTGCGCTCCGCAACGGGAGAGGCCACAACAGTGAGAGGCCCGCGTACCGCAAAAAAAAAAAAAAAAAATTGTTATCTCACTATTGATACCAAGCAGAAATATCTGCTGGGTCCATGTGCAATATATTAGATTTAAAAACCTAGTTGTAGTCTTTTTTGAGAAGAAAACTGGAAAATGGGAGTATCTAGTAGGGCAACTGGTTTATAATTTAACATAGTTTTCCTTTATAAAAGTCATATAGACAACACTTTATTTTGAAGAATTAATTGTATAGCTTGACAAGCATTTGATTCTATCACTAAGCACTGGTTCTGAACTATTCGATATTTTTAAGTATTGTTCTGTCTCCCTGCTCCCTCTTTTTAGTTTTGGGTATTAGAGTTACTAGATATCAGGATTGGGGGTCCTAGACTCCGTGCACGTGTGCTGTCCAATATGGTAGTCTTGAAACATGGTAGCTGTTGAACATTTGAAATGTGGGCAAGTCTGAATTGAGATGGGCTGTAAGTATAAAATGCACAACTGATTTCAAAGACTTAGTTTGGAAAAAAGAACGTATTTCTTTCATAGTTAATGTATATATATATATATATATAGAAATAATTAACTTCATTTGTTTCTTTTTTTTTTTTTTTTTTTAGCGGTACGCGGGCCTCTCACTGTTGTGGCCTCTCCCGTTGCGGAGCACAGGCTCCGGACGCGCAGGCTCAGTGGCCATGGCTCACGGGACCAGCCGCTCCGCGGCACGTGGGATCCTCCCAGACCGGGGCACGAACCCGTGTCCCCTGCATGGGCAGGTGGACTCTCAACCACTGCACCACCAGGGAAGCCCATCTGTTTCTATTTTTTGATGTGACTACTAGAAAATTTTAAATTACATATGTGGCTCACATTACATTTCTATTGAATAGCATTGCTTTAGACTATAGAAAAGTTGTCATAGGATTGTGAGTCTAGTGATATAATTTGCTTAGATATCAGTGAATATGTAAGCTTTAATCATTCCATTAGCCCAAAACATTCTGATAATGTGTCTCCAAATAAGTACCTATTAAATTCTTTCTTTTTTCTTTTTTTCCTCGTGAAGCTAAGGTGCTGTTAAGAGAATTTTCTCTTTAAGTCTTTGGCTGAATAACTTCTTGTTGACATAACGACAGTTTTGGTAATCTAGCAGTCACGATTACATTCCGGGCAAGGTCAGTAGGCTAACTGATCTTTCAAGTCCAGGGAAAGATAAATTTCAGCATCTCTGATGGAAATGGCTTTGAACTAGAAGTCAGAAGACCTGGATTATAGCCAAAGCTTTCTTGGCCACTTATAAACAGTCTGCATATTCGTTAGTAATAAATTATTTTGCTGGGAGCCAACCATATGTTTCCATATATATAAAAAGGAGAAAATTGATAATAGCAACCCAACGCACCCACAAGGTTATTATGGCAAGTTTATGTATAAGATGATAATTACATTACAAGATGTGCTTAAGTTGTCATAGCTTGCACTTTCATGAGGACTTTTACCTACATGAAACTTTGCAATGTCTTTTACAGAATAATGCAAACCTGCTTCCCAAAAATGCCCATAATTGGACAGTATATATTGTAATTGGTTATTATTGCTGTTCATCACCTTGGGATAAAAGAAGCTGGCAGGTTACCTCAAAGGACAGATCCAGTGATCTGTTGGCCTTGATCCTAGATGAATCCATTTTTAAAAATCCATGCCTTTTAAAATGGGGGTAGAGTGGGGTGAGTCACAGAAAATCTCAGGCCTTTGAAACAAGTCAGGAGAGAGACTCATGTGGCTGAAGTTTGAAAATCCAGTGTGGGTAATTGTTGATTATTAATTAATACTGAGTTGACTAGCAAATAAAGGGATCTTTTCTGGAAATCTTTAGATGAATGTTTGTGTCTTAAGGGTGTGAACCTTTCACTGCTTTAGTAAAGTACCTAATTAATTAATTGGGTTCAGCAAGGAGAAGGGAGTCTTTCTTGACCTTTGGCCAAAACTATCCCCTAAAATAGACCGAGAGAAGGAAATATAATCCCGTGGAATTAAATTGTGCCACGCAAAGGAGCTATTCTCAGCATCAAAATCACATATATTCTTTCGGAAATATTTTTGACTCTGCCCTTTTCCTTCCTTTCTGCATTAAAAATAATTTAAAAGCAAAATAAAAAAGATCTGCTGCTGCATCAGCCTTTAACTATTTCTTGCCTCCATAAGATTCTACTTGGCTGAAATACATTTAGAGTTGCTTCAGTACCTATAGAAAGAGAGGCAAAACTTTTCCAGGATGTGGCTTCTATTTATGCTCGAAACTTGTATACTTACATTTGTCTGTATTAGCCCTCTGCTACATTTAATTTTGTTTTGTTTTGAAGTTATTGTTTTTCACGCTTGGTTTATATGCTAGTCATTGTGCTAAATGATTTGCACGCATTATTTTACTTAATCTTCTCAAAACCTTAATATCACCATCTCAGAATTGAGAAGAAAACTGATGGAACCTAGCTCATCTCTAACGCAGAGCTCATCGTTTATTCCGTGCCTGTGCTCTGTGCCCAATGCACACAGCTCGGAGAACAAGCAATGCCATATAACATTTAGTTTTCCGTTTAATCACTTCACCTCATTTGCCCATGTGAGCAGTAAGTCACAAAGAGCCCTCCTCTTAAACTACATGTATTATCTTCTATACAATAAGCTCCTAGAGGGAATTATCACTTATGGTATCTTTTGGTTACTGCTGTGTCTAAAACAATACCCTGGGCTAGTAGGAGGTAATAAAACTTTATTGAGGATGATGATGTTGATAACTATTAGAATGTGGTATTAATAGATGATTTCAATTTCTATTCCCTTCCCACACACATTTTTAAAAACGTCAACCTTTGAAAGCTTCCCACATTTCTCTATCCAGACAGTTCAACTTCATTTCTATACTCCACATTCTGAACCTCCACAGAGTGGGAAGTTCAGCTAGCAGGATTTTAGAGGAACTAGTCTTCTTTTGAAATAAAAATTCATGGCAATCCCAGGGAGTGGCCATATCCCAACAACAAGACGGAGTTGAGACTGGGCTCATCTGTCGAGGATGTCAAAGTGAAGTTCAATACTTTTCTGAATCATGGTTCTTAGCTAATAGAACTAATTATTAAAAGTAATTAATTAAAACCTGCCTCTTGTAGCACACATACCACAAACAGTGGTACCGCACTCAGCAAATAAGTGGGTTTCACGGCAAATCCCGCGAAAACCTCATCTGTGCCTCCTCCAATCAATCAACTCATCTAAGCTCTTTGAGATCATTAAATGGCAATCCAATGGGAACAGCAATGTAGTGGCTGACAGTTTTTGTTTTAAATGCCTTCATTTGCTTTAGTTATAATTCCAAGCAAAATGCTATAAATAATGCACTGTACTGACATTTATAATTTAAATGCACACAGCATTATTAATACTGTACTGCAACAGCAGCAGGAGAAGCTCTCTGATAATATATTGCCAGCATGCCAAAGACACTCTGTCCTTTATCAGAGTTTATCTCTCTCTCTCTCTCTCTCTCTCTCTCACACACACACACACACACACACACACACATAGAGGCTTGGTTTATGTTTGTGAGCAAGGGGGTACACAGATATCACAAACACCTGATACTAGAGAAGGGTGCTCAAAATCTAATCAAACGTAAAAGCTTTTGCACAGCAAAGGAAATCATGAACAACCCACAGAATGGGAGAAAATATTTACAAACTATGCAACTGACAACGGACTAATCTCCAAAATATACAAACAGGTCATGCAGCTCAATATCAAAAAAACACAAACAACCCAATCAATAAATGGGCAGAAGATCTAAACAGACATTTCTCCAAAGAAGACATACAGGTGCCAAAAAGCACATGAAAAGATGCTCAACATCACTAATTATTAAAAATATCTTTAAAGTCGATATTAGTAAGGTATATTTTACATATAAAAATATACCCATTTTAAGTCTACAGCATGAGTTTTGGCAAATATGTACACCTCTGTAATCAATGCCATAATCAAACTACAGAAATTTCTATCATCTCAAAAAATTCCCTTTCTCTTGGCATTCCCCTTATATCCTGGCCCAGGACAGCCACTGGGCTGATTTCTTTTCTAGTGCTTCATATAAATGAAGTCATAAAATATGCATTCCACTATATCTGGCTTCTTTTTTGCAGCATAACGCATAATGTTTTTTAGATTCATTTTGTTAGGTGTATTAGTAGTTTTTTCTATTTTATTTCTGAGTGGTATTCCATTGTGTGACTATACCACAATTTGTTTAGTAGCATTTGGCTATTATGAATAAAGCTAATATGAACCTTTGGTTACAGGTCTTTGTATAGCCATGACATGTGTTTTCATTTGTCTTGGGTAAATACATATGGGTGGAGATGGTGTACTATAAGAAGTATACATTTAACTTTTAAAATTTTATCTCAGGAAAATTTAATCTGCTAAATTGTTTTTCAAATTGTTGAATGATTTTACATTCCCACTAGCAACGTATGAGAGTTCTAGTTTCTCCATATTTCCATCAACACTTGGCATTATTGGTCTTTATAATTTTAGCCACTCCTGTGGATATGTAGTGGTATCTCACTGTAGTTTTAAATTTGCATTTTCCTGATGAATAACTGATATTAAGTATCTTTTCATGTGCTTATCAGAAAATCATATATCCCCTTTAGTGAATTGTCTTTTCAAATTTTTTTTCTGTTTTTCAGTGGATTGACTTCTTATTTTTAAGTTCTTTGACCTCCTTATATGTCCTAGATCTAAGCCATGTCAGATATATATAATGCAAATATTTCCTCCTATTCTTTGGCTTTGCATTTTCAGTTTATTAACGCTCATTTGGAGAGCAGAATTTTTAGTTTAAAGTTCGGTTGACGTTGTCTTTAATTTTGGCCTTTTGGGCCTTATCTAGGAAATCTTTACTGACATTAAAGAAGGCAAATGTTATAGATCTGGATTTAATGTTTAAGGTTATGACACTTTAGAGTCAGTTTTGTGTGTGGTATGAGGTAAGTGCTGAGCTTTGCTTTTTCATCACGTGAGTTCCAGAACAATTTGTTGAGAGGACTGTCCTTTCCCCATTGAATTATTGTGGCACCCTTGTCAAAAATCAGTTGACCATATATTCATGTGTATATAGGAGAAAAGCATACATTTAATTCTTTCTGTAATCTCTATTTTATTTCATTGATTAAATTCTATTCTTAGGTCAGTTCTGAACTGTCTTGATTTAAAGTAAGTTTTTAAATCCAGTATTGTGAGTCGTCCAAATTTAGGCTTTTAAAAAAATGTTTTAGCTAGTCTAAGTCCATTTTATTTCCATATAAACATTGGAATCATCTTATCAATTTCTACAAAGAAGAAAATTAAATTTGGCCTGAAACTGTAATAAATCTGTAGATCAATTCGAATAGAACTGACATCTTAATAATAGAGTCTTTTAATGCATGATTTAGTATTCTTTAATTTCTCTTAGAAGTTTGACAGTTTTTAAGTGTACAGGGAGTGAACATATTTTGTAAAATTTATCCCTCAGAATTTTATATATGCTGGCATTATTGTAAATGGTATATATATATTTTTAATTTTCGTTTTTTGGTTACTAAATAAAAGAAATCAGTTGATTCTGTATATTGATCTTATATTCTTCAACTATTACAAATTAATTTATTAATTTTTGTAGCTTTTTTGGAGATTTCATAGGATTAATGCATGACTCTGTCACTTTTGTTTATAATGGGATGATAAAGTGGTCCCTGTTTTAACTATAGGCAGGAGCATAATTGTTAACCCATTTTTATATATAGGTAAACTGAGATTAGAAAGACTAAGTAATAAAGCGATGAAGAGCAGGGATTTGGGGTTTAGGTTGGAATCCAAATTTTTACTGCTTACTCGTTGCACCACCTTGGGTAAGTTATTTAATTTTCTGTCTTGGTTTCCATATATCTAAAATGAATATGCTCCTGCTGAGAAAAATAATAAAACAAATATAATGTAATATTAAGAGTTGTATCTTATCATTGTTTTCTTATTAACTGAGATGACAGATGTGAAGGTTTTAGCACAGTGCCTGGAAACAGTGCCTCAGACACAGTGTCAATAACCAATGATATGATCCGTAATCACTTTGGTAGAATTCTGACTTTAAGTTCAGGAATGTAATATTGATGAACAAGATAGATGTTTTTTCATTATTTATCAAAACTGTTTTTCCTTTAAATAGTATCCAGAACAAGAAAAAGGTGTTCAGGCCCATAGGATAAATCCCCTTGAAGAAAAGACAAAGTATACTTATTTAAAGGAACATGAGAAGTCTTGTTTGTGTTTGTGGGGAAATTTTGACCAGAAGTTCTGTAGATAATCCATGACATAGTCTCAGTTCAAGGTACTTATTGGTTAATTAATCACAATGATGGATATCTTCAATATTAGGCAATAATTAACAAATTCACAGTCTTGAGACTACCACTCAAAAAACAACTTTTAAAGGACTTATCCACTTTTCTTTTTAGAGCCCCATAAATTCTCGATGGAGAAAAATCAGGAGGAAGAGCTAGCACGCTCATTGTTGAAGGTTTGTCGGTGTCCTAAGTTGATCCTCAAGAACTTAAGTTTGGCAGGTAGGCAAGAAATAAGATACAGATTTGTCAGATATGTAAGGGAACATTTCAGCTCAGCAAGGGGAATTTAGAAGTCTTTCTCTGCTGACTGATCACAACCAGTGTGTCAGACAACAACATCCGCTTATTCTTAGATGACAACAGTGCCAGTTAATTAGCTCTTGTTTATGTTTTGACTATTGATAGACTTAAATTATATTCATATTGTCATGCAGAACAAACACACAGAAAGGTTTGCCTTTGATCTAAATACATATTTTCCTTGGCTGCAGTGACATTTGAACTGTTTATCAGAATAAAAAACTTATAAGAAATCAGGCATAAAAAAAGTAGGGGTGGGGTGGGGTGGGAGAGGAGGGGGGACCACAAAAAAAAAGTAGATCATCTAAATCAGATAATTAAAAAAACATCTGATTAATGATAATTTTGGCTTGAAAACCAAGTGCCCTATTTCAACAGAAGTTCAAGTTGACTTATAAAAATGCAGACATTACCTTTGAGATTGACTTTACAAAATGCCATGAATATCTCTGCAAATTTCTCAATCCTCTTATCACTTTGACTTTTTAAAGATTTAATGCTATAGTTGTAGGTATAGAGTATATTCCTTATGTATAATTCTTGAACTAGAGTGAATTTCATTCTTTCATTATGTTTAAAAAGCTTTCCTTCTTCCTGATCCTTATAAACTCTCTTCGAACAATATTTATTAAAGGTCAAGAAAATGGTTTTTCTAGAAGTCAAAATAGCATATCACTTGTAGTAATTTAAATTGCAGAAGAGTTTGTGTCTTTACTGCATTCTGTGTAACAATGCTTTTGCTCTGTAAAGCATTCTGGGGGTGTTGGAATATTTTTCTTTTGAAGACAAATGCTCCATGGTCGGCATGCTCTAGCCACTGTTGCACCCATTTAAAGACTTCTAGGTTAGAGTTAAGCATGGGCAAAGCATCCCTCAAGGGAAAGTGTAGGTACTGGAGATCCTAGCCTTTTTCTATACCCTATTGTTGTTCTTTTTCTTTTTCTTTTTTATTCCCCATTTTTCTTCTCAAAGAAACATAAAGAGGCACCAGTAAGAAATATAAGTATTCTTGTTTGGTGTCCTTGATTAGAAGTAGTGCAGACATCAGGGAGCAAAAACCAAAATGATTATTCACATAATCCTCAACGCTGACCATTTTATTTTATTTATTTATTTATTTATTTATTTATTTTTGTGTGTGGTACGCGGGCCTCTCACTGTTGTGGCCTCTCCCGTTGCGGGGCACAGGCTCCGGACCGGCAGGCTCAGCCGCCATGGCTCACGGGCCCAGGCTCTCCGCGGCATGTGGGATCCTCCCGGACCGGGGCACGAACCCGTGTCCCCTGCATTGGCAGGCGGATTCTCAACCACTGCGCCACCAGGGAAGCCCAACGCTGACCATTTTAAAATACACTGCAACAAAATAAATTGTAAAAGGTAGTTATAAATGTACCCTTCTGTCTCTACTACATTGTCCTCATATCACTAAGATAATTTAGCACCGAAATCAGCTTAGGTAATCATAAAAGTTAAAGAGCTGCCACTGGCAGCTTTTTCGTTCCAGAACTTTCCATAGAACTTCAGCCAACATGATGTCTTGATCCCCTGTGTCCAAGGAGCGGTCAAGGTTTATCATTCAGCCTTCAACAGAAGAATTTGACCCTGATGGAGCGGCAGCTATAATCATATGGTATTTTTAGGGAAGTGATACACTGAAAAATAATATCACAATTATGTATTTATGAAATGTTGGTTTCTACAAACTGGAGATTTCACAATGATTGCTAGAACAAATCAATACATTTCTAAAAGAAAATAAAAATGCACAGAGATGGTGTCAATCAAGTGGATTATGAAAAATCACAGTCCTGTTATCTTCGTAATGAACGCAGTACAGAGTGTCATAAATGCCCTTAACATCCTTGTCACATAGTGTGAATTACAAAGAGAAAGACCCAAGAAATGGTAAATTGACTTCCCTTGAACAGGGTCTGATACGTGACTCCTTTGTCCCTTTCTCACTTATTAGATGCCTTTCATTAGTGAGCTCTCATAGTCTGATGATCAATCCAAAAATACTCATAATTATGGGAAGACAGTATCATTGCCGTTTTCACAGTCGTATTATCGTATTTTTAGTGTGTTGAGCACAGCAATTATTTATGAAAGGTAACACATGGAAGTATGAATAAAGTATATTTACGTACAAAGTAGCATGGCAGGATTTCGACCCAATATTTAATAATACACTTGCAAATTTTCCCTGCATTAACATAGTGGAAAACAATAAATACAAACGTTAGGTAAGAAAAGAACACTGAGAAAGTAGGAAGGTCTCCGTGGATAAGAAACGTTAGTTCTGAAAACTTTAAACTCAAGGGACAGTCATTTCATCAGTGAAGCCACCTGCCTGGGCTGTCAGGTTACCTGCTCACAGATGCCCCTCCTAAAATTCCCTCCCCTAGGAATGTTCCTGTAAAATGCGGTAATGTGTGTTTTCACATCTTAAAGGACAGGAGAGGCCCAGGATGGTTTCCAATTCTCTTAGATTATTGCGTGTCATCTGGACATCACTTTATTGGGACAGGTGACTGGTGCACACTGGCGAGCAGGATTGGAAGTCAGGATTGAATCCACAGGACTTTCTCCCTTTCTACCCCTGGAGCACAGAAGCTGAAGAGTAAGCCTGTGGGGTGGGAAAGGGGGAAACAAAAAAGTTCAGATTCCAAGAAAGTGAAGAAGTAGAGATGCTGGGGGACACCATCTCTTGGTAAGAAATGTTAGTGACCAGCTGAGTAGAGACTACTGACCACCCAGTAGAGTCACTGGAATGTCTCATAAGCACTTCAACCTCAACAAGTCTGAAAGGAAACCCACTAGACTGCCTCCCAAACCTCTTCCCTCTCGCTCCGTAATTCCAGCCTTTGCTCTTACCTTCATGATCCATCCAGGCACTCATGCTAGATGTGTGGCCATAATCTACACCCCTAATAGTTCTCCTTCCCCAATGCCTACGTTCACACACTCCCTACCTCTGGAGAATGTTACCTTCCGGACAATTCTTTATTCTATTCCGCCTCTTCATCTGTATCCCTACTGGACCTGCAGACCTGGTGAAGCCCTTGTTCTTTTCCCGGGGAATACTGAAATAGTCCTCTGACCTCTCGGCTTCCAGTCTTACTCCTGTTGAATTAATCTTCCACACTGACCACTCAGTGATGTGTCTCAAGCACAGATCTCATCATATTCCTCTTCTGATTAAAGTACTTCACCGTACCCTATCACTAACGCAACATCGTTCGAGGTCTGTTGCTTGGGGTAACGATGCGAGTAATTAAGAAATGTATTGGCAACTTTCATGCTTTGCTGCCGTGTACTTATCAGGGAGAAGAGTGAACAGGCAACTCTGCACTTCTCCTCCACAGGAAGGAGAGTCGGGGCTTTGGTTTATTACTTTGGGTTTTCTTGTTTGCGGTACAGAAAGAACTTTCTGTTTTGGCCCCCCAAAAGAGCAGGAGATGGAAGCTTCTGTGCTTTCATTGGGAAAGGGGCACATGCCTGGCATGGCAGGGTAGGTGCTGTCGTGCTGCTGATCGCAGTGCTGGTGGTTTGCTGGAGTCTGGGAGGAGGATGATATGGTGGGGGTGAGGGTGGGTAGTGGACCAAGGTGGAGACCTGCACCTTGCTCCCTCATGGCATGGTCGGTGAGGCAGGACCTTTGCTAGGGATGGTTGCATTGCTGCCTTGCAGTGCGGGAGCCGGACACCGGTTACCGTGTCTTGCGGGACAGTTGGAAGAACAGAGGGTGGACACAGGATCCAGGTCAAGTCTTAGTCTGTGGAAAGGACTGTAAAGCAGGGCATTTCTAATGTCCTCCCAGAGCACCTGTGGCTGACAGATGGTCTAGCACAGGCCAGAGCACGGCGTAGCCCTGGATGGAGCACAGAGATTACAGGGAGACTGAAACACTCCCCGCTCTCAAAGTTTGGACTAACTTCCTGGGTGTGTTTTACATTCAGGGTCAGAGGGTCTCCCCAAATAAATAAATGGCTGCTTGATGGCATTAGTAAAAAGGAAAGCGTCAGATTTTATTCTGCCTAGAAAAAGAAAGTATTTCATTCTCGCCATGTGAAGTCCTTTATGATTTAGCTTAGCATGGGAGACAAGACCTCTCATGATCTGGTGTCTTCCACTGCTTCAGCCTCATTTCTCAGCCCTTCTGGCATTGAACTATATCTTCTAGGCCCTTGCTTCCCAAGTTATCCGTGGACCAGGTTGGTTTTTAAAAATTTCTAATCAGTTGCTAACTGATATTTTAAAGAATAAAATCATGTGAATAAAATGTTGAAGCAATAGCAGATTGCTATAACAATTTTTAAATGCTTACACACAGTTTCTGTACTTAATCTCATTGTGGAATAGTATCAACGGTTCATTGACCCTGCAGCAGCTGTATATAGAACAGCTCTAAGTTAACCAATTATCTATAATTTTTTTCATATACCACTCAGTTTCACAGTTCTTTGCATTTACATATGCTATTCCCTGTGCCTAGAAAAACCCAGGTCATTTTTTTTTCTTACCCTGTAAGTCTCAACTTAAATACTATCTTCTCTAAGAAATTTACCATTAAACTTCAAGGTACCATGGCTATCTTTACATACCACTCCCTTATTTACTATATTCTATTAAAATGATCTTATTTGTATTTCTCTACACTTGTCTAAGCTCCTGGAGGACAGCAACCATGTTATGTCCCTCTTAATACCTGGTCTAGTACTGGACAAGGAGTAAGATCTCTGTCACTTTTTCTTCAACGGAACTGTAATCCTCTGTAGGTGAGTTTCTAAGTGAAGCTAAGCGTTTGCAGCACAGATCAGCTAGGTGAACATCTCAATTTATGTGAGTAGGATAATGTTCATGATTAATACTGTACTGATCTTTTTTTTCTCAAAGATCAGAAACCAATATAGGAACAAACTGGATTTTTCATCAGAGTGTATTACACATCGACAATCTTTTTCAAGAAATGAATTTTGCTTGCTTCATTAATGATTTTATTCATTAGTTGACATTTCAGTTTGAATGTCTGTACCAATACAGCATAAGCTTTCTTTCCAACATTATAATCTCTCTAAAATTCAACGTGCTGGCTTCTTTACGGTCACTGAAGAAATTTATGGTCACTGAACCTCTCACAACCCTAAAATTTTGTATATTTGTGATTCTTACAAAAAATTAATGATCACTTTAATAATAAAGTAGCATGGTAGATTCTTTAATCATACTGACAACACTTTATAAGCAAAGAAGCACAATGGTTTTAGGAGAAAAGGTCATTCTGTCCTGATTTTATAGATGTGGAACCTACTGCAAAGCATTATAAAGAAATTTGTTGAAGGCCATAGACTAGGATCAGAAAATAAATCTTGTTTTACTTGTGATGTTTTCTTTTTAGCCCTCATTATTCATTTTAAAATGTAAGAAAAATAATTGAAAAACATGTTAAGCTTTTCTGGAAGTTCACAAAGATGCTTTTAGATTATCAAGGGTATCATTTAGAAAATTACAGAAGTACAGTGAATTGTATCTGCAAGAAAAATAGAAATGGGTAACATTCCACTTTGTTGAGGATCTGTGGGATGAGACTTTCATACAAGTTACTGGTCTTGCTGCCCCTTGGTTCTTCATTGATCTGAAACTCCCCTCACTTCTTAAACTGGCAGGTGGCTTGGAGCAGAACGGACAGGAGACCTACTGGAGAGGGAGCGGCCAAGTGGCAGTAGGTCTCCTCCCGTCTACAGCACAGGATTGGTCTCAGAGCAATGAAAAGACTTTCTTTTCCGTTCTAAAATTGTTTTACCCCTCATTTAAGATATATCTTGGACATGTCTACATGCAATTAAAAAATTGTCTTGATAATCACTTTTGCTAGTTGTATAATGTCATTGATTGGATCATACCTAATTTATCTGAAATTTCCATACCACTGGACATGCTGTTTCTAAATGTTTGCTACCATTCTTTGTATATTAATCTTTAATCACATTTCAAATAATTTCCTTTTGAAAATTTCCTAAAAGTGAAGTTGCTAGGTGACAAATGTGAATATTTTAAGTCTCTTAGTGAATATTACCAAACTGCTCTTCGGAAAGATTAATCCAGTTAATCCAGTTTTTACTGTCAAATGCAGCATATGATACTATTTGCTTCACCAGTATGATTTTTAAAAATTAGAAAAAGTAAAACTCAAGTAATTGAAGGTTATAATTTTTTTGGTCTTAATTCCATTTTTGATTAGTAATAGTACAGGAACTCTTCTATAATTTTATATTACCATTTTTATTTCCTCCTCTGTGAATTGCCTGTTCATGGCCTTTGCTCATTTAAAAAATTTCCGATTTGTATAACTGTCTTTGTATATTTAAAATATTAATGAATTGGTCTCATATTTATGACAAACATATTCCCGATTTATAATTTATGGTTTTCTTTATGAAAATTTTTATGTTTGGAAATTTTAAGTCATGATGTAGTAGAATTCCTATTATTTCCATTGTGTTATATTGTTTCATGGTCTGAAAATTCTTAATCAGACACATAATATAACCTAACAAATTTTTCTTCTAGTTTTTTTTACATTTAGTTTTTTTATATATTTTCCCCATATAGATATTATTAGCTAATGTCCCTTCACACTCATTATTAACCAATTTGTTCAGACCATTTGTTGGCACCAGTAAGAAAAGGATGTGATTTCCTGCTCTACATTTTGGCATAAAAATTCTGGCCTTAGCAGAAGTCCTATGTAACAGCAAATCAATTCCTTGTCACCTTGTCATAAAAGAATTAATCTCTTGTCATAAAATAATTAATCTGAGAAGAAGATAATAGAGCATATTTGCATTATAAGTGAGCACAAATATGTATAGAAGTACATACAGCTAATGTATCTCTAATCTTTGATTCCAGTGGCCTTCAAAACTTACCACAAGTTATTTTTGCACTAATAGCCATTTTGAGGGAGGTATCAGCTAATAACTGGGAGGAAAATGAATTATACAGGGAAAGTTTAAACTAAAATAATCATTTTCTTATTCTAAATAAATTATGGCCCCTAAATATAGCAATAAATCTGCAGTGAAAGATAATATTTTTTGGAACTCCTATCAACCTTCCTCTTGTTGACATAAAAGTCTTAAGAGATTTTAGAACTAGACTGAATTGATCGATTGTATCAATCATGCCCATATAGCTTTTTAATTTTTTTCTCTATTTTCTTATTTCTTATGTGTGATTTCATGTTCTCACTAGACAAAGCTTTGCAGAGAGGGCAAGGATCATAGATTAAAGGTATTCTGGAATTCCAATAAATATAACATTCAGCACAAAATAGATGATCATTATACGAAGCAGCACTCATTAAATACATCTAGAAATTTATCCTGAGGTGAAAAATTTTAACATGAATGAATGTTTCCATATAGTGTTTGCTGTTGCATACCAATCCAAAGACTTCTCAACTTCTTTTCTCAACTTCTAGTTCTGATAAATGCATTCCTATTTATTCTGAACTTCTGAGTTGATATCTTATTTCTAGGTGATATCTGATTTCTAGGAGAAAGCAATTACTCAGCGGTTACTACGTTTAAAGTACAATGGTTGCTAAGAGAAATATATTGAAAAAGGGTAAGACAAATAGACAACAGAACTGACCAATTTCAAACATGTTTCTTCCCATTACTTTCATCTTTACTCTTCAGAACATTGTTATGTAATTCCACAATTACTCAGAAAGGCAACAGAAGCTATTTACCTCTGCAAATCAAAAGACATGAGATTAGAGGCTAGGAATATTTTTTAAAGTACAAAAATTGAAAGGAATGGGAGTTGGATAATAATTCATTTTGTTGAGCTTGTTTGGGTCAGTACTCTTCCTTTTCTCCTGTATAGAGACTGTCTCCTGCATAGAGACTTTTCTTTCTCTTTCCAACTGAAGAGAAGACTTCTTCCTCCAAACTGGACAATTAGTCACTAAGATTTGAGCATTTTAACAATCTGGAAAGCATCCTTTTACTAGCCACGGGATTGCAAAGAAACCATAGGTTGTACGGAAGGAAGCTTGCCATATACTAGAGAGGGCTGGACCGCGTCTCCACAAATTTCTCGCACTTCTCAGGTTCTTGAATTTTGCATCTGAAAGAGTGCGTTGCAAAAGGATAGGCAAGTCCCAGATTCCTCTCATCCTAACCCACCCCTCGCTGGCTAGAGAAGGATGAAATTCTGACACTGATGCATGTCTGTATGACACTCCTTTGCTTACGTCTCCTGCTCCTGGCCAGAGAAGCATGGCTGGCATCATTTATTCAATAAACCCTGGCTGAGTATCCAAAACAGCATTGTATTTGTGCTGGGAAGTAGACATAGGTAGTGGGCATAACAATGATATTCCCCCCGGACGCTACCCAGAGTGATTACCATTGTGTCAAGGCCAATTCTGGGCGTACACCTATTTATCTGTTCTTTTGCTTTTTTACTATCAGCTGCTAAAGGGTAAATTTCTCTGCAGGTTCTAAAAATTATCAAACACTAATTGTGAAGGCACTTAATCAATGCTGCTTGTGAAAAATAAGTCAAAAGAAACTTTTCTTACCCAATTCTAGAAAAGCAAAAGACAGTCCCATGCTAAGCTGGAAAGGTTAATTCCAGCAGGCCTGAAATCGGGCTGAGTTGTTTTACTGAAATAAAACATGTACCTGCATTGCACTGACTCCTGGTCAAAGAATGGAACACACAGAATAGCATTTGCTTGTAAACATAGTTTTTGAGAGGTTTCAATTATTCACTGATTAACAATTAATGTAATGAGATTGATCACCTTGCATCTGGTCTCAATGAGACACCTGGAGGGCTCTGTCACTCATCTAGTTATACAGCAAGAATGTGCCTACATGACCGTCTGGGTACTGTAAGTTCCCTATACACAAACGAGTTCTGTTCCAAGAGTGTGTTCGTAAGTCCAATTTGTTCGTAAGTCCAACAAAGTTAGCCTAGGTACCCAACTAACACAATCAGCTGTAGAGTACTGTACTGTAATAGGTTTATAATACTTTTCACACAAATAATATATTAAAAAAACAAAAAACGAAGAAAACATTTTTAACCTTACAGTACAGTACCTTGAAAAGTACAGTAGTACAGCACCACAGCTGGCATACAGGGGCCGGCACTGAGTGAACAGGCAAGAAGAGTTACTGACTGGAGGAGGAAGAGGAGGTGGGAGATGGTAGAGCTGAAGGGTTGTTAGGAATAGGAGACAGAGTGCAATTTCACTCATGCCTGACGTTGATGGAATGCATGGTCACGTCTTTGAAAGGTCGCAACTTGAAGGTTCACACGTAGGGGACTTAGTGTATAAGAAACGCCAGCTGAGCGTGCATTTTGGATCACCTTGTTAGAGGTACTTTGTGCACACACCCATGGTTCCTGGCTCCAGAGAGAAAGTACATCTGGGTACGGTTCTTCCGGAGAGAGGACAATTGGACCTCCCCGCTGGCATCTCTGGACCCCTCTCCCTGAGCCAGCCTTTGGCTGTGATGCACGTTCTTACCTTAATGCAGCTGCTAGGTCATATCTTTTTTTTTTTTTTTTACTGTCATTTTGGGTCCTGCAAGTCTTCCTTAGCAATAGAACCCTGTCTAACTGCCACTGTTAAGTATGTATATGCTGACCCAGACAGAGGCAAACTGCATCTATGAGGAGACATTACCAACAGGCAGAAAGCATGAATTGTATCATTCCTGAGGTAGGCAGGGCAACTGGAAGAATCTCCTACAGCCCCCAAGACATTTATTTCTCTGGCAAGTGTTCTCAGAGTTTGTTTTTAGACAAATAGAAAATGATGGTTTAACTGACACAAGCTATTAACTTTTCAGGTTATAAAAGTCTTTAAAACTAATCTGAGCTGCAGCAGGCTAACAAAACAGATATTAATGAGTATCTCAGTGAGTGAAATTAGGGCACTTACATATTTATTGCCCAGGTGTGGAGAGGATTCATCAAGCTGTCAGTTCTTGGTTTTTCCTTGTGCAGAGCGCTCACCTAAAAACAGAAGATATGCTTTGATCTATAAGCTCAGAGAGTGAACAAGGATGAAAATGAAAGTTTCTTGGCTTGTTTTTTGTTTTTCAATGAAAGTCCAATGTCCCTTCAAGAGCGTCATTAGAGCCACAACTTACCTCTTGGTATTGCCTGGAAATTGTCCACCAAGATTTATGAGCTTTATTCGGCCATTGTTTATTTTTACCCTCGAGGAGCAATGCTAACTCACTCCCTGCAGATAGGGGGTGTGAGTTGGGAGGTGATAGCAAGAGAGGCACCCTAGGGGATAAGTTATTGAATTTTGCCTGTTCCATAAGCTGGCTCTGCCTGAGCAAAACTACATCATATTTTTTAAATGCCATTTTATCAGGAAAACATTCTAGGGTCCTTTGTTTAAATAATTCAGTGACAGTTTTGTGAAAATGAATTTATAGGCCAACATGAATACTTTGATGACATACAAAGCAGCACAGGGAACATTGCTCAAAATAACAATGTTATTCCATCATCAATATAAAGATAAATATTAACTTAGGATGATGGGGAGCTGAGAGGCCCCAAGCATTTTTTTTTTAAATTTATTTATTTTATTTATTTTTGGCTGCATTGGGTCTTCGTTGCCGCACGTGGGCTTTGTCTAGTTGCATTGATCGGGGTCTACTCTTCGTCGCGGTGCGCGGTCTTCTCACTGCGGTGGCTCCTCTTGTTGCAGAGCACGGGCTCTAGACGCGCGGGCTCAGTAGTTGTGGCTCATGGGCTCTAGAGCGCAGGCTCAGTAGTTGTGGTGCACGGGCTTAGTTGCTCCCCGGCACGTGGGATCTTCCCGGCCCAGGGCTCGAACCCATGTCCCTTGCATTGGCAGGCGGATTCTTAACCACTGTGCCACCAGGGAAGCCCCCAAGTAGTTTTTTTGTTTTTTTGGTTTTTTGTTTTTTTGCGGTACGCGGGCCTCTCACTGTTGTGGCCTCTCCCGTTGCGGAGCACAGGCT
>NC_041220.1:20342976-20344798 GCF_002837175.3 Physeter macrocephalus
ACCGGCAGGCGGACGCGCAACCACTGCGCCACCAGGGAAGCCCCCCCCCCGCCCAGGTAGTTTTACGTGCTCTTGGATTTGTGTTCAAAGCACTTCACATTGCCTGTGTCTTTCATGTAGATTCAAGTAACAACAGCAGTCACATTACATAAAAGCAGTATGGGTCCAAGTGTCCAGCTTTGAGAACAAATGTCATTGTTTTGCTCCAGCTTTTATCTGCCAGCTAGGAAAGCAGTCTTCTGGGGACTCCACTGACGTCACCCGTTACCTGCACTGTCATGGCGATAGTAAATAGTACCAGAGACCTAAGAAGAACAAGCCTGGGGCTCCCCTTCAAGAGCTCCTCAAGTCTTCTGCTTCAAAAAATGTCAGGCTCAGAGCGACAGCCCTCACAGCCCCTGCCCCACTACAACCCTTTGCTCACTATTGTTTATTTAACAAAAAAGCACAGCATGTCCTGGAATCCATGGCTATAAAGTACAGGAATAAGAAGTAAACAAAAGAAACATTTATTGAACCCCTACTGTCTGCCAGCAGTCATGTAAAACAAATCATATGAAAAACTTCAATTCTTAATATCTCCCAAAGTCTGTCTAACTGAGAATAGAAAGTGTGGGAAGATTCAATAACCATACGATTCAAATAACAGTTACAATAATGATATATACGGTAAAAGCAAACAAAGTACATATACACCTAGAAAAAAACAACTGGAAAGAAATACACCACATGCCAATACTGATTATATCAAGGTTTTCTCTCATAAGTAATTTTAAATTCTTTTCTAGTCTCCATTTTCCCCCATTCTCCATTATGCATAATGTGGTCAAATATTAAAATGGCAGTTTAAGCCACGAAGAGATAGTCAAGGCAGTAGTGCATGCTGACTTGCCAATCAACAGTTAGAGGAGAGAAAGACCACGTACAGCTGGGACAGTCAAGGAAGCCTTGGTGTAAACGCAGAGATTGACGCAACTATTGAAGGGCTGTGAAGACAGATGCTGAATCTCTGTATGGTTTTATACATCTATGAATCTTTCCCTCATCTTTACAGTTGTTCAATTCTAGTTGTTAATGAACGTTTGTAAAACATAAATAAACAGAAAAGGAACTGTACCTTTAATGAGTAATTACCGTAACATACTAATTAGTATTAGTATACTAATGATATATGAATAGTATGTAAATACCACAATGAGTAGGAGGGGAGGTGGGGAGGTGGGAGTGACAAAGGAGACCAAGGTGCTGTCTCCTCCTTCAAAAGAGCTTGAGTTCAGTGAGGAACACAGAGGATAGGAGATGAGTGACATCTGGGAAGTACATGTTGTTAAGTGGTTCAAAATTTTGAGCAAGTGAAACCTGGCACATCATGCAAGGCCTTGTTAGACATGCTAAAGTGTTGGAACTTAATCTTAAGTCAAAAAACCTTATCAGGGTTTTCCAAGCAAAGGAAAATTATAAATGGATTCAGATCTGCGTTTTCTTCCTCCAAATAGTTCGAAACCAAGTGACACTTTGAAATTAAATTCAGTGATACAGTATTTTCTTTCTTTTGTGGAATCATGTGTTCCTTAATTTAGGCAATTTTCTTCATATTTGTATAGCCTTACATGTTAAAAATGAGATAATGTACATTAACTTTCTGAGGCGTGGTGTAAGTGGGACTCATGTTTAAAATACATCATGTTGGGGCTTCCCTGGTGGCGCAGTGGTTGCGCGTCCGCCTGCCGATGTAGGGGAGCCGGGTTCGCGCCCCGGTCCGGGAGGATCCCACGTGCCGCGGAGCGGCTGGGCCCGTGAGCCATGGCCGCCGGGCCTGCGC
>NC_041220.1:20344873-20356704 GCF_002837175.3 Physeter macrocephalus
AAAAAAAAAAAAAAAAAAAAAAAAAAAATCATGTCACATATATACTTTGTAGTAAATCATGAGGATGTTTAACTTGGCAAGATTTCTCACTAAACCTGAGTGGTATCTTATAGGTTCTCATAAAGGACTCCGTGATCTGCTACGTTTGGTGCTCATTTTTTTCTGAAAGCACATTCTTGTGTATACCCTAGTGGGCTTTCTCTTTTACATTAAAGAAAGCTCCTAATTGAAATAATCAAGTTTTAAACATTATGGGCCACATTTTCAACGGAAGAACCCTGCTTGAGAAAGAACATATTCAGAAGAAGCAGGAAGTGTGGATGGATGAACACCATGGCCAATTAGAGGAGGAGGATTTGAGGCAAGGAACTGTCTTCTCCAGAGAAAAGACTCAGAGCAATAACCATTACACATAGAGGCTTGTAGAAATCCAGAAAATTTAGCATCCACTGGCATTCCCCCCGAAGGTGAGTTGCTGCAGAGCTCTGTTTCCTTGGAAACATGATATGTTGACCTCTAAAATGGCAAAATTTATTTTGCGATATAAGACCAGAGTTTATAAATTGACATACTGAACAATCCAATGAATTCTTAAGACCACTGAATCTCAA
The DNA here is from genome assembly GCF_002837175.3 of Physeter macrocephalus. Lineage (NCBI taxonomy): Eukaryota > Metazoa > Chordata > Mammalia > Artiodactyla > Physeteridae > Physeter > Physeter macrocephalus. The sequence goes on from NC_041220.1 coordinate 20,345,485, forward strand.
ATTTCATGTTGTTACCCACATTGGTGCATTAATTAATACTATGTCCCTTAGGCCATGTAGCACATAATATGAACTATAACAATCATCAGTTCTGAGTGGTGAGTAGTCACATATTCATTCTATCAAATTCTTTTTCTGTATTTTTTAACTATTTAAAAAATTTTATATAGGCGATAGTGGAAATTTAGGCTAAACCTGTGAACTTATATAAAACCTAATCATTTCAGACTATTCTAGTTATATTTTAGAATGATGTCACTATTAGGGAAGAGATATTTAAGTGAAAATAATTTTAATAATGTAATTTCTATTGAGTGTGGTGAGCATAATTTTATAACGAAAGCATATTTGAATAAGTTTTGAAAGGTGGAAACAGATTTGTTTGCATGTGTTTCAGGAGCCATCAAATCCTGTTAATGGTGGACAGACTTTAATAAAAACTGTGATAGTACAAATTTGGAGGGCATTGTTTTAGATTATCAGTTCTAGGCTATTGAAATCAACTCTGAGTCACCCATTTTAGTTTTCCCCTATTACCAAATATTTTCTATAATCAGCTAGGTTGACTTTTGAGAGACTATTTTATTAAAAGAAGGGTGCTTCCTAACTTGAGGTTGGCAGAAATAAAAGTACCAGAGGCTAGATCTTATTATTTCCATAGTAGTATTTCCTCCTTAGACCTATGACCTGAAAAGCTACTTATGAAGAAAAGGAAGTTTGGGTAGTTAAGGGTCTTCTTAACTATCCCACCGTGGTCTACCCACTTAGTATTGCAGTAAGTATGAGGGTGGGAGATAGTAGCTTACACAGAATTATCCTTGGGCCTTGAAGAAGAATCAGAAAGCTAATTTGCAACCAAGAAACACAAGGTTTCTCTGTGGATTTCCCCTCCTGAAAGCCGCGATTCTGGTATCAATTGTCATTTCCCTGGTAGAAATAGGTAGCAGAGCAGGTGGTCCTGATCTCAGCCCCCTCCTCACCAGGAGAGCCAAGGGCTCCTATACAGAGGCTTCTGGTCCACAGCTTGGAGACCCCCAGAAGCTGCCGAGCGTTCGGTTTAAATCCCGAGGGGACAAAGGAGTGTGCATGAAATTACAGGTTGTCATGCTGCTTACAAGTCACAGGCAGATTCTGAGAACTTTTCTTGATAAATGGTGTAGTCACACTCTGGGTCCTTCATAACCTTACTCAAGACTAGTTCACATTTAGTCTGCTTGCCTGGAGGTTTTCCTTGACCAAGTAGAATAGGCTCAGCTACTTAGTCAAGGCTGGTAAACAGCCAGGAGAAACTGGTGAGTGGTTTCCAATTATCCTGTGGAGGAATTTTACTCTTTCATTCATTCATATGGTTACCTTCAAGAGAACAGTGTGGGAATAAAGAAATGTGTAAGAGAGACAAGAATGAAAATCTCTCTTAAGAGAAAATGGCTCCCATGAGGGATTTGGCCATGTCTCTACAGATTTTGGGGGCCCTTGCTTTTCAACTCTTTTGTTTATCTGTTGTAGTTTGTTCTAGTTAGAATCTCCTACCTGAAATGGGGACCTCATTCAGCCTTTGATATCTTGCTCTTCAATTGGGACTATATTTATAGCCTTTTGTTTTACAAAATTGTTTTTTTCAACATATTTATAATGTTTATCATCTGATAGCTTTCACTTCACATAAGATATGTATTATGGGACTATTTTGTATAGGTAAAATTGGGGGGACTGAATATAGTAAATGTCTTGATGTAACTTGATATTTAAATTAGAGCCACATAGATTGTTTCATAAAACTCATAATTACTTTTATTTATCTGTTTTGTCATATTGATGTTTTAAATATTTTGTTTACTCAAAACAAAAATGTAATCTGTGTGTTTTTAATTTTTAAAAACTATCTAGCATCTCATTTTTCATTGCTTTCGATACAAATATAATTCATACAAATCATACCTATATTTTGAAAATCTTTTTAGATTTCAAACCAAACAAAATCAAAACCTAAGAAACTAGAAAAAGGAAATGTAAATTTTATCAACAGGAAATTGTGTTTTGTCCTTACTGAGAAGCTCAATTAAAGTATTTGAAGTGATATAAAATATGATATACATTTTAACTGATGAATCCTAGTTCCAGTTGACTGTACACAGCCATTACCAAAAATGAAACAAAACAACAGCAATACTTTAAAAAAAACCCTGCGGCACACTTAATGTCTTTTTCTGCCGCTACTGCAGAATAGAAAATGCCTCTAGTCACCACCCATTCTTTAGAACACATCTGCATGCAACCTCCAAAAGCCAGATAGCCTAATAATCTATCTTTCCTTCATAGGAGAGCTCATCTTTCCTTCATAGGAGAATTTTGTATTTCTTGGGAGTTAATGATTGAGTTTTTCTAGAGAAGTTATGCTTTTTGGTTATGTTCACATGAACAAAATCCAAGTTAAATTTTTAAATAACCATTTTTCATCTAATCGACAATCTGGGAGCTTACCAGACTCATGAGAAATTGTCTTAACAGTGAGAAGCTTCACACTCTCTTTATCGGACTGAGGTCTATTTGGAACAGAAAACATTAAGTTAGCACCACAGTAATTAGCATTACATATCTGTGAAGGAAAGTAAACATGATACAAACAGAAAGAAGAAGATACACGTGCATATATATTTTTTTGTGTTTCTATGGCAAAACTTGTGTTTCTTCATGTACAGACACATATACGTTTATAGCACTTTCATTTCTGGAATCAAGCCAATAAATCTGTTATTCTGTTACGGTGATGATCATCAGCTAAATTAAACATCAAGATGGGTCATGTAGGGACTTCCCTGGCGGTCCAGTGGTTAAGACTCTGCACTCCCAATGCAGGGGGCACAGGTTCGATCCCTGACTGGGGAACTAACATCCCTCATGCCGAGTGGCACAGCCGAAAAAAAAACAAAAAAAACTCCACCTGTCATGAGGTCCATGTTGCACATTCCTCCACTTCTGAATTGTGAGGAGAAGACATAGAAATGTTTCCAAACCTTTTGGACTGATCTGAGTTCTGGGTAATTCCTTTTCATGAGGTTGTGGATACTGCAGTATAGTGTCTGAACTGTCTATTTCAACAAGAGTTCCCACCTATCCCTTCTCAGACTCAAAAGAGTTTCAAACCCCAATTCCTCTCCTTGCACATCTCAAGAACCTCTACTTTTAATTAAGAAGGGTAGGTGGTGTAGGGACATTATTCTTAAAGTTCACATCCCAATGAATATACAAAAACACCCACAAAAAAGGCAGGCTACAAAGTCAGGTCAACACAGAAAACTTAACCACAGAATTTGGTTTTGACATTAAAATAGTTTGTCTCTTTGCAGCACCTTTATTGTAACAGTTGGTTGGATTGCTAACAACTGCTTTGTTTGTTTTAGTAAAGTCGAAGCAAAATAACCATCTGTTGTTAAAGTAAAGCCACTCAGAGCTGTCTCAAGGTGCAGGCATGATTCTTCCCTAATTGTGAGAAGCATATTGAAAATTTCAATGGGAAAACTATTTTAAAACTCTAGCTATGTTTCTCTATGATTTTTCTGGCAACTTTTGATTTCTGATTTTACCACTTTACCCAAGCTTAAGAGCCAGTTGTTGGAATTTCTCATACTTGAGAGCTCTCTGACAAATAGGTAGCCAAACCCCACATACTGTGCCTTCTGCAAAATGCTTGAAAAACCCAAAGAAGAAGTATGAGTAGAGGATCAATACTTTCCCCTATATAAATGACAGGGTCAGAGCTTCTAGAAGAAAACAATGATGCAGCATTACTTACTGGTCATTTCCATTTTCAGGTGTGCCTAGGAGAGGAGAGAATTGTTATTAGAGTTGTGAGGAGCTTGGCTGCAAAAAACCTGAGACCCCTGCCACTCACTTTCTGCTCAAAGATGTCTCTAAAGCCAATTTTTAACTTTTCAGTCTCTCGCCCCATTCCCCGCCGCACTGACCATTTCCTTAGACGTGGTGACTACTCACTCCTCAGTCACAGCTAATACGTTCATGGCATAATCTCAACTAGGCCAACCCCACTGAGCTTAGCTCTGGACTCATTTTAATCTTATAGTTTCGTATCACCGTGTGGAACTATTATCCATTATTGTACATCCCACAGACACCAAAAAAAGGTTTCAGTATCTCTGGAAACAAATTCTTCTCAGAGTATTGAATTACCTTCTTAAAACAAAGAATTGAATTTTTGGCTTTTCTTTATATGTTGCTCTCTCTGGGGACCGAAATCTCTGTATCTGTGGTGAGCCATGATGCTGACATTGCTTCTAATTGCATCTGAAGGCCACGGATTCAGCTTCTCAGAAGTGCCCTACAAAATGTCACTGAGCCTACTAACTGTAACTAATCTTTTGTCCCCTTTGCCAGGCTGTTCCACGAGGGTCGGTAGAAAGCAAGTAGGGCTTGTGAGGACGCAGCGTAATTCATTCTGCACAAGAGCATGGCCTCTCGGGAGCAGATCGTGCTGGTCAAAGCTTGCATTAATCTGTGGCCTCTTAGGCAAAATATTTAATGTAATCACTTAAGGTCCTTGCTTTGTTCCAGATTTTGCTGTGATTTTATTCCATGGCTCGGCTCCCATCTCTTGGATTTCCTTTCATCTCTAAGGTAGCTCTCGTCATCAGGATATGCCTTTTGAATATGATTCTCTTGACTTTGACCATCATTGTTTTATAAAGACGTCGATTTCCACGAAAATTTTGGCTACTTCTATTTCTGTCACCTTGGCTAAGTTACTCCAACATGAATCTTAATCCCTAGAATTTAATTCATGGCATGGTATGCTGTTCACCATCTAGATCTAACTTCGTCTTCCCTACCATCGGTAGGGTTTTAACAACATTTAAAAATACCCATTATAACTGTTATGTATGATATCACCTGTACCGCTCATAGCCCTGTTTCACAATGAGCAGATATTTTCTTGTTTGCCTGTTTTAATATTTTTTCTTAGAATACTGTAAAATGGGTTCATTAGCAGATAGATGCATACCAGCAGACTACTTTCTGCATATACGCCATTGTTATTTGGGTCAAAGCTCACACTACTGTCAACATTATCCAGATAAGCTTAATTTCATACAGAAATCTCGGATTCATACTGGCTTCCAGAGAGCAGAGCGGGTTTACGAATTTTCTGAACTTAAGGAAGTCTCACCCACACACGTGAAGAGTGATTAACTCCGGCCGTTTAATGGTGCTAAGTTAATGATAACAATGCTGTGAATTCTGTTCGGAAAACAAAGTTGACAAATAGATTTGGCTAATTGTACAATTGCCCATCTTGGTTCTAAACAAGTGCATGTCTTCAGAATAACTCTCCGTAGTGGTAGGAATTTCATACATTTTTTCTGAATGATCCGGTTCACCTATAAAGTCCCCTTTAATAGAAAGTGTCAACTTTTCAAATAACTTATTTGCAAATCTTCCTATGCAAAGCAGTTTTTCAGTACAGGGTATTTTTACTAATGGATTTAGCCCACAATTTTTTTTCCCTATCCCGTATACTCAACACCCACTGGCTTCAACTAGATTGGTTGAGTTCCCATAAAAGATAGGACTGGTGGTTTAGAAACTTAGAGAAATTAAACTGATTTATAAAAATGCTATTTCCCCTCTGGAAACTGAATGAGGAAACATATTTCAGACTTTATTAAGAAGTTTATTCACTAACTCCCAGAGGGAAAGACATTGATTTGTTTTCTTCTTATTTTACAGCAAGAGCTAAAATGAACACTGCTGTTTCCATCTCATTACTTTCCCTTGCACTGTCCCGCTCAGGCGCCAAACTGTCCGCGCCCTGCACAGTCAGGGATTGGCCTCCGGAGCGGCATTCATTAGTGTCCTGGGGGCACATTGTCCATGGGGTAAACAAAGAAGAGCGTGGCTCATAAAAATGATTCATTTTTACTTTTTAACAGTATATGAGACTTAGGTAGAGTTCTGTTAGTGAACTGTTTAGAATTAAAGTGAGGAAAGGAAAGGTTCTATTTTACTGAAAATTACAAAATTTAACTCAACAAGCATATCATAAGGCTCTCTCTGCTATTTATTATGCACAATGCCATGTGAGTCATACGTAGTTTGTGACTTGGAGGGGTTGCCTGAAGTTATGGACTGAATGTTTGTGTCCCCGCAAAATTCATATGTTAAATCTTTTTTTTTTTAGATGTTGGGGGTAGGAGTTTATTAATTTTATGTATTTATTTTTGCTGTGTTGGGTCTTCGTTTCTGTGCGAGGGCTTTCTCTAGTTGTGGCAAGCGGGGGCCACTCTTCATCGCGGTGCGCGGGCCTCTCACTATCTCGGCCTCTCTTGTTGCGGAGCACAGGCTCCAGACCCGCAGGCTCAGTAGTTGTGGCTCACGGGCTTAGTTGCTCCGCGGCACGTGGGATCTTCCCAGACCAGGGCTCGAACCTGTGTACCCTGCATTAGCAGGCAGATTCACAACCACTGCGCCACCAGGGAAGCCCCATATGTTAAATCTTAATGCCCAGCGTGATGGTATTAGGATGCTGGGCCTTTGGAAAGTGATTAGGTCATGAGGGCAGAGTCCTTAGGAATGGCTTAGTGCCCCTATAAAAGAGACCCCAGAGAATTCTCTTGTCCCTTCTGCCACATGAAGACACAGGCAGATCTGAAAACCAGGAAGAGTGCACTCATCAGACGTCAAATCTGATGGTGCGTTGGTTGAACTTCTCAGCCCCGAGAACTGTGAGAAATAAATATTTGTTGTTTAAGCCACCCAGTCTATGGCATTTTTGTTACAGCAGCCTAGACAGAATAAGATGTTTGACTTGCAGGGGAAGCACGCTTATAGAGAAGTAACTATAGTTATAGTGTGATGAATACTATCATTAAATTCTGTGGAATTAGAAGTAATAGAACAAACACTCCACTCTGCTTAAAGAGATGGGGTGTCGAAAAAATATGGATTAAGTTTGTTTTTAAGCTAGATCCTAATGGATGAGATGGAGATTAGGTGTGCTATAAAGTTAAGGTGTGTTATAAAAGTTAAGCAGTGGGCTGGACATTCTACGAGAAGGAATAACATGGATGAAGCAGAATACATGGCACTACATTATACAACCAGGAAGGTGTCTGAAATGGAAAGAGAGATTGAATTTTAAGATAACATAGGCGAGAATCCCTGGAGTGGGATTCAGAGGAAGCATGAAATAAAAAGAGAGCTCAAGTTCCTGGAACAGAAAAAAAGCCTGAATAAAGACCGAAAGAAATCTCCATAAAATCGGGACTTTAGTTAATAATGTATCAATTTTGGTCAATTAATTGTGACAAATATACCATATTAACGTAAGATATTAATAATAAGGGTAGATGGGAACTCTCTACCTATCTTCACAACTTTTCTGTAAATCTAAATCTATCCTAAAGTTTAAAAGTTTATTTTTAAAAAGACTTTAAAATATAATGCCATTATGGGAATCATAAATATTCAAGAGGCAGGGAGAAGATGAAGCAGCAAAAAGAAGAAAAAGAGTGAGGATGTAAAAGAAGGCAGTGTCATTTTAAATGAAAGAAGAAAGACTTTCCAAAGCTAATGGAGAGATTAAGGAGGATAATAAAGAATTGTTGGACTAGAATCCCTCTAAAAATTGTAATAGTGTTCAATACTGAGGAACTGATTCAGTTAGCAGAACACACAGTTGTGGAAGACACCTTCATAGGAAGGAAGCTACGCCTCCCAGGAGGGAAGTAAGTCACAAAACACCCTTCTTGAAATTATGGGTCTCAAAGAGAAATTCTTAGCGATACTTCCCTTTATTCTCTGTTACACAGAATGGAAGAAATCTTTGCTATAGCTAACGCATGTCATTTTATGCCTTCTTTACTACCATATTCCCCTGACCACCCACAAAACTAGGGCTTTTTCATTAAAAAAAAATTTATCCATATTCGATATTATCTGCCATTAGTAGTTAATTCCTACTCCTTACGTTCACCAGCATTCAATGGATTTCTCTGCCCCTTTCCCTCTACGTCTGTGATCAAGCAATACAGCAGTTCGTTTCTGTGTATAATTCCTCTCTCCTCTTAAGAGTTTAAATTCAAGTTTAGACTGAGCATGTATATTCTCCTTTTAGGAAAACAAAATGAAACAAAACACTGTTACCTACCTGGGTCTGTCTTCCAGCACATTCGATACAAACCCACCAAAGCAAAGACTGAAAGTGTTATTGCAATCAAAGCAATAACCACAGGCAAAATAATACCTAAAAAGTATGGGAGACATTGTCAGTTAGAGTGGCTATTGAATTTCACAACAAATAGTTCATGAACTGAGGAAAAGCATGTATGCTTCCTTTCTTCTTTAAACATCATTTTATTTAAAAGAAGTTTTTTTTTTTTTTAAGCAAAGAAGATAATTATCTGATTCCCAGGTTTTGCCCTAGTTGTCATTTCTGATGTATCCACTTGATGTCAGTCTTGTAGCCTTTCTGAAATAAAACTCCAAACCTAAGGAAGACAGTTCCCACTTTCCTGGTGACTGAAGGAATGAGGAGATGGGAGACTGGCCAGGCAGAAGCTGTCCCCTATGGTCAGACCCATATTCACACTTTATATTCTTTACTACTTTATAGTGAAGTTACTAATACATAGCTTGGATGAAGGCAGTCATCCAAGAAGGCACAAACTTCCAATTATAAGATAAATAAGCACTAGGGTTTTAATGTATAACACGATAAATAGAATTAACACTGTTGTATGTTACATATGAAAGTTGTTAAGAGAGCAAGTCCCCAAGAGTTCTCATCACAAGAAAAAAAAATTTTCTGTTTCTTTAATTTTGTATCCATATGAGGTGATGGATGTTCACTAACTTATTGTGATAAGTTTCATGATGTATGTAAGTGAAATCATTATGCTGTACACCTAAAACTTATGCAGTGCTGTATGTCAATTATATCTCAATAAAACTGGAAGAAAAAGAAATATATATCTTCTACCGGTTCTAGTGGAAATGCTCTAGTCATAAAGCTGGCTTCTTAAAAAAAATCACTAATATCTTTCTGTAAAAATATTTTAGGACTAAAAAGGCATACAATAACATAAGTGGATATAGATGGATATCATGGTGGAACAATATGGTCCAAGAAAGATAAGCATGTGTGTATTTGTGAATGTTTGCTTGGGGGAGTGGTGTTGCTATAGTAAACTAGGGTGAGTTTTTCCTGTTCTCATTAAAAGAAGGGTTTTGCTGTTTGTTTGTTTTAGCACTGCCTTCTTTTCTGACAGTCATTTCCCAGGTTAAAACAATAGTGAAGAAAGGAAAAAGCTGTCATAGGGATATAATTAGAGATATAGATGTTATAGTTACTATTTAGTTAGGCATTCTCATCTGCTGCCGTATGTACTCCTTATATTTACCGGAAGGTTGAGAATAGCTAGGAGATTCATTTGTAGGGTGGGTTACACTTCACTGCTATGGTTAAATATTTGTTTTAAGTAAGTTCTGCTGGGTTCATATTAGACCTTACATGAGATCATTAATGCCTCCCAAAATGAAGATGGTATGAATCAGCAGCTCAATAAATGCAATGCTGACTTATTGAATGGAATGACTTTACCTAAACCTAAGATAATCTTTTATCATCACAGCTTCATATATATTCATCTTATTCTTAATTTTCAGGGAAATCAATGAATATTCTCTATTCAGTCCTAGCATAAACAGTGGCTGACATATATATGTTTTTGCTAAAATGGAACTTTTCTTAAAAGGTCACTTTTAACATTAAGATAAAGTTTTGTAAAGGTGAAAATTCATTTTTATGGAGATCTCTGCCCATGCACTTTGGCTTATCAGAGATTAGTCCCACCAATTCATCTTGACCCGTGGTGGTAGCTGCTTAGCACTAAGGTAAGAAAAAAAAAATCCCCAAAGTGTATTTATTAAAACCAGACTCAGTGGGAGGAAACTTTCAAAGCAGGGGGCAATTATACAGGATTATAATGGGATTGCAGGTTCCGTAAAGTTGAGAAAAGGCTGTCTATAGCTGAATCCCTTCCCCTATTGGTAACATTCAAACTTTCTGCAGTTCTACTGCCTTGAATGAAGATGCACGTATTACTCACTGGAATAAGAGGGGCTGGTTGAAGAAGAGCTTGCATTTTTTGCGTTCTCAGTGCCTATTATTTTAAGAAAGAAAAAAAGTCACCTTTGGTTACTGTGTGCCAATTCTCACAATCCTCCCCCCACCTCCCCACTCCCCGTTCGGGTAAGCCTCTGTGATTTATAGGTATGAGTCTTGGAGTGAAAACATTTTATCTCATTCTGAAAGAGTTCTGTTTTATGAGTCAAGATTGGTAGGGAGTTAACGTATACAATCTGATGAGTTTGGACACATGCATATACCCATGAAACCACCCCCACAATCAAGGTAATAGACAGAGTCATCACCTCCAAAATTTCCTCGTGTCCCCTCCCTTTTTGAGGATCTGCAGTTTTGTTGTGTATAAATTATACCTCAATAAGCTGTTTTTTAAATTGGTGAGGTTTTCTTGGTGAGGAGGGGTCAGGCGAAGCAAGCTTCCACTCATACACACAGAAGTCATACCTTGAGACTGGGAGATGTTTTCCAGAATTGTTACTGATATTGAGGATAATGTAGGGATTCTGGAAGGTGATGCATCTGGTTGTGGAGTGTTAACTGTAGGAAAATGATAAATGTAGCGTCAGATGATAGTATTTGCTCTTCTTACTGGATTTCTTTGCAGATTCAAACAATTTGCATTTCTGATGATCCGTAAAAACTGCTTATTGTTGAATAATGGGATACATACAATTATACATTAAATCATGAGTTCATTCTATCTCCTCCTGTAGAGATGATTAAATTTGGAATGAGAAAACTTGGGTGTTCGTATTATATCTTCAAGAACTGGCCAAAAAAACTTGAGCAAGTTTCTCATCTTAGGCTACAGACTGTATCACCTACTGCATGAAGTTCTGCATCCCGTAAGAATGCAAATCAATGCAAAAGCATTAATCACATTTTAGATATTACAACTTTGAGTGAGAGTGATTTTTTTTCACTATAAATACTTAAAATGGACATAAATACACAGGACTTCAGATTTTATAATGTTTCTTGGTGGTCAAAAAGAAAGATTGCAGGGCTTCCCTGGTGGCGCAGTGGTTGCGCGTCCGCCTGCCGATGCAGGGGAACCGGGT
>NC_041220.1:20356880-20360378 GCF_002837175.3 Physeter macrocephalus
AAAAAAAAAAAAAAAAAAAAAAAAAAAAAAAAAAAAAAAAAAAGAAAGATTGCAGTTGAGGCTTTGGTTGGAAGGACTGGGGAAAAAATAATAGAAGATCCCTTCATTTTTATCTCAGCAGTGATTTACACTTGTATGCCTTTTCTAGAGTAACTGAGGCTTGGATGCATTTCCACCACTGTCCATGCTCTTTTTACCATGGCAAATGTTAATTTTAAATTGATTATTATTATTTGTTTGCATAAGTCAACACTTGCCATCTTTAGTCAGAAGGACTAAAACAAAAAAATAATAAATAAAAATTTATTATTCAAAACCCATAAATCTCAATAAATTTCAAGGAAACAGATAATTATATAAGTGTACGTTTATTCTTGTGAATCTGTAATAAAATGTAATTTGTATTTTGAACACTTTTTGAAAAATAATTCTCTTTTTCTTGAAATATGAAGTAATATCTTTTAATCACACCTGTTTGCCTTGTCTCTACACTGAACTGCAAGTCCCTGGAGTGTGAGGTCTGTAATTCCCACCATCCACCACACGAAGCTCTGACCACAGTGGGAATGCAGTAAGATGTAGCTGACCCCTTGGATAAACTAAGAGGCACCTCTTACAATTATGGCCCCCTTAGGAGTGTGAAGGCCACGCGTAATTGCATGAAAGAAATTGATATTGCCTATGACAGCCATGGATCTTTCCCTCTTTGTCACCCACAGCCCAGCACGCACTGCGTGCTTATGCATTTTTGACATTTGTGGGGGGAGAATAATGTTAAGAGTCTGTTCTTGCCATGCAAGAGATCTGTGGGAGGAAGCTAGATATATGCCCGTAAGAACAAAGAAAAATGTCAGGCTCGTGCACTGAGCAGGCAGAAAAAGGAATCTTAAATACAAGAGTGGGAACTAGCTCAAACCTCGGTACTCAGTTGCTTTTTCCAGTGTCAAGTGTTCTGGTGAGGATGAATGCTCTTTTGGTTGTGTTGGTAGAGAATGAGATGGCTGATTAAATAACCAATGGCATTAATTCCCCTGGGATTTCCCAAGGGTTAGTTTTCAAGACTCTATATTCTACCTTATTACCTTCTCATAGACAGGCTAAGTGGCGGCTACAGTTCTGAGTATAATCTATCTGGTTCAGATGAAACTCCAAGCTTTCCTCCTTAAAAGGTTAAAACGTGTTGACTGTCCAGTGCCATTATTGCTAATGATCCACAGGGAGGCAACAGAATTAACCCTTCTTAAAAGAGGATTTGTTGGCTCCTTGAACAAAGACTTATTTCTTTTCCTTTTAACCGCAAACTTTAATCATTTCTGAAACCAGCACACACGCACACACATACACACACTTCACCTCTATTACACTGAATGATTTCTGGTGTTTTCTAGACTCTTTTACTTCATTTTAAAAAATACTAGTCATGACCCACTAATGGGAATTAACTTACAGTTTGAGAAACCCTGTCCATTAGCGTGATCATACTGATGAAATTACAGGTCTTGGCTGAATTCATAAATTGTGAGTTTAATGTAATTCTTCCTGCAATTAAGATGAACCATGGTATGTTCAGAGCTTACGATTTCTGTGGATTTCATTGAGACTCTATTATGCCACGTTACTACTAAAGTGGCATTGGCAGAGGAGGTGCAGGAGAGGTACAGTGGATAGTTGAGAGCATGATTCTGAACACTGGGTACGTGGGCTCAAATCTGACTCTAGCACTTATTTGCTGTGGCATCTGAGGCAAGGCACTTAAACTCTGTGTCTGAGTTTCCAGATCTACAAATGGTGATTATAATTTTTCTACATCATAGTGTTGTGAAAATTAAATGAGTAAAAATAAATTTACATTGCTTAGAAGTGTTGATACTGATATGGTTATAATATATATAATTACTATAAAATTATGTTAATTTATATTATATTAATATATTACTTTATAATAATATCTTATTGTTATATTGTGATTAGGCACCTACAGAGTTGTGTCTTTCAACAAAAGTCAATTTATCTAATTTTCTCAGATATTCTAAGTGTAAAGCTATATGACTCTTCAGACACTTACATGTTTTCAGAAGCTTCTTTGCTCTGGTCAGGAACTGGAGAAACTGGAGTATATGGTGTTCTTAGATGACATCAGTTTGCTCTTAGACCTTGACTTTTGGTGACTGTAATGATTATTGAATTGCAGATATGGTATGTTATGACTTAAATTCAGTTTGCAAACTTCAGGCCAGAAATTGGAGCAGGCTGTTTGAGGCAGAGACCTCAGAACAAAGTCTGTTGTAATCAAGAGACTTGCAGAACCAAGTCTATTGCAGTAATGTGTACCCAAATTTACCCTATGGATCAGTCTCCAAAATTTACAAACAGCTCATGAGGCTTAATATCCTCCAAACAAACAACCCAATCAAAAACTGGGCAGAAGACCTAAACAGACAATTCTCCAAAGACATACAGATGGCCAAAAGGCACATGAAAAGATGGTCAACATCACGAATTATTAGAGAAATGCAAATCAAAACTACAATGAGGTATCACTTCACACCAGTTAGAATGACTATCATCAAAAAGTCCACAAACAATAAATTCTGGAGAGGGTGTGGAGAGAAGGGAACCCTCCTACACTGTTGGTGGGAATGTAAATTGGTACAGCCACTATGGAGAACAGTGTGGAAGTTTCTTAAAAAAACTAAAAATAGGGCTTCCGGGCTTCCCTGGTGGAGCAGTGGCTGAGAATCCGCCTGCCGATGCAGGGGTGGGCCCGTGAGCCATGGCCGCTGGGCCTGCGCGTCCGGAGCCTGTGCTCCGCAACGGGAGAGGCCACAACAGTGAGAGGCCCATGTACCCCCCCGCAAAAAAAAAAAAACTAAAAACTAAAAATAGAGCTACAATGTGACCATTCAATCCCACTCTTGGGCATATATCTGGAGAAAAACATGGTCCAAAAGGATACATGCACCCCAACGTTCATTGCAGCACTGTTTACAATAGCCGAGATATGGAAGCAACCTCAATGCCCCTCGATAGAGGAATGCATAAAGAAGATGTGGTATATATATATATATATATATATATATATACATATATACATACATACACACACAATGGAATATTATTCAGCCATTAAAAAGAATGAAAACAATGCCATTCACAGCAACATGGATGGACCTAGAGATTCTCATACTGAGTGAAGTAAGTCAGACAGAGAAAGAGAAATATCGTATGATATCCCTTATATGCGGAATCGAAAAAGAAATGATACAAATGAACTTATTTACAAAACAGAAACAGACTCACAGACTTAGAGAACAAACTTATGGTTACCGGAGGGAAAATGGGGGGAAGGGATAGTCAGGGAGTTTGGGATTGACATGTACACACTGCTATATTTAAAACGGATAACCAACAAGGACCTACTGTATGGCACAGGGAACTCTGCTCAATGTTATGTGGCAGCCTGGATGGGAGGGGAGTTTGGGAGAGAATGGATACATG
>NC_041220.1:20360396-20391210 GCF_002837175.3 Physeter macrocephalus
CTTTGCTGTGCACCTGAAACTATCACAACATTGTTAATTGGCTATACTCCAAAATGAAGTAAAAAGTTAAAAAAAAAAAACAAATTTACCCTATTGCCATCTGACAGTGGAACACATTTGGCTCTTGCTGTAAACCAATTTCTAGATAACTCATTGGAAGTTTTAAAGACAGAAGACCTTATTGATGTCCCAGGGTACCTCTGGTGGTTATGAGAATGCACCTCAGGGAAGGCGAACTACAGTGTAATTGACCGAGGTTCCCCACCTGCTCTCTGAATTCCATCACTGTGTTTGTGCTGATGCCATACCTCCCGCGGGCTGCTCCCAGCCAGTGATTGAGCCTGGCAAGGATAGGAAAGCAGGTCTGCTCCTGGGAACCATGGGTTTCTCTGAGGAGGGCCTTGAGCTGGAGGAGTCCCTGATGGCCTTCTCAAACCTTCCTTAAAGGAAGGCATATCATACACAGATATTAACAGGAGAAAAAGTGTGAGAGGCAGTAGAGGATAAAATATTCTAGTGTGAGAAAGAAAATAAAACTGTGTGTTCTATTTTCATTTCACCATGTTTCCTATACTTCTTTTTGATATGTGCGCATTTGATATGTGTCTGGGGGCTAAATTCATTGAACGGAATGTTTATTCATTTTTTTCATTATTTATAAATAATTGGAACTGGTCTCTAACTGCAATTTGATGGATTCATGTCTCACTTTTAAAAAGAACTTTCCAGCATTTGTCACAATAACTCATTCACTCCTCCTTAACACGTTTTCTTCATGTGGCTCCAGTAGAGCACACGCTGCTGGTTTTTCTCCTACCTTATGTCTTATTCTTCTCAGTCTCCTTGGCTGGTTTTGTCTCTTCTTTCTGACTCAGTCTTGGAGGGTCCCAGAATGTAGTCCTTTGTCCTCATCTCTAACTACATTAATTTCATTGGTGATTTCAGTCAATTTCAAGGTTTAAATAGAATATCAGTGCAAATGATCTCCTAATTTAAACTTCCAGCCTAGACCTCTTTCCTAAATTTCAGATTCATAATAATGGCAAATAATAAAAATCTGAAACTCAACATGTCCAAACTTGAATTTCTGCTCTATCTGCAGCCTTTCTATCTTAGCTGATGGCAGATATGACTTCCAATTGCTCAGGCCAAAAGCCTCAGAGTTATTTTTGATTCATCTCTTTCTATACTATTCCAAATGCAATCATCAAGAATATCTATAGGCTCCACCTCCAAAATATATTTGGAATTTGGAGATTGCAGGCCACCCTATGACCCTATGACCACCCTGGTCCAAGCTGCCATCATTTCTCTCCTCGAAAATTTACAAAGGATAATCTTGCTTCATTTGACAGTCTCTCCTCAGCAATCAGAGTTATACTTATAAAACATGAGTCAGATCATGTCACCCCTCTGTTCAAAATCCCCAGTGTTTTTCCATTCCACTTACAGAAAAAGTCACAGTCCTTGAAATAGCCCACCAAATCTTAGGTAATCTGCCTGGTATATCCCCTGCCTTTCTCCCTGCCCGGTTTCTTTAACACACCAGTCCTCTCCTCAAGTTGTAGCTCTGTTTAGATGCTCTTCCCCCATGTATTAGGTGGCTCACTTCCTTCTTGTATTTTCTCCAACCTTTTTTATGACTTATCTTGACCACTTTTTCAATACTGAAAATGGTCCCCATCTCTCCGGCACCCATAATCCCTCCCTTCTACACCGTTCTACATCTTCTCTTTCTCATAGCACTTATCACCTCCCACCTTGCTTTATAATTTGGTTAATTAATACATGTATTGATTATAGTTTGTCTATACTTATACTAGAATATAAGGTCCTCAAGGGCAAGAATCTTTATTTTGCTCACTGATATTTCCCAAACGCTAGAGCCGTGTGTACAAGTAGCGACTGTAAGTTTTGCTGAATGGACAAACAAATTTTTTGGCAGCAGACGTGACTACTGTTGAGGAGGAAGTGAATTCATGTGTTTTCCTTTTTTGCCTTAATATTAGGATGGGTACTTATTTAAAATCATCCTCATTAATTTTTTTCATTCATTCTGAAGTAATAGAAAAAAATAGACACCTACTCTGGGTCCAACAGTAGACGCTGAAGGAAATACAACAGAGTACATGAGATAGTTATTTCATTTAAGGAGCTCTCACAGGGAGGGTGAACAGCACAAAGTTGATAGATGTGAAAAAAAACAAAACAGTATGTCAGGGATTAAAATAAGAGATACCATGTTATTGTTAATTGAATTTTACTTATAAATTAATTCTTAACAGAAAGAATTAGAGGTGCTTAAGCAATGATATAGGCCATCAGATGAATAAAATAAAAATGAGAAAGCAGAACAAAGAAAAATGGAAGAAACAAATAAGCTCCTTCTAAGAGTTAATACCAAGCATCAATACGGTTGCTGGTGTTGGCCATAAGAGTTGATTCTGAGCATCCTGACACTCAGGGAAAGGAAGCATGGTTTACTCTAGGCTTTCATTATCAGAGTGGAAAATGATCTATTATATAAGTAAGTGGCACATCAGCGGTCCAGTCAATAAATGCTATGAGTATGGTTGGTCCCATTCTCTGTTTTGGGAGGGGAATATGCTCGTATGATCCCTGAGGTCTCTTCTAGCTTTAAGATTTAGATTCTTGTCAGGGTTCCTTTCAATTCATATTTTGTCATAGCTAGTCTGCATTTTCACTTTTAACGGGATCCCCCCCATCTACTTAATGGACAAAATGACAAAAGGAAACTTTTCTGCCTTCACATGATAAAAATTAATTTCCGCTCTCATCAGACCTGACCTTTCTGACCTAGTTGTACACGTCAAGCTATGCAAAAACAATTTTTATCTCAAAGTTCTTTCACTTTGCTTTGGGCCATCAGCATAACTGACCAGAAGTAATAGCATCCTCTAACCCAGTAATAACTTTGACTAGAGATTTGTTTACTTTAGGTAACTCTGTAGAAATATATGTGGAAGAAGGAGGGCATATTTTTCTTTTGTGATTTAATATAAATAGTTATTAATTTCCAGAAAATTATATACGATGCACAAAGAATGAATGGGGCACTGTGCTAATTACTTCCATATGCGCTAACTCACCTTATTCTTAAACATTTTTATTATGTGCTTTAAAGGTGAGAGATACTGTGGCTCAGAGAGATAAGGTAACATGTCTGACAATAAGTCGAAGGGCTAAGACATAAGCCAAGTATGACTCAAAACCCTATCTGTTTCCTTTCCATTATGCCAGGCAACCAACAGATTTCAAGTGAGTTGAGTTCATCTTACTTGTTAATGGCATCATTATCAATGAGACCAGTGAAAATTTTTTCTCAGCATTCTGAAAGCTTTAGAATGTTCTCATCTCTCTCCCGAAATATATACATCATCTTACCTTAAATTCACAGTTTGGATAGTACGACCTGAAAACACTGAGAAGCTTTTCAATATGTAACCCTTCCTGTGCCATATGCTTTCTGAGAATGTGAGAGTAAGCGATCCAAAACATGGACATGAAAATATTAAAAAGGACTTTATTTTCAAGTCATTGGACACTATGTGCCAGGCATTGTTCTAAGTGTTTTACACTCACTATTGTATTAATAATATTTTCATGTCATGAAGTGGAAACTGAAGCCCAGAGAGTTTAAATAATTTGCCCAAAGTCACACAGAGCTGGGGTTTGAATGCAAACTCTAGACTCTGTTCTGTCAACCACAATTCTGTGCTGCCTAAGCTACTGATCCTCAGTCGGAATGAGTTATAAGGGCATGCCTCTTATTTTTGTTCCATGAAATATTATCTATTTCAATTTCGGCTCCAATCGAGAAGGTATTCTTCCTACCAAGGCATACTAAACACCTCCTTCCTTCAATAGGCCAAACCAGACTCTGCATATACATACAAGCAGACAGAATTATTCCTAGTGTATTAAATAAAGCACATTGTAGAGCTCATTGGAAGGGCTCACACCCTTAGCAATATCATTGAAATGTGCTGGTTCTTAAAGTGAGTTGGCTAGCTAATCAGTTGAGACTGTGAGTTTTTATGACCTTTCAGTGTAGACTAGAGAGCCACAGGAACAGGGCCGAGCACTTCTTAGAGAGTTATCAGATCCCTGAACTAGAGGAGAACCCACATAGCCATACCTAGATTTATAGATTCATACAATTTCCTAAGTGGAAGTTTATGCCAGACCCCATCACATAAATATTGATATATTTTTCATTCCATAACTGAGTTATTTTATTCTCAACTAATTTTCAAACAGCATAAAATTTCCAAGTTAATAAAAACAACTCTGGATATCACTTCGCTATGGGTATATTTCTAGTTTGAGTGCGTTCTACCTGAACAATAGTATCAAGATTCTGTCATTCAAAGTTCGAACATTCAGGTAAGTAATCCTCTGTATAAAAATAATTCGTGCTTTACATTATATGAATTCCGAGAGATGAGTAACCAATCCCAAGCATTACGTAAGATGTCAAGCATAATGAATGAACCAAGACAGAGCATCCTCCTTTCCAAAGGCCAGTAGTCAGTTTTGATGGGACTTTTGTCTGTACTGGCTTCTGATTTTCCATCAAAATTAATGTCTACAATACAACTGAGGTCCTGAAACACAGTTGAGAAAGTAAAGAAGATGGGTAAAATGAGAACTTTCACAAGCTGTGCTGGTGACTATGAGAATGTTGTTGTGGTGATTAGTTTTATGTGTCAACTAGACTTGGCCATGGGTTTCTCAGATATTTGGTCAAGCATTATTCTGGGTGTGCCTGTGAATGTGTTTTTGGATGAGATTAACATTCAGATCTGTAGACTGAGTGAAATAGATTATGCTCCATTAGGGTGGCTCTTATCCAATTAGTTGAAGGTCTGTATAGAACAGAAAGGTTCCCTGGGCTAAGAAGAATGCTTTCTGCCGGATTGCCTTGAGCTGGGATATCAGTGTTTCCTTGCCTTTGAACTGAGATATTGGCTCTTCCTGGGTCTTGAGCTTGCCAGCTTTCAGACTGGATCTTACACCATTTGTTCCCTTGGTCCTCAGCCCTTTGGACTGGGACCAGAACTATACCATCTATTCTCCTACCTTTCCAGGCCTCTAGTTTGCCAACTGAGATCTTAGGACTTCTCAGACTCTGTAATGCATGAGCCAATTCTTTATAATCAATCTCTTTAGAGATTTCCATGCATATATACAAATACATATATATATATATATACATATATACATATATATATGTATATATATATTCTTTTGTTCTGTTTCTCTGGAAAGCCCTGACAAATATAGTTGTATTTTCAGAAAGTTAAGGGCAGATGGTTTATTCCTTTCCCAATACTCTGAGGCATATTGTTCCATTTTTCTCTGGAGCTGAGGTCTCTTATCAAAGAAATCAAGAGGTTCATTTTCAAGGACAAGTTATTAGCTCTGCCTGTCTGTGAGAAAATGATAAGCCTAAAGAAAAGTGAATTCTATCATTGCTTTAAATTGTCGTAATGGCCGCATGATGGCTGCATATATCTCTGGGGAATAAACAGTCTTTCATCACTTTTTGTGGGTCTTTCTACCTCCTCATTAGCTCTGAATTCAGAGCTAAAAAAATGAGTAGGTAGAAAAACCTGGCAGCTAGAAGGTCGCTTTTTTCATGAACCTCTTCCTCATCTTTCTTAAACTGCTTTTTCCCACCCAATGTATACCACAACAACAGCTAAAGGGAAAAAAAATCTTTTCCTCCTCTGATCTTAACATAAGGTTATCTGAGGCTCATCTATGACACATCACTTTATACCTACATGACTGCTGGAGTTATTATAGTTATTTATAATATTGACTAGTCTTTAGTAACCCTTAATGGCAGGCTCCATGTAACCCTCAAACTCTTAGCTAGTGTTATGTGTGATGGAAGAGAACAAATATTTATTGAATGCCTCAGTTAGTGGTGATTGGTTGAATATACCATTCTGTATATTTGGCAGGGGATTATACAAAATTTGGAGTCTCACCAGGTATGTTGCAGTGGTCAGGTGGTTTGACTTTCCCACATGCTTTAGATATTGGGCATGAATTCCTGTATACCACAACAACAGCTAAAGGGAAAAAAAATCTTTTCCTCCTCTGATCTTAACATAAGGTTATCTGAGGCTCATCTATGACACATCACTTTATACCTACATGACTGCTGGAGTTATTATAGTTATTTATAATATTGACTAGTCTTTAGTAACCCTTAATGGTAGGCTCCATGTAACCCTCAAACTCTTAGCTGGTGTTATGTGTGATGGAACAGAACAAATATTTATTATATGCCTCAGTTAGTGGTGATTGGTTGAATATACCATTCTGTATATTTGGCAGGGGATTATACAAAATTTGGAGTCTCACCAGGTATGTTGCAGTGGTCAGGTGGTTTGACTTTCCCACATGCTTTAGATATTGGGCATGAATTCCTCGTGCTTAGCATTGTTAAACTCAGTTGTCCGTTCATACTACCTTTGCTCTGTTGAATGGAATGAATGGACATGTCTTCTGACTTTGATTGATCATTTCCATCTAACTATGACTATCTTTCTTTTATCTTTATTACATAAAATTGAATGTCATATCTATGTATAATTGCTTATAATTCACATTTTATATATAGTTGCCTTACTTATCCTGAATTCCAAAAAATGATCCTACGTAAAACAATCAACAATTTCTAGATCCTTAAAAATAGTTTTTGAAGAGAGTGGTAAAAACATAATTTTTCAAGAAAATTAAAGTCAGATGCATAATCTGAAAGAAAATATCAAACATGAGAACTCAGTATGTTCTAGTCAAAGATTAAATGTATATTTAGCTCATATTTGTGGAAGGAAGCAGTACTAATAATTCTGTGGGCAAGAAGTCTACCTCAACTTTACCTAAAAGAGAAATGCTAATTATTTTAAGGAAGATGCCTCTCCTTGATCATATGGATGAATATTTGTGAATTTTTTTGAGTGTATCTGGATTTAGTCTTTAGCCAAAACATACATCTGAAGTTTGAGACTGACTTTTCTACAGCTGATAGAATCAGCCTCATTTCTTTCCAGGCTGCTATTCAAATCAATGGTTTGTCTATTATTTGTTTTAGGATAATTAGTTTCTATAATTCAAAATTAAAGTCTAAATGGGCTTTTTATTACATTTAAAAATCAATTATAGTTAAAGTTGGCATTGTGTAAATACCATTATTTTAAACAAAAGATGCTTCAGTCTCCCCTTAAAATGAGCTGACGCTCTGCTCTGTCAGCTTCCCAATTGTCTTTCATCTGTAACTTCTCCTCGATAACCAATCCATGAAGC
The DNA here is from genome assembly GCF_002837175.3 of Physeter macrocephalus. Lineage (NCBI taxonomy): Eukaryota > Metazoa > Chordata > Mammalia > Artiodactyla > Physeteridae > Physeter > Physeter macrocephalus. Next base: position 20,367,741 of record NC_041220.1, read on the forward strand.
TGGGGGACAGGACTTCTCCAGAACAGTGCAAAGCATCAGCCAATGTAAAGCTACCCTCTTTGCCTGGATGTACTATTTTTATGCTTTGTTTTGCTTTGTTTTTCCCAATGTTTTTTCTGTTGCATTTCTAGACTATGTAGATGGAAATAAGAATAAAAAATATGGCGATAAGGTGAAATAGAGAGAGTTAACAATATAAAAATAACTTCTTTATTCATTTGATGTATTATGTAGAAGATAAATAATGAAAAGTTAGAAGCATAATAATTTCCAGTTCTAATTCTTTGAAGGTAGACTATGATGATTATTTAGGACATGTGCTGTGAAAATATTATCAGAGTCACTCATGATTTTCATGGCTTTATTTTTCCAATTTTTAAAAGAGTTACATGATCTTACAAGTTTACTTCACGTATTCCTCATTTTATATATACCAAGGGTGGCTGTTAATGAGAACCTAAGAGATTTGTCATTTATGTAAGTACCAGGTAGGATGCAGGAAGATAAAAATCCCCCAGACAATTATAATTTCAAAACAATAGGAAGATTCAACATTATCATTTTCCTCTGCCCAGTAATCTTTTTCAATGTCTGTTGCTCCACCATCCAGAATTTATTCAGTTTAAAACTAAGGATGGCAAAGCATGAGCACTTCTTGAAGTGATAACATTTAAGGCTGTTAACTGTGGTTTATAACATCATCTCTTCGGATGCCAGGACCAGGCTTTGTTAGAAAGTAGAGAAGACAGCAAACACACACTCTATACTTCTGAGAGAGGGCAAGCTGACCGCAGAAACAGACCAGGAACGGTAGGTTCTGAGCAGAGGAAAATTCCACAGGCTTTATGCATTTACCAGAACTGGCTCCACTCATCCTAGCCCCAGAGCACTGAGGCATATCATTGTATATTCTCCGGGACTGCATTTTTTTAACACAAGGTTTCCTAAATATTTTAGTTGCCATGTAATGTTTTCCTTTGTACTATTTCACCCTGTCCTCAGACCGATTGATCTACTTTGTCTCTTTCTTGGGATTTTACCCAGGAATATTTTCAGAGAAAGAAAATTAACTTACCTGGTGTTTCTGTGGCTTTGATTGAACTCTGAATCTCAGCTTTAGAGGAAAGAAAAGAAAATTGCTCAAATTAAATGTTGAATATCAAATGTACTCTCACAATTGTTTCAGGTGGTAAATGGATATAAATCTTAGCTCATTTCTGATTTACTTTCATCAAATCATAAAATCAAGAGGCTTCCTGATTAGAAGAAACTTCAGAGCAGGGGTCAGCCAACTTTCTCTTAAAGGGCCAAATAGTATTTTAAGCTCTGTGGGTCATAAGTCTCTAGTGACTATTCAACTTTGCCATTGCAGTGTGAATGCAGCTATACATAATACCTAAAGAATATGTATGGCTGTATTCCCATTAAACTTTATTTACAAAAACAGGTGTGGGTCTGGATTGGCCTGTGAGCTGTATTTTGCTGAATCCTCTTTTGGAGCACCTAGTACAACCCCACATCTTGAATACGCCTAGATAACCCCGACAACTACAGAAACTTTGGTAGGGTGGCACTGCCCTGTGTCATGTTCCTACTAAGATATTGTGCTTCTCCTGACCTGAGGAAGGTTCGGAATGGTTCATACAGATTCCTCTGAAACTTAGGGAATTCCTCTAAAGTAAATATAGCTCAGAAGAGCTTCTACAAATGAAATCACCTGAGAGAATTATCATCAAAGATCACTTCAACAACTTGGAGTGTTTGCACCATGAACCAAGACTTGCCAAATGAAAGAATATAGAAAAAAATGGAAACAGATAGAAGCCCAATAATGATAGTTTAAAAATATTCACTTGCTTCCTTTGTATTTTCACTTGACTGTCTCACCAGCATCTCAAATTTAACATGCCTGAAACAGAACTCTTTTTTATTGAAGTATAGTTGATTTATAATGTTGTGTTAATATCAGGTGTACAGCAAAGTGATAGTAATTCAGTTTATATATATATATTATATTATATATATATATTCTTTTTCAGATTTTTTTTCCTCTTATATGTTATTACAAAATATTGAGTATAATTCCCTGTGCTGTATAGTAAGTCCCTGTTGGCTGTTTATTTTACATACAGTAATATGTATATGTTAATCCTAAACTCCTAATTTATCTCCCTCAGTTCCCCTTTGGTAGCCATAAGTTTGTTCTCTATGTCTGTGGGTCTATTCCTGTTTTGTAAATAAGTTCATCTGTATCTTTTTGTTTTAGATTCCACATATAAGCAATAGTATAATATTAGACTTTCCCTGTCTCACTTACTTCACTTAGCACGATAATCTCTAGGTCCATCCACGTTGCTGCAAATGGCATTATTTCATTCTTTTTTAATGGCTGAGTAGTATTCCATTGTATCTATATACCACGTCTTCTTTATCCATTCATAACTCTTGACTAGTATCCTCAAACCCACCTCCCCCCTCACCATCTTAGATCAAAGCAAGGTACAATTGTCTCCCAGGTGCACAAGCCAAAAACTAGAGGCCTTTCTTCTTCACTTCTTTTTCTCACCCCGTCAGCTCTAGCTTCAAAATATATTCCAAATATGTCTCACCATTCAATCGAATACTGTTCATCTAGCACCTGTATCTGTCCCCTTGGTACCTGCAATAGCCACCTAGAAAAATCTTTTGAACTTGGAATTTGGCTGTTCCTTCACTGCAGCTGGCACTTCTTCAGAGCACGCGGCTCCCGCCTTGCCCCTCAACGCACTCCAGCTGCTTTTTCCTGCTGGGTATCTCTGTGGCAGATCAACGCCCCAGGGCTCCTGCTGCCTCAGGTGTCCCTGCTTGCTCTTCTCTAGCCTCAGTGTTGCCCTCTCAGGCCTACACTGGCTCCTTCCCACCCTTCACGACTGCTCAGGTTTCACCACTCGGAGAAGACTTCTCCAACCACCTTCCCTAACGCTGTGTACCTCACTTCCCTCCGTGCTAGTCCACCGCTCTGCCTCATCTGCTCAACGGACTTTTCTCACTCCAGGGACATTGATGTTTTAGAAATATGTTTGTTGTCAGTTAGAATGTAACTCCAGGAGGACAAAGATTTCTTGTTTTACTCAGAGCCGTAATCGCAGAGCCTACTACCAGGTCTCCTTATAAAAATATAAGGAATGAATGAATAACAATAGAAAGTAATAATTATAAAACGAATTCTACCTCTTTGAAATCAATTTTTAAGAGAAAATGAATGCCTTACTCAATATTCCTGCTTGGGTAATTATAGCTACTATTTTTCAAGCAACTCTTAGGATCAGTTCCGTGTATTAATTGCTGATGTCTGCGAGAAAGACGTCATTATTTCCATTTTGCAGATCTGCAAATATTAGTTGAAAGCAGTGAAACTGCTTTCTCAAAGGGAGGACGGTGATTATAATTCAGGTCTGCTGGTTCTAAGGTCCATTCTCTTTTACTCAGAGAGACAGCTTTTCCTTACACTAAACTGTTCTGAGTGGAAAGCTTATGTAATTAATTCCTACTTTTGATAACTAGTTAAAATACTTTTGAACATGGCATAATGTTGTATTTGAAAGTTGCAGTTAAAATATTTATCAGCTGCCAGAGGATTAGAATACAAATGAAATCAAAACCTTTTGTTCTTCCTGCTTTGAATATCGGGTCATAACTTTCTTGCTGATACACTTTACAGAGAATGAAAAAATTTTAAACTCGTATCAGACAGAACCTTCTGACTATCCTTTTTTGCATTTTTTTTCATCCTTCAAAAATGCATAATCAGAGAATGGACTTGGGGACACAGGGAGCGGGAATGGCAAGCTGGGACCAAGTGAGAGAGTGGCATGGACGTATATACACTACCAGTTGTAAAATAGATAGCTAGTGGGAAGCAGCCGCATAGCACAGGGAGATCAGCTCGTGCTTTGTGACCACCTAGAGGGGTGGGATAGGGAGGGTGGGAGGATACGCAAGAGGGAGGAGATATGGGGATATATGTGTATGTATAGCTGATTCACTTTGTTATTAACACACCATCGTAAAGCAATTATACTCCAATAAAGATGTTTTAAAAAAACGCATAATGATTTTAGAGGGACATATTACACAAAAGAAAAATAACTATGCCTTAAAGATGTAGCTGAATATTAAAAAAATAACGTATAACAATTCAAAGTCCGGGCTTCCCTGGTGGCGCAGTGGTTAAGAATCCGCCTGCCAATGCAGGGGACACGGGTTCAAGCCCTGGTCCGGGAAGATCCCACATGCTGCAGAGTAACTAAGCCGGTGCACCACAGCTACTGAGCCTGCGCTCTAGAGCCTGCGAGCCACAACTACTGAGCCTGTGTGCCACAACTACTGAAGCCCACGCGCCTAGAGCCGGTGCTCCACAACAAGAGAAGCCACCGCAGTGAGAAGCCCACGCCCAGCAATGAAGAGTGGCCCCTGCTCGCTGCAACCAGAGAAAAGCCCGCGCGCGGCAACAAAGACCCAACGTGGCCAAAGATAAAATAAATAAATGTATTTTTTAAAAAATTCAAAATCCTTTTATTGAGTCTTAAGAGGTCCAGACTTTTATATATGAATGAATATATTATTATTCTGAGGACAAAATTCTGTAAATCTTAAATATTTCATCAATACTATATATACCTTTTTATCCTAAAATCCAGGATGTATTTTTCTGAAGATAATAAAGTGTTTTCATATGCCATACTATTTTCAAATTTGGATTCAGTTCTGTGGATATAAAATCTTAATAGAGAGGAATGCTATGGAATATGGCTAAAGTATTATTCTTGTTTTTTTTAATCTATAAATTTCATAATGCAAATGTGTTTTTAAGAAAAGGAAGTAGGCGAAGTCAAATAGCAAATAAGTGTGTAACCTAGTCTCGAGCTTAGATGTTTAGTAAAAACCAGATCCTTTATCAGGGTGGTTGGCAACTTAAAATCTCTCGGTTGAGTTTGTCTCTAATATGAAACTGAAGTCTTATGAAATGCAAATGAACTTTGAAATGCTAAACTTTAATCCACAATTGAATCCAAAGCTAAACTTTGCTTAAACTATCAGCTTTTAAAACAGAAATAATAAGCAATAATACAACAAGTAACTTTGCTAAATATTCTTATCTTATGAAGGCCATTATATTTATAGCTATATATAGCTGTATATAATTACACACAGAGCATGATTTATCATTAACAGGCCCAGGAGAAAAAATACATACAGCCATTCCCATGTATAATTCTTTTCTGATTTGCTTAAAAATAATTTACTATGACCAATTCAAATTTTCCTTCTTATTTCCACCCCCCCCTTCCAAACAAAGCGTCGACTGAGTCACTGTACATGAGATGAGCTCTGGTTTGGCTAAACTGTGACTTGTGACTAAGACCTTGTTATCCTGAGTATTCCTCCTTTATCGGCCCACATGAAGGGATAAAAACTAATTAAATATCATGTAAGAAACGTTGTAATTAAGTTCCCAAATAAATGTCATAGATAAATGGTGACATTCACAAGAGAACTAATGAGGATAGGTGATCAGATAAATTAGTGTTTTCCAAAGCATGAGATGCATAGCATTGTAAGAGAGATTCTATGAGGCAGTACTGGAAAGTGGCATTAAGTAAGATTGAAACACTAAATGAGAAAGTTATTTTCTGTTCAGCTTTTTTGTTTATTTCAATGACGAAGTTTCAAAATTTCAATTTGATGCACATATGCCGTTAATACGTAGCATGTGCTTATCATTTTGTTTTCACCCCACAGCGGGAAGTACAAATGCAGTTCCCAACAATCACAAATTATTCAGTGGAGTTTTCCACATTTGGGGAAATCACAGGGGTCAGCATAGCACATCCAGAGTGCTATGGACAAGCCTCGTTGGGGGAAAACCACCTTCATGATCCTGGTATCTCCCCTTCCAGGTAAGTATTTGATATATTTCTTAAACAAGGACAAGCAAGCCTCAAACTCAGAGCCTTTGACAAGCAACAAAATCTAGCTAGAATTTTGTTTTATTTTGCTTACATCATAGTGACTTTCTAGCTTCTGTTTATGCCAAGTCAAACTGGTTTTTCATTTATGATGGTTTACTTTTCAAACAAATTTAAGAATAAAAAGTGCATCAATTGAAAGAAAGTATAAATAAATAATAGTGCAGATGGTACGCATATCTTGCAACACTCATTAAGTTGTGGGAAATACTGAGGTAGTATCTTGCAGAGGCTCTTGATAGTTGTGTAGAATTTGAATAAGCAATCGGAGGAAGGACAAGTGGACGAAAGAAGGACCATACAGATGAGGAGGGCAGGATGAACAAATACCACAGTCAGGAATAAATCTGGCAACAGCGAGAGAACCACCCTGGTGAGAATCACAGGTTTCTATTCAGCCAGCCTATCAGTCCGTCAATCTCTCATATTGATTGAACTCCTGCTTGTCAAGCATATGATGCACCCAGTTAAAAGCTAGTTGTTTTCTAATTCCTTTAGATACCTTATGTAAAACAGTTGTAATGAGAACAAGTGTGGTATAGTGACTTTTATGGGATTTGAGGCGAGAAAAACAGGGTTTGAATTTCATCTTTTAATTTAACCTTGGCCAAGTCATTTAGTCTTTCTGAACCTGTTTCCTTATTTGTGAAACTGGTATCATAAATACCAACTTTGCCTGGCTTTTATAAGGATTATCATTAATAAAATAATAGCTAAAATGTACTATTTACTTTCCAGACACTGTTTTAAGCTTTATATATTGTTATCTCTTTTAATCTTCACATGAATCTTGTAAGGGTGTAGTCTTATTACAACTACTTTACAGATGAGGAAACTGAGGCACAGAGAAGTTAAGGAGATTACCAAAGGCCACAGTCCAAATAAATGGTTGTGCTATTATTTGAACCTAAGCTATCTGATTTCAGAATCATTGTTTGTAACCAATAAGCTAACTTCCTCTTGGCATGATTGTAGAGCCCTTTTTTTTTTATTTTAAGAAGGGTGTGGTGCCTTGAAAAGCACAGGCTTGGGCAGAGGCCATTCTCATGTTCAAACAGTAGTATATCTGAAGTAGCTACTTGATTACTATACAATTATATATGATTTTTGTGTTAAACAAACTCCATACTAAACTAGGATAAATTATGCAAAAGGAAACATATACGATAAACTATTTGTTACATATAAATGATATTAACGCTGACTAAATAACCTACTGGTTACTTATAAATGTTACTCGTTTTTACTTAACAAAAGTCAGATTTTTCCCTTCAGATTTCAAGTCTGTAATATTGTATATGCTGTGGTAGGAGCAGCTCTAAGCGGCAAAAGCCTGAGAAGTACTTTTATCCACGCACTTGCCTTAGTAGAGTTTTGTCCTGGCATTTGCCCATCTCAATTTGTCGTCTACCTATAATCTTATTCCACATTCTCTCCTCAGCTAAGACAAAATCCACCAAAGGGAGAAAGAGCAATGGTCTCTCCTTCCCTGTCAATCTCTTACAGTGTGAACTACACCTGCTTTCAAATCTGGTTATAGATATCTGAATGACTAAGTTTCCAGCAAGAAAAGCATCTATTTTGCTTTCTCCCCTCCATCTTCCTTTTACTTTTCTCTTCTCTCTTCAGAAACCATCAGGTATGAAAAGGAAATGAAAGAGTCAGAGAGGATGCCACATTTTTAAGCCACTGGCAGAAACAGGGAACTCAGGAAGAGGAGAAGATTTGTAATTTTACAACAGAGTTTTACGTCCAATTTTCCCACAGTTTAGATACCGGAGGATGGGGACTCCTGTGATTGACATTTCTTTGAATCACTTCTCAGGGCCCAGTGAGGTAGCCCTACCAACGGACAATGACAAGTTCATGGATGTTGAAATCTAGGCGTAACAAGGGTAAATTCAGGACATGGTCTGGAGTGGGTTAAATGGTGACATCGCCCTCCCCCTGACTTCCTTGGAAAGATATGTGTACCTAGAACCCGTGAATACAGCCTTATTAGAAAAAGGATCTTTGCCAGTGTAATTATGGATCTTGAGATGAAATCATTCCAGATGGGGGTGGGCCCAAAATCCCAAGAAATTGTCTTTATAAAAAAAAGAAGACGCAGACAGAAGAGGAGACACAGAGGGGAAGGCCGTATGTAGACACATGGGGAAAAAGACAATGTGAAGACAGAGGCAGAGATTAGAGTGATGTATCTATAAGCCAAGGAATGCAGAGAATTACTGGCAATTTCCAGAAGCTAGGGGGCATGTCAGGCCACCAATGCTCTCCAAAAGATTTTTAGTGAATAAATTAATTTACTCATTAATCCAAAGGGCCCTCGTTTCTTTATAAAGTCAGATCACTGAATTAATGAGGATTTCTATCTTAAAAATCCTAGTATTCTAGAAATCTGTCTTCTATAGGCAGAATAAAAGAATAAAACAGGAGAAAAACACACAACTTTAAGAGAATGGGAAATGATTAGAAATGTTTTGAGAACATGCTTTTTTTTTTTTAACATCTTATTGGAGTACAATTGCTTTACAATGGTGTGTTAGTTTCTGCTTTACCACAAAGTGAATCAGTTATACATATACATATGTTCCCATATCTCTTCCCTCGTGCGTCTCCCTCCCACCCTCCCTATCCCACCCCTCTAGGTGGTCACAAAGCACCGAGCTGATCTCCCTGTGCTACATACACGGCTGCTTCCCACTAGCTATCTATTTCACATTTGGTAGTGTATATATGTCCATGCCACTCTCTCACTTTTTTTATCTACATTCCACCTTTCTAGGGGGTAAAGCAACAGACCTCAATAACTCTTCTCTACTCTAAATCAAGCCTGCATTTGAGATAATGTACCCACAGTGCCTTTACCTGATACTCACTCTCCGAGGACCCAGTGCCCATATGTTTAAGAGGTGTTCAACCTTCCCCTGCCTATAGATTGTTTCGTTCTCCTTCTGTTTCTCTGTCTTGGCTCCACTAATTTTGAATGTTTGTGTGTGTGAGGGGTGGAGATGGAAAGGGAGCATTGCCCTGCTAACCAGGAATCTGGGCAGACTCCTGGTCTCACCAGGCGCCGATGGAAATGTGTGCAAACTCATTACATCAAGTGGAGTCCATGCTTAGCAGGAAGCACCTTGAGGAATGAGAGAGATCTAGGGAGGATGGCTGCCCAAAGAATGAGTTTTATAACAAAATTTCTAAAGGACTTTGAGCATAGAACTGGTTAATCAAATGGCAAATGCAAAGGACAGCAGTAAGTACCCTTCCTTCATTACCTTGCTTTCCAGGGTGTTTCATTTTTCAAGAAATGGCTTTGTGGGTGTATTGTTTAAACTACTTGGAAGAAAGCCACTTCAGACTGTGTTTAGAAGCTAAATAAATACAGGAGTCTCCAGAACTGAGATGCAGAGGGCATTTTATTGCATGAATCAAGGCAGAATTACGAATCTCAAGCGACCCATGGGATTGACCACAGACTTCTGTCTAAGTGCTAATTTTAATACACCATGGTCCTTGAATGACATTTTCCACATCAGGCACTGCCTGGGTGGGTGTCAGTGCAAAGTACAAATTATTTGAGTTTAATCTTCAACTGCTACACATTTTGCAGATGTGTATTCACTTTTATTCTTGTTTGTCTCGGGGGCAGTCATATTATGAGATGGATGAGGTTTTGGTTTGCCAAAGGTACTTTTCAGACATATATTGCCTACAAAATAGGTTCTACTCATCAGAGCCCAAAACGCTACCACAAAAAAATGTTCTTCTTATGAAGGAAAAATGACCCTCCTCTTTAAGTTCCTTTATGTGGTGACTAATTAAATAAAATTATTAGTTTACAATTATGGTGTGAAATTCGACTTTTTCTAGGTAACCTTTTTTAATGCCGTGCCTAAGATGATTACAATAAAAAAGGGGGAAATGGAGGTTCTCGATGTGTTTCTAGACAACAGTGGGCCTTGGGCGTCCACAGTCCCCACTTGCTGTGTCATTCTACCTTAGAGATCTCCCAAGAAGAGACTTGGAGACTGTGAGCCACCTGTAGCTGCTTTTTCTTAAGGACTCTGGTATGCCAACAGTACATCCAGTATTTATAATGAACGGGATCTGATAAGGCTCTTACAGAAGATTGCTAGCTTTTCTACTCAGGATAGTTTGTCTAAAAGTACAGATTACTCCCAGTCACAGAGGCCAGAATAAGGGAAGTCCTTGTGAAGATACATGTGGACTGGAACTGGAAAACTGTCAGGAATCAGGGGATTTCTCGGTCCTGCTACTCTCTCTGTCTCTCCTGACCAACTTAATCTTGCTCGCGGGGTCTCTCCCACATAGTCTCTCTCCATTCTTCTTCTACCAACTCTGCTTACTCATAATACCTGCTTCCTTATGCCGCAGGCATGCACGCCAGTCACCGTGGCTGTCTCAGACTCACTCTACTAAAACCTTGCTCCTACGGTTCCTCTGACTTTTTGGTTTGTTTGGGTTTTCTAGTTCAGATTACCCAGAAAGGAATTTTATTGGCCTAGATCAACATTCTCTATCTTTTTGTTTTTAAACAAATCTTTATTTGGAAACTCACCACTTAATGCACTCATTTTAAGTACGCAACCCAATAATATTTAGTAAATTTATATAGAGTTGTGTGACCATCACTATACTACAGTTTTAGAACCTTTTCTTCAACACAAAAAACTTCCTTGGGTCTTTCTGCAGTCAATCCCCAGGTCCATCTCCAGGTGTAGGCAGCCACTTACCTATTTTCTGTCCCTATAAAAATATCCTTTCTGGATATTTCACAGAAATGGAATCATATATGTTGTATTTTGAGAAAGACTTCTTTCACTGTATGATGTTTTTCAGATTCATGCTATTACAGAGTGTATCAGTATTTTGTTCCTTTAAATTGCTGAATAGTATTCTCTTATACGGATAGCCCATGTTTTGGAATATTACAGATGAATTCCAAATGGAAAATCCAATGAGATATTCTATTTTGCCAGTTAAGGGACATTTGGATTATTTTCACTGTTTGACTATTATGAATCATGCTATTCTTAACACATTAACCACACCCTGTTTTGATTACTATAGCTTTAGAGTAAGTTTTGAAATTGGCTGTGTTCGAGTCTTCCAATCTTGTTGTTCTTTTTCAAAAGTGTTTTGACAATTCAAGGTCCTTTTCATTCCCATATATATTTTAGGATGGGCTTATCAATGTCTATGCGAAAAACCTGCTGGTATTCTAATAGGGATTGCACTGACTATTTTATCAATTATTGATCAACTTGGAAACAACCGCCATCTTAAAATATCAAGTCTTCCAATCCATAAACATGTAATGTTTGTTTGTTTATTTATTTATTTATTCTTTGCAATGTTAAATACGTATTTGAATTTTAATCGTGAGGTTATGCTGATGCCTTCGGTTTCAATATGATAATGCAGTGTTATTTTCCTTCCCCCATTCTGTATTTGTATCTCCCCTTTTCACATTGAGAACACATCTATATGTTTTTTCAATCTTGTAGTACCAAGTATTTAGATTCGCTATATTCATTTCAATAAAACAAACTCATCAAGTGAATTTCAGAATGTCTTTCCAGTGTTTTTCTTTTCTCTCCCCCTCTTTATCTGTTCTACTGAGGAGGGTGTGCAGTTAAGATTATGTTGTTTAAAGTACTTGGATTCTTTTTGTGTGCTTTTTTAACCATTTTATATATGGTTAGGTAAAGTGTTTCTGTTTGCATTTAATTTTTTCTATTTCTGTCTTTGTTGATGGTTATATACTTAGAAACAAATATATTTGTTATAAAATTGATGGTAGCAAGGAAGCAAATGTTCAAAACATTCATCACTGGCTTTAAAAAATTTTTAAACATACAGAAGCAACACACTCACATTCTACTTTTCTTTCCCCCGTGATTCCATCTTTCTTGTGAACCCTTGAAATGGCTTTGAGTGGCTAAAGTCAGAACCAAAATGATGTCATTTTTGCATCTCACTAGCACTTTCCGACCGGCAGTAATGTTTTAAAATCTGATTTCTTTGCTCAAGTACCAGATGTAATTGTACTAATGAAAATTTTTCTTTTTTGATCCTTAGTGTGCTTGTCTGAATCACTAAAACTAACAAGTGGTCTTTTCACATAATACTAAAATAAATGTATTATTTAAATTGTGTGTGCATTACATTAAAAATGCATAAATTGCCTTCCCCTCCCTGCTCTGCTGTGTCTGGCCTGCTGGCTCACACCTGCCATACCTCCCAGATGTGCTCTGATACCAGGCTCCACATTGTGAATGTCCAGAGCATGTGATCAGAATAGGCTCAGCTCTGCTTTGGCTTTGGGGGTCCCTTAGTTCTTTTGCTCCTCTTGCCTGGAAACTGACCTCATGATGTGTCCTTTTTAGAGTCCCAGACACCCACTAGAGCCCCTCCAGGTGATGTGCCAGCTACCTGACTAGTCTTACTTAGTTCAGTTATACTCATATGACTATCTGCCTTAAGACAAAAAACTCAGGGAGGTGGCAGCATGCAATAAAGAAAAGAACACAGGGCAAGGAATCAGATATGCCAAGTTGTTAATTCTGGTACTCACTAGCCCTAATGATGGGGACAAATCTTTCTTGATAATTCACTCCATTACCTCATTAGATCACTGGCTTACGATAAAAGGATATAACTCAGGGACAACCAGATGGAAGAGATGCACAGGGCAAGGTATGGAGAAAGGACATGGAGCTTCTATGTCCTCTCCTAGTGCACCACTCTCCTCAAATCTTCACATGTTCATCAACTCAGAAATTTCCATTTATATATTTAATTTCTCACAGAAGTGTTTTATAGTTCAGTGTACAAATCTTGCATTTCTATTGTTAAATTTACTCTTAAATACTTTATTCTTTCTGCTATTATGAATGGAATTATTTCCTTATTTTTTGGATTGCCATTGCTAAAATAAAGAAATATGATTTATTTGTGCATATCTTGGATCCTCTGGTATAGAATACTCTTTATTAGTTCTAGTAGCTTTACTGTGAAATCTTTGGGTTTTCTACATAGAAAATGATGCAGTCTACTCAGAGAAACACATTTATTTCCTCCTTTCCAATCTGGATGAATGATTCTATCTGTCCCTTTCTATCTATCTATCTATCTATCTATCTATCTATCTATCTATCTACCTACCTACCTATCTATCTATCAGCTTATTGCACTGTCTAGAACCTCTAGTTATAATTTTGAATAGAATTGGTGAGAGTGGAATCTTTGTTTTGTCCCAGATCTTAAGAGGAAAGTATTAAGTCTTTCACTATTAAGTATGATGTTTGCTGTATGTTTTTCATAGATGTCCTTTACCTGTTTGAGGAAGTTCCATTTTATTTATATTTAATTGAGACGTTGCGGCGCACAGGCTCTGGACGCGCAGGCTCAGCGGCCATGGCTCACGGGCCCAGCTGCTCCACGGCATGTGGGATCCTCCCAGACAGGGGCACGAACCCGCGTCCCCTGAATCGGCAGGAGGACTCTCAACCACTGCACCACCAGGGAAGCCCTTAATTGAGTTTTAATTATGAGTGGGTGTTATATTTTGTCAAATACTTTTTCTGCATTTACTAGTCTACTAATATGGTGTATTACATTACTTGATTTTCATATGTTAAACCAACCTTGCATTCCTGGATAAATTCCATTTGTTCATGCTTTATATCACTTTTCATATGTTACAGATTTTTTTCTAATATTTTATTAAGGATATTTGTATCTGTGTTCATGATGGATATTGGTCTGTAGCTTTCTTTATTTGTGTTTTCTTTTCATTCTTTTCTATCTTTGGTGTTAGGGTAATACTGGTCTCATATAATTATCTGTGCAATGTTTCCTCTACATCATGAAAGAGTTTGAGAAGAATTAGTATTACTTCTTTTGTGAATATCTTTTTAGAATTCACACTTGATGCTATCCTGCTTGGAGTTTTCTCCATGGGCCCATTTTAAATTTCTAATGCAGAATCTTAAATTGCTTTAGGTCTTTTCAGTCTTCCTATCTTCTTGAGGCCGTTTTAGCAATTTGTTTCTAAGAATTTTTCCATTTCATCAAAGTTGTCTAATTTTTTGGCCAAGCTCACCTTTTTGTGCCAGGTGATATCATAGATTATTGCTCAGGCTTGGACTGATCCTCCTTGGCATCCACTCATTTGTGGCTATGGAGGGATAGAGTATCACTGTACAAAGCAAAGTCGCTAAATGGTTGTCTCATTTGGTAGAGACTAGGAGAGAATATAAGTAAGGCATTGTTCTTTGGTAGCTGTGGGCTGGAAAACATTCTGAGTTTAGTTCTATCCAATACACTAGTTTAACATTTCAGCACAAATTCTTATACTTACTCTTGGATTGGGAACTTTGTAATGTTGAAATAGCATTTGGAAGTGGAAGATTTATCACTGTTGCTCTTGGAGTGATGAACTCAGTCTTCGTGACACCTTTGACTGTAGATCCTAATTATGTAAAAAAGAATGAGTAGTCATCAGGGGTGTAAACAATCACTAGATCATATCATTAATATTAAAGTAAACATCCAGTTACAGCTTGAAGATTAGTTACTTAAAGTCTTCTGATCAAGATATAGAAATCCAATGTTTTGATGTCTGTTTTTTGGTGAGTCAGTTAACTACATTTTTAAAAGTGGAGGGACATTAGACTCTCCTACATGTCTGATATAGGCTATTTCACTTGATCATAACAGTAATTCTATGAAGTAAGTAGTAATTATGATCATAATTTTATGTATGATTCTAAAAAGTTATATAATTTTCCTACAGTCACAGAGAGACAAACGTTTCTGATGTAAAACTTAGCTGCTCAGCTACCCTAGAAAGGGGGTGGTAAGGCAGTAGTAGTAGTTGAAAGTGAGTAGTATGAGTCCCATGCTGTCTAGGAGAGAATTTTCAGGTAGGTGGAATAGCAGGGAGGAGAGAGATAACAAGAAGTAAACAGAATAAATTTTTAATTATATTTAGTTCATTTTTGGGGGGCAAAAAGGAAATTCAGCAACAAAGAAAAAATAAGCTGAATTTTCAAAAATAACATTGGAATAAGATTACTTTAAATAATCTATATTTGCACAAATATTATAAAACAAAATGATTGATGACCTTCAGTCTATTCAAAGTCTAGCATGGGGAACATTGAGTTAGTAAAGAAAAGATAGGCATGTTGGTTAGTGCACGCTTAGTGTTAGCTAGATACAATGTTGGCTGGAGATGGGGGGAAGACAGTTTAATAGACTCCTATCACAAAGAGGTCTGGAAGCCTGAACTGCTGGTGCCTTCCAGAAGTGCCAATCAGCTTTCATTCTATGGCAATAAGCATCTATAGTGTAATGCAAATTCTTAGTGCACTTGAGAGATTCATGCTGGAGAAGTTTATAGTTTGCAGGAAGACCTCATAGACAGTGGGTAAATATGTCTTCAGGCAAAAAGCCTTTAGAAATTGGTATGCTAAAGAAAGTGAATAAATTTGAATATAGGCTATAGGATTAACACTGCATATGAGAAAGAATGAGTGAAAATGGTCACCAACTTCGAGGAATCTTGAAGTATTAAATTGAGAGGGAAATACTTGAGGAAGAAAAGAAATGTCTTATTAGATAAGGAAAGCAGAAATTGATCTTTGTAATAGTATGGAAGTGGGAAAGTTACAGAAACTCAACACTTGAGGATGGAGGAACGTGGGGATTAAGATCTTGCTTCTCACTGGAACTCCAAGAACATATGCTTTGAAAACATCAGAAGAGGAGTTCTTCTTCAGAAATCTTCAGAGAAGAATTCGTCTGCTGAGCTAAAATTGGAAACCATGAAAAAGCTATCCTGATCGCCTAAAGAATTCCCTTGTGTAAAGCAGACTCAACAGTCTCGGTGATCGGAAAAAATAGAATGTATAGCTAAGGAAGATGTGAGGAGCTTCCAGTTTACGTAAATACAAAGAGAAAAGGAGAATAATGGAGTAGCTGGGGGTCCAATCCCAAAAATTTTATTTAGAGAATTGCTTATTATTAATGTAGACTCTAATTCACAAATGAGAATAGAATTAGAGCCCACACTCAATTCAGGACAGGTTGTCAATTACACATGTCAATTAGGCCATGGAAGGAGACAGGAATGTTTTGAAAGTGATCCAAATATTTAGAAATATCCATGGTGGACTATGAAAATAGAATAGAATGAAAGATGTATTGAGTGAAAAGTGACTAGAATGAAAAATGTGACGACTAATGCTGCCACAGGCATAAATTTTCAAATTTTACTGGTGTACTAAATATTTCAAATCCTAAACTCAGAAGAAAAGAAAATGGGTAACCTACATTTATTAAAATATGAGAATCATAGTCTTATATTAACATCTTCTTGGGAAAATGTTCCCAGCTGCACTTCAGGTTCACAGGTAGTAGATTCTGGACTTCTGCCAAGAAGTGATTGACACCTCAGAGCAAAAGGAAAGCAATCTCAAAGCTGTTCTTTAAACGTATACTGTTTGCTCTCTTTCAGTTTTTCTGTCTGGCCATTTTCCCCCAGAAAACACTATATATCAGCTGTGGTCTACAGGTGTGACTCACACTGTAAGTCTAGGTAATAATATATGTATTATATTTGACAAACATTATTTTGCTTGAGCAATACTAATTTAAATCACAGCATCAGATAATAGTGGCTTTACCTTTAGGACTTGTGTTTTTGAAATTTATGTTCTTTGAAGTCTTAGAATTTGATACAGGTGGAATGTATGGAAGACAAAATACGAGGAATTTTTAAACCATATTTAACTTGGAATAAAGAATCAAACACAAGAGATGCTTGAGAAAGCCTCATCAATACCAGAGTGTAAATGCAGAGAAGAGACTTTGACTCCAACCAGAGCCCTAAGTTAGAACCATTGGCTAGAGCTAAGCAGAATGAGGAATATGGGCTGTCTTATCATTTGCCTGGGTATTATTATCAATGTGAGATTCATGTTGTATGTTTTGGGAGGTTCAATTTTTGGGAGTAAGCAACAAATGTGAACATTAATTATATTAGGAATTTAAGGTGTGTTTACAACAGACTGACTTGAAAGGGAGGATTTATGGAGTTAAATTGTGAAGCGAAGGGGATTAAGCAGCTTTATTTATTCCTTTGAAATTACATAATTTGACTTACAGTATTGTTTTGTCCAATATACATAACAAAAGCTTCTTGTGTGGTCACTTTGTCTTCAGAAATAGAATATGGGATAAGTGACTTTTTGATGAAATCAACATTTACTAAAACATATGCTATATAATACTAGTACTTTGGTATGTTACTTTGTTTATGTTAAAAAACACTTTTATAGTCAAATTATTTGGAGCTGCATAGATTTTGAAGTCAACATTTACTAAAACATACGCTATAGAATACTAGCACTTTGGTGTGCTATTTTGTTTATGTTAAAAACCCTTTTAGAGTCAAATTATTTGGAGCTGCATAGAGTCTGAAAAAACATCAAATGAATTTCTTTGTGTTAGGATTACTGAGAATTTTTACAGATGTTATTGTGCATTGTAAAACCCTCGGAGGGTAGTATTTTCTAAAACAATTGCCCAAGTAGCTCCATTTTCAGGGATCATTTTATGGGCTAGTGCTTCATAGAAATTATGTACCCATAACAATGAGGGTAGTCTGGGGTAAAATTAATTAATATCCTGATTCATTTAAGTGACTTCTGAGGTAGTATTAAAGAGCCCATAGAAAGACTGTGAAGGGCCTAAATGTTTATACCAATGATCCCAGGAAGATGTGTCAAAGCAGTGGCAAAGAATGGAAAAGAAGCTTCTTGAGGTTTTGCTCAGATTCTTCTGAACACCTCCATTGGAGTGAAAAGGAATACCTCAGCATGTAAATAAGTTAAAATGCTAAACCCAAGGGAAAAAGATGTGAAGAAATGTCGGCCAAATACCTGAACAATTCAAAGAGAACATAAGACGTCGTTCCCTCCAGTACTCACTCCTGAGGAAGAGGAGCTCAGATCATGCAACCAGACTATCCCAGTGTCCCCAAAGATTCTGGAGAAGCACAAAATGGTGCTGGTGAAGGAATGTACGTAAAGTAGAACTATAGCTTTCAGTGGGAGACAAGAAGAGGGGAAAGTTTTATTTCTATATAGATTTAAATTTCCTTTTTCTTTTCCATATTATTTAGAGGGTAGATTAAGGTAGGCATTAAGGGTCCCTTGGAATTGCATGTTTAGCAATGTCCTACCTCTTGCAAAACCATCAAGTACCATATAGTACGACCCCAGGAAAGTAGGCCAGAGCAGACTACTGGGAGCCCCCTGCTGTTTAAACCTGGCCTAATAAGGTGTTTAGGTGTCTCCAGATTTATCAATTCTCTAACCCAATTTACCAAGGTAAGCTCATATAGGAACTTGGGACTGATCCTAGGTCGTGAATAAACTTGTATGTGTACTTAGAGTAGATTTTCGCATTATATATCCCACAAATCAAGTGGGTTGAGGTATTTGGTGACCTCGGAGCAATGTAGTAATTTTTTAATCCCTTCGTTCTTTCTTAGAGACTTCACAAACAAATAGATGTTGACTTTCTATTTCCTTAAAATCTATTTTAACAGTGTTTCTTGGAGCCAGAGCAAATATTGGTAGGAGCTTCTTCTTTATTTTCTCATATCAATTGATCCTATTTACCCATAAGTTCTTACACAAGAAAAATCAGCAATGGTGCTTATGGGGACATTAAAAGCTTCTCAAACATTTGAGCTGCCCCTTTGGAAAAACTGTAATTAACAATTACAGATGAGGTTATTTCCAGCTTAGGTGGCCGGTGATAAAGAATTGCTTTGTTTGTTTTCCAGTTGTAGAACACATTTATTACTTATTTTACTATGAATATAATTTAACTAAACAGAATAATGACTTATTTCAGTAAATTTTAACTGTACTACTAAAACCCTAAGGGTTCAGTAGGGAAGCCTCACAGGCTTGATGGCAAGAGAGAGAAATGGCTAGCAGTTCACCCTGCACATACCACCACACTACTTCAAACTGGGCGGTTCAACTTCTATTTGTCTGATATATTCACATTTTGGACTTTCGCAAAAGATTTTATGAGGAAACGTTTCTGCTAATTACAAACAATTTTAGACAACAACTAATTGCATTAATTATGAGGGTCCTAAAATCAGACATTGTCTGACCACACTGAAAGTAAGATGAACATCCGAGTAGGCAGAAGTAACAAGATCTTGTGTTATTGTGAAATTCATGTGCTAATAATGTTTCTATACTATGCTCAAGAATATCACCTTGCACTTGGACTTATTTACTCTTTTTAAAACACAATGCTAACAAGTTGGTTGTGTGTGTTTATGTATGTGTTTTCCACTTAAAGGAGGAACCTAAAAGAAATAACCATTCATAGAAGGCTGGCAATCTCACCCAAAATATAGCCTAAAAGCAGGGAAAGAACCAGAACATGCACCAAAAAGGGAAAAGAAAGGCAAAAATTACAGAATTCTGTGACAATTTTGTGTAGGAAGGAAAAGTGCTATATAAGCTCTGTTAAAACCTGCGGGGCTCACTATTTAATAGTGAAGTCTAAATAGTGGAGATTAAAATAGTAATACTTACTCATTAAGTAACAGTTGATTATGAATTAGTTCAATAGAGAGAAAAATTTAAAATTAAAGGGCCAACTTTCAAATTCCAAATTGTTATTATGAATTTTGTGCTTTCTTGTTAAGTCATTTAAGCTCTCTGAAACGCAGTTTTTCAGTTTTTAAACAATTTTAAAATAATCTTTAAAAAATGATAATATATCCTGAGGTGTGGGCAAGATGATAGAGTAGGAAGACCCTGAGCTAACTCTGCCCACAGGTACAGCGAAATTACAACTATTTACAGGACAACTATCTATGAAAGTGACCTGAAAACTAGCAGAAAAGGTTTTCCACAACCAAAGATACAAAGAAGGAACCACAACAAGACAGGTAGGAGGGGTAGAGATGTAGTATAGTCAAGACCCACACCCACAGATAGGTGACACACAACGGGAGGATTATCACAATTCCTGAGGTTCTCCCCAAAGGAGCGAGGGGTCTGAATTCTACATTGGGACCCGCTACTTGCGTGTCCTACACTCCCAGGAAGATGAGTGCCCAGAACATCTGGCTTTGAAGGCCAGCAGGGCTTGTGTAATGGGAGAGCCAGAGGGCTATAGGAAACAGAGACTCCACTCTTAAAGGGCTCACGCAAAGCTTCACATGCTCCAAGTTCCAGTACAGAGGCAGTAATTTGAAAGGATCCTGCGTCAGATTCATTTGCTGATCTTGGAGAGCCTCACAGAGAGACAGGAAGCAACGCAAATTCCCCTTGGGAACATAGATGCTGGCAGCAAACATTCTGGGGAGCTTGTTTTACCATGAGGATGCTGGACAAGCGCAATTTTGGAAACCTCCCTCCAGCCTTGAAGTGCCAGGGGCTTACCCACCCACCAGCAGGCAGGCACCAGTCCCTAGAGATCTGGGGCTCTGCAACCAGCTGCTCCGGGTCCCAAGCCCACCTGCCAACAGGCTGTCACCAGCCCTAGGACTCCCCAGGTTGCACAGCAGCCACACTGGGACCTGGTCCTATCTACTAGCAGGCAGGCACCAGCTCCGGGACGTGCTGGGTCACACAGCCAGCCATGCCAGGTCCTGGCCCTACCTACCAGTGGGCTGGCAGTCACCACATGAGTTACAGCTTGGTAGCCGACTGGCCTGGGGGCCAGCCCTGCCTACGAGTGTGCCCACAGTAGTTGGTTCCACCACAACAGAAGGGCCCACAGAGTCAACACAGGGGGCACCCTTCTGTGACCAGAAGGATGTGGGCTGCTGAGCCCCATAGGATGGCTCTTACATAAGGCCACTTCTCAAAGATTGGAAAACATAACCAACCTACATAATACATAGAAATACATATAGAGATAGGCATAATGAAGAGACAAAGGAATATGTTCCAAATGAAGGAACAAGACAAAACCCAAGAAGAAGAACTAAGTGAAGTGGAGGTAAGTAATCTACATGATAAAGAGGTCAAGGTAATGATCATGAAAATGCTTAGTGAACTTGGGAGAAGAATGAATGATCACGTTGAGAAGTTAATAAAGAGTTAGAAACTATAAAAAAGAATCGAACGGAGCTGAAGAATACAATAACTGAAATAAAAAATACACTAGAAGGAATCAACAGGAGATTAGATGATACAGAGGAACGATCAGTGAACTGGAGACTGAGTAGTGAAAAATCACCCAAGCTGAACAAAAAAGAAAAAAAGAATTTTAAAAGATGGGGACAGTTTAAGAGACCTCTGCGATAAGATCAAGCATACTAACATTCACATTATAAGGGGTCCTAGAAGGAGAAAAAAGAGAGAAAGAAGCAGAGAACATATTTGAAGAAACAATAGCTGACAACTCCCCTAACCTGGGAAAGGAAACATGAATCTATTTCTGGAAAGTACAGAGAGTTCCAAACAAGATGAACCTAAAGTGGTTTACAGCAAGAAACATTATAATTAAAATGACAAATATTAAAGATAACAAGAGAATCTTAAAAGCACCAAGAGAAAAGCAACTAGTTACATACAAGAGAACACCCATAAGAATATGAGCTGAATTTTCAGCAGATTCTTTGTAAGCCAGAAGGGATTGGCATGATATATTCAAGGTAATGAAAGGAAAAAACCTACAACCAAGAATAATCTAACTGGAAAACATATCATTCAGATTTGAAGAAGAGATAAAGAGTTTTACAGGCAAGCAAAGGCTAAAAGAGTTCAGCACCACTAAACCAGCTCTACAAGAAATGTTAAAGGGATTTCCCTAAGTGAAATAGAAAAGACCACAACTAGAAATATGAAAATTATGAAAGTAGAAATCTCACTGGTAAAAGCAAACATACAGTAAATGTAGTAGATCAACCACATAAAGCTAGTAGGAAAGTTAAAAGACAAGGCAGTAAAATCATCTATATCAACAGTAAGTATTTAAGGGATACCTAAAACAAAAAGATGTAAAAGTTGATGTCAAAAACATTAAACATATAGAGAGAGAGAGAAAGAGAGAGAGAATTATATATAAATCTCATGATAATCACAAACCAAAAATCTATAATAGAGACACACAAAAAAAGGGATACCTAAAACAAAAAGATGTAAAAGTTGATGTCAAAAACATTAAACATATATAGAGAGAGAATTATATATAAATCTCATGATAATCACAAACCAAAAATCTATAATAGAGACACACAAAAAAGAGAAAGAAATCCAAACATAACACTAAAGATTGTCATCAAATCATAAGGGAACAGAGCAAAAGAAGAAGAAAGGAACAGAAAAGAAGTACAAAACAAACAGAAAACAATTAACAAAATGAAAATAAATACATACCTATCAATAATTACCTTAAATGTAGGTGAATTAACTGTTCCAGTCAAAAGACATAGAGTGGCTGAACAGATTAAAAAAACAAAACAAAACGAAAAATAAGACCCATATATACACTGCCTACAGGAGACTCACTTCAGATCTAAAGACACACATAGACTGAAAGTGAGAGGATGGAAAAAGGTATTCCATGCAAACGAAAATGAAAAGAGAGTTGGGGTAGCAGTACTCATAACAGACAATTTAAACTTTATTTTTTGAAAAAAAACCACTTTATTGAGGTATGATTGCTCAAAGTGCATTAAACACTTCATACATTAGACACATTTTTATGATGGTATATTTTAGAGCTACTTACTTCTTTTTAAATCCATGTATTATAATTTATTTAACCAAACCCCTGTAGGTGGGCTGTTGAGCTTAATTGAATTAACAAACAAATCAAGCTGAGCAATGTGCAATATTGCCCATTCAGGCTGGAGTTGCAAAAATGAAATATTTTCCTCCCTTTCATCCAAGTCTACACAGCTCTGGTCCCCACATTTTAGCAATTGAAAAAGTAATTAATTCTGACTGTTGGTCAGAAAAATGCACCTTCCAGAGCATTCTAGGAAGTCAGGCAGAGGGCAGCTTGCCAGGACACAGCCCTTCCAGTGGGAGTAGCATTCTGAACTCTTGAACGTAAACTGCTGGCAGTATTTACTCCACTTTGAGTTACTCAAAATAGACTTTAAAATAAGACTGCAACAAGAGATGAAGAAAGACATTACATAATGATCAAGGGATCAATCCACAAGATCAAATAATTGTAAATATACATGCATCCAACATAGCAGCACCTACATATATCAGGCAAATATTAACAAAAATAAAGGGAGAATTGACAATAACACAATAATAGTAGAAGACTTTAACACCCCAGTTGCATCAACTACCAAAACTGAGTCAAGAAGAAATAGAAAATCTGAAAAGGCCTATACCAAGTAAAGAGATTGAATTAGTAATCAA